>NC_140540.1:15641175-15993675 GCF_057382185.1 Mchenga conophoros
TTCATATTTTATTTAACCTGTAAACTACTCTATTTAAATTTTATTTTCTGGCGCCTCAGGATGGAATAAGAGTGAGGGGTTTGTTTTTCTTTGGAGAAAAAAATGAATAGGGAAACACTCATTTCTTCAGACCTTGGTATGTGCTTAAAGACATTTCTAAAACCTGTGCGTATTTTGCGTGCATAAGTTAAAATATAATCTTTCATGACTTCAGGGGGCACAAAGAATATGAAAAAGTAGTTTGGTTTAAATTTATTATGTCCAGATATCCTTGTAACCAGCCTAAAAGTAGTGTTCCTTTATCCATGAGCCTGATGAAGAACTGAGTGAAATGCAGTGCTTTTGCTCTGAGTCCTTGATTATAGTTTTACAGACTGAGTGCGCAGTATCTACCGCAAACACTCATGGCTAGTTTATTATGAATATGTTCTGGTCTTGAAATGAACTATTGTGCATAAATACTGTACATGTTTTGCCCTCTTTTTAAGATTCTTTTCCTCTATATAAATATCTATCTCTAACCTTACCTATCCTACAGCCATATTTACTTGCCGCAATATGAGGGGAGTGTTGCAGAATGAAACTCAGAAGATCTGTTACATCTCTGTGTCAACCTCATTTCTAATTCATGCATGTTATTGTTGCTCTGCAGCTGCATATATGTTCTCTGAGGTGCACAGGCCAAACCTGAATCACATACAAAAATGAAGAGAACAAGGTAATGTGCTGTAGCTAGAGGCTCTAGAGGATTTAAGTGTCCATAAACATTAATATGCTATATTATCCCACTGAGACTGTTTCCTTTATGGTGATTTTAAGTAGGAGAGTAAACCCATTTTCACATTTTCATGCAGACTTCTCAATGGCTTTATCTTGTGAGGAGGTAGAGACAGGAAGTGCACGTCTGTATGCGTGTTCCATTTTTCAGGGCACTTATAGGAAACAGCTTACAACATGCACAACCTCGCTCGTTTAAATGCTCGGACTGTCAGCAAAACAAGGATTCACATTAATCTGTCAGCATGTGTGTTTGGCTGTGAATGCATTTGGCCACATACACACGTCCATGGATAACGAGGGTGTCACAGCAATGCTGCAGTTTCTGCTGTGTAATACTATTAAAAGGGAAATAAACAGCAATATTCCATGTTTGTCCACATTTTGAATGTGTTTCACATTTCCATCTTATTATATTATTACTGCGAGTATGCACACTGGATAAGATGCTTTCTGTGTATATTTCTTTACATGTGTGCACGTGTGTATTTTCTAGATGAGTTGATTTCTTCTAATTTGTGAATGCGCGGTATGTGAGTACTGTATGTCTGGATTAGTCTTAAGTGTGTGTTTTGCAGTGTGCGTGTGTGTTTTTAAATGCGTGTTGGTTTATGCCTCTGTGTGACAGTAGATGTTTGCATTTGTGAGCAAAGAGGAGTCTACGAGTGACAGCGAAGTGTCAGCGGGGATATGATTTCAAGAACCATGAATCACTTTGTGCTGCTTTTAATTTAGCATTACTGAAGGCAGGAAAGGTTTTAGTAGAGAAGAGAGAAGGCATTATGGCATTTCTCACATTTTGGAGTTCTGTTATTACACTAGTGAGGGATACAGATGGGTGATGAATGCAAAGAACAGGAATGAGAAAAATAGCAGATGCTTCCATTTAAGATTAAGAGTTGGTAAATAATGTGTAGAGTGTGAATCAGTAGAATCAGTAAGGCATCACTTTTTATTAGCTAAAAAGCAAACCTGGAGCTACGTGAAACAGAAGCTGCCCGGTAGTTCAAACAGCCAAGTTGATCCTCCTTCACACCCACATGACATACTCCCCTAACAGCAGCGTATATCCAATGCGCCCTTTCAATCATGGCGGTGTACTTAAGCTGTCAGTGATCTGCTCACTATTTGCTGCCACACTGCTCACCTGAAACCTATGCTATCATTCTGTGCATGAAGCATTTAAAAGCCCCTATAATCTATTCCACAAGCTTGGCTAACTGAAATGGTTTTCACTCAAGCTGCAACCTCCAGGGCTGAAAAATGAATCCAAAACGCTCAAGTGCCAAAAAGTGCAGTTCCTGAAGAGGCCACTTGAGGAATCCCTATAGACTTCAGCCATGAAATCAGTCCCTGTAGTTTCTTTCTCCCAGCAAAATAACCAAATCCCATTTGGATTTTGCGAAAGATAAAAATCGCGAGTGTTTTCTCATTGCCTGGCGGTTGTGCCTACACAGCTGTTTGCTGTGCCACGCCTCTACAAATTCAAGTCACCGAACTGGACCTCTGTTCGTTATTGCTCTTTGTGTCAGTGCCTTTTGAAGCAGTTATCTGACAAACATTATGTGCTGCTTCGAAGTAGAGCACATCCAAGAAGTTTCTGCTCTAGTTTCAAACACTGCGATTGTGTTATTATCTTAGTCTGAGCCTCTTATCACTAATCAGCATTTGTTTCTATCTGTGGGATACAACCATACATCCATACGGTTAATGGATGAAGTCTACTTAACAAGTTTGCTAGTGTTTATATTCATCTTGAAATCCAAATTTTGTCAGTTTAGGTTCTGAAAAGCAATGTTCAAAATGTGGCTATGTACATCTTTTATATACAGGCTACACAGGCTGGCTGATATACGCTACATTTGCTGCAGTAGATTTCCACTGACAAACTATATGAAAAAGTATTACGCTGCACCAACTGCAAGATGGTTTATGTCAGCTTTTGCCTCATTTTTTCTCATTTATAGGTTCACACTAAAGTTGACTTTTTTTTCTGTACTTAGCAATAGTATTTTGCATCAGATTGCAAAAGAATGGTGAACATTAATAATAGCTTTTAAGACATTTTTCATTTGGGTTGAAGAGCTGTTAGCAAGTGAGTGACAGATCAGTGTACCAGTATGACAGGGAGGCTTGCCTTGCTGGTTGACTTGTCTGCCATTGCTGGTTAAGAAGCAAAATGAATTGAGATCATCTGGAAAAACAAACAAAAAAAGACTGTCTGAAAATCTGCCAAACACAGCTTGTGGTGTACATCAAGGGCCTCGTTATGTGCGTCTATTTCTGTATTGTGCAAAGAGTCACCCTTTGTGTAGATGTCGTCAAGTTGTTTTCAATTATGTGTCACCATATGTCTGTTTGTACAGCTATATGCTGCCCGCTCATTATGGTGTTGTCTAAGTTGGGCAAGGGCTAGAGGTGCACATGAGACAGATTTCACTCCACTGGAGACATAAAAAGATTATCAAAGTAGCCACGGCACATTTTGCTGACAGTCTCCTGCTGTTCTGTTTTTTATTTGCTCCCGGACAAAACCAGTCAGGGTTATATTGGTTAAGGCGGTGTCCAAACCAAATATATACAGTAGATAATAAGGGAACACCGCTAGATCGTCCTCTAAGCATCCTTATTAGTAATTTTAAACTGTTCCTGTAGGGAACATTGTTTGGACAACCTTTGTAAAGCTGGCAATGCTGTGCAGGTGTGATTGTGCATAATTACAGTTTGTGCTTTTTTTCCTTGTAATTAAGTCTGGCCCATCGAGTCAGCACCCAAGCTAGCCTAGGCTCCATGTACAATGCAACAAAACAGAGGCTTGCGTGATTTAATTACCGTACAATCACACAGTTCACACACATGTGCACACAAACAACAGCAAGCCAACAAGGCTCATACTCTCTTCTGCAGCTCTCTGTATTCCCCTCTCGTTTGTCACTCGCTGCCCTTTGCCAGCCCTCTACAAATTCACTGGGTTTGTGAGGTGCAGGAGGATAGTCACCATGGCAGGGAATTAACCCTGCTGTATGGGGCCACCTGACCCGTCTGTAAGACATTATTGCCTGTGTGTTGTACGTTTCAGCCCACCGAGTGCAGTAACTATTGTGTATATCATCATCGATACAGATCAAGCCTGACGAAGGGAAAAGTCAGACACCCTGAGCTGGACTGGAGCCAGGACTGGTAGACTGATTAGTCCATAGTGGCTGCTGGTAGATGTTGCTGGGGGGATAAATTCAGCTCCATATGACTGTTACTCCGGCTCGGAAAAGCAGAAGCAGCTGCTGCTGTGTCACTGCCCCTCGGCTGTGGAAGGAGACTCTGGAGATACAGGACAACTCTCCTCCCCTTTTCCCCAAGCTTGCTTTCTCCTCCCTCTCTGCCGTTACTCTTTTCCTCTATCTCTTCCCACTGCACCTCCCCCTCTCTCCCATCTTTCTTGCTTCCTTTCTCAGCAGCACTTAAACACCAGCACCAACAGGCAGTAGATAATGCAAGGACACACACACGCACCCAACAGTGATGTACTCTCACGTGTACTGCTTCGTTTTCTGTGTGGGCTCAAACACAAAAGATTGGTCCTTCTTATCTTTCCTGTTGTCATACTGCCCAAATGTGTGTGTGTGTGTGTCTGTGTGTTTAGAAACGCACACTTGTGTATGGAAGTGCACTTTTGAACAAAGCAGATGAGAATTTGCCTACATACAAATGTGTGTGAGTGCTTGTGTCTTGTTTTCAGTGATGAGCACTTTTTTTAACTAGCCTGTCTCTCAACTCAGCACGGCACTAATAGGCATTCAGCAAGCCACTCTGCACTGCAATTAGCCGAAAACCACGGGAAAAACATTGATAAACAAAGATGAAACAATTTACGCCCTGCCCATTGCAAAACCCTCAATCGAAGTCAAATGCTATTATCATCCCGGCAATATATTTCGGCAGGTGGAAGCCCGCTCTGCCAAACAGATACTACTATACCCTTGAAACACATCAAACAAAAGCAGATGCAAGTGCCTGTTTGCTCAAACACTTATTAAAATCCCATATAGGCCACTTATGTGGGTGTTGTTACTGGAATCAGAGTTAAAGCAGTGGTGGCTGTTTCATCCTTGTCCCCACAGTGCTATGGCAGAGAGTATCAGGGGCTACTAGCCATAGTTTCATGTCAGAGCCAAAGTCAGGGAATGCAGCCACCATCGTGACTGAAAAGCTCCATCATCCAGCAAACACGGTCATCTATCCTGAGCTGACTGCAGAGCAAAAGAGATAGCTTGAGGAATTTAAAACAAAAAAAATGGAAAAAAGAAAAACATGAATTGTTTGCTCTTTCTTTTCTCATTGGCTTTCTATCTATACCATCAGCCATTGCTATAGATTTCTCTCATTTCGAGCTATTTCTTAGCTGAAAATGTTTACACTTAATGAAACAGACCAGCCCACTCCCTGATGCCTGATGCCTTTGAACATTATTCTTAGCCTCAGCAGATCAATATCAACTATGTTCCCTGTCGGTCTGTTTGCAATCACTAAAACTTGGTAGTAATGAATTTTTTTTTCACCTCAAACTCTCTGGAGCTGTGTGATGAAACCAGCAGCATCTCCATCTCTTACTAGGCTTTACTTGTGAATGCTGTCAGGCCAAATATCTCTCATATCTTGTTGTTTTTAATCTCTTGCCAATAATTGAAGCATGCCAGGAAGGAAATGCTTGTATTACCAATCACAGCAGCCACTTACATTGATGCAAGTTGTTGGAAACCAAGTGGAGGTCGGAAATTGAATAAGGGGCCGGACTGTATCAAACCAGCAGACAGACAGCTGGTCTGCACATTGTACTGGTCAAACAAGTGGTCTGCTGGCACCCTTTTTAAATCTGAGACGGTCAACAGGAGTCAAAAATGTTGACTGGTGCCTTGCATCACTGGACACTGGAGTGAGTTTTACAAGGTCTCAGTCAATGGCCATGACAAGCTACAAGCGACATGTTTGCACTCTAGACGGCACTGGGGAACCCGTGCATCTATATTCTGAAGCTCATCTGTCTAAGAAAAAACAAATTTACAATTCCCACTAGCCCTGAACAGGAGTATGCACATGTACACAGTGAAAATATACTAAAAAGAGGGATAAAGTGCAGCCTGAGGACAAGATAAAGACAGTCTACGTATCTAAAATGCTAAAAACTTCAATATTATAGGATTTTACTAGATAAGCCTACTAAACACAAAACATAATTGGTATATTGAGGATCAAAACAGCAGGATTTCCTTAAAAAGGGCAGAAAAAATAAAGAAAAACAGCTATAAACAGTGATAAGAGGACTGAGGAATTCAGAAGGGTACCTGACCTAATGTTAAAACTGTGGCTGTAATTACTGATAGGAAAACCACTGTTATATAGTCATTTCAAAACCACACAGCTAGTTTGCTATAAGCAGTTGCAAAAATAATATGAGCTCACTTCATATGTAGAAGGGTGCAAAACCGTTTCAATCATCCTATAACTCGTGCGAGGCTTGGTCTGCAACGTTTCTGTGTCAATTTTGGTGAAGATTGGGGGGAAAATGTTTGTGAAAATTTAAAAAGAAAAGAAAATCCTTCATGAAGATTGCATCAGTTAGTTTGATCAATCAATCTCAGTTTTGCAGGTTTGAGAAAGAAGATCATCTGGGCCTATTTTAGGGAAGATTGTGGTGTGAGAAATATTTAATTATTTAAAGTTTTAACATGGTGATGCCGTGGTTAGCGCCGTCGTCTCACAGCAAGAAGATCTTGAGTTTAAATCTGCTGCTCTGCCGGAGCCTTTCTGTATGTGGCTTGCATGTTCTCCCCATGCGTGTGTTCGATCTCTCTAGGAACTCCAGCTTCTTCACACAGTCCACAGGCATGCATGTTAGCCTAAATTAGCAGCTGTCGAAAGGTCTGATTGTAAACATCAATGATTGTCAATGGTTGTGCACCACCTTTTGCCCTATGACATCTGCGATAGGCTTCAACCCCACCGATGACCCTAAATTGAATAAAATGGATTGGTGGATACCTCAAATACAACACAGAAAAAATATTACACAAAAATATCAACATCATAGGACACTGTGAAATCGTCTTTGATCCAATGAATCCAGCATTGTCTTATTTTTGAAAATGGTTTTTGAAATTGATTCGTTTCTGAACAGAGGTTTAACTAAATTATGCTTTCGCTTTCTTGGTTGCAATGATTGCACTTCCCCACTTTCTTCATGATTATGACATGAAGTATACTTACTTTTGAAACACAATACTTACAAATTCAGCCTCGCTAAGACGATTTTGAGTCCAGGAAGATAAAAAATAAAGAGACACTTTGTTATGAGATTGGTCAGGCTATCGTTACATCCTAACCCACAACTTATGTAACAATATTATTAGTAGTAATAATAATAATAATAATAATAATGAATAAATAAATAATATTGAAGCAGAAAATAACAAGTGTTGTAAATAATTTGGGTGTTTTAGACGAACTGCTACTCCCTGCATTCAAAATTCAGTTCTGAATTCTGACTGTTTAATTGTATTCACAAAGTATTCGACAATAACATGAAAAGTGAATAGTGAAAGAGTGAACGGGGTGATTTCAGATCGTCCTGGACTGTACGGTTTGTCTTTGGGCTTTTTATAACCTGCTGACAATGAACAGGACCTACAGATTGTTGAAATGATTGGCAGGGCATCACGGTTTCATCACTGTCACCATTTTTCCTGCCTCTGCTTTCAGTCAGTGGGTTTAAAGACTACAGTCTATTGTTTATTTTTTATCTGAAATTTAGCTAAATCAAATTAGGCTCTGTTATGTACAGTGTGGGCTGGGAGCGCTCTGTGTCTGTATTAAAAACTATTTTGCACAGATACTCATCCCATTCTTCATTCCAGAGCAGAGTTAACATGATTCATGATTATTGTCTAACAGCAAGCCCTGCTTTGTGTCCCCCTCCCCCATTTCTAGCCCTGCAGACTGCTGTGGTTTCTGCCTGATCAATGTGTGTTCTTACCAACTCCATCTCTTTCTAATTAAGATATTTCACTGTGTTCTCCATAAGGATTTCACAGAAAGGTCAAGCTGACTATTTTCCCATTTGGGTCTCAGCACATTTGCAAAGGTCCTGCTCGCCATGACGACTGATCTACATATTTCCACGTGACAAAATACCAGCAACTGATGGCATTACAGATTTTGGGAGGTGTGAGATGTTGGGCTGCTCCTTGTTCAAGCCGCTTCAACGCCATCGGACTTATTTACTGGCATAATCGCCTAATGTTTCATCAGCGCTTTCCGATGGGACAAATGATCTCTATAAAACACAAGGAAACTAATTAACCACCGGTGTCAAGATTTTAATGGTTCCAATTAGTCAACACTTTGGGGAACGTGTATTATTAAGAATGATTGCATGCCACTTACAATCTGCAAATTCCACCTAGTTTGTAGCAGTCGCAAGCAATCTTTCCAACAGTTTCTACACTTGTTTTACAGGCCTAACATTACTGTAAGTGGCGTTGATTTAGTGCGGTGAACATCATCTGAGAGCGGGGTATTCAGTCAGGCCGACATTGCCACCCTAAGCCCACGCACACACAAATCTCCACATGCCAACAATATCAGAGCGGCTTATCCTGTTTTCATGTTGAAAGGGATAGAAGCTAAATATTCAGCCTATTATATATTTTAGGTAAACATGTTTTCTCCAGTTTGTGTCTTTCCTCTTAAGTGTTGCCCGTTCGTAATGAGGCCAAATGGGTATTTCACACTTTAACTTTCTATTTATTTTTGGTGTTCCTATAACTTTCTATCACAACTGAGGGCTGTGATTTAAATGCAGAGCTGCCAGTAACTCCTGACTGATTTGTTCCCAGATTACATCCTTTGGAACATTATTCTTTTGGCAGCAACTCGTTTCTCTGCAGTGGTCTGATTCCAGACAGAGACAGTAACCAATCAGTTACCCTTAGCAAGCTTTCCAGAATTTTGTGGAGCCAGCCAGAACAGCTTCTGTTTTCCATTGTTGTATAGATGAAAACAATCCTTTGCTCACTTTAGTACTTTCCTCTGCAAGTGAAACAGCACTTTGCATTTCAAGTGTGTGCCAGCATGCTAGCAGGCTGCAATGCTTATGCTAAATAGAGGTAACCAAAGTATGAAATAAACTGAATTTCTGAGTGTCTAAATGGAGTAGATGACAAGCTGGATCACCTAAAGTTTATGAAAAACCAAGAATTAGTGTGACTAACTTCATGGCAAGTCAGCCTGTTGGAGTAGTTCTGGAGAAATTATAGTCTGAGTCGCTATTGTCAACCTACTGATGGCAGTAGAGAAAAATTCAGGAGGATGACTAAAATCATTCATGGTCCTCAGAGATCTGTTTATGTAAATTTTGCCCTGCTGTTGGAGTTAGATAACAATTCAGCAGGTACCAGAGTACACTGTCTCAGCTGGGGACAGAGAATGTTGAGCAAAACTTCTCATTTATTGCATATGCTGGTATGTTATTCATATAGCTATTAGCTTTCATTTACAAACTAAAATAATTATTCCTTGGTTGTAAACCTTCTTGATATGTTGCACTTTACTTCCATCTCTCCTTCTGTATATCTGAATATCTGAATATCAAACAATAGCTGGTTTTCCACTGTTGTTTTATGATGTTCCAATAACGCTCATTGGTCACTTAGGATATTAATTCATGGTTTCAGACAAATGTGTAAAATTTTATCATTATTCTTAGAGATTCACTAATACACCAGGTAAATATCAATAATACCTGAGGAGCTGAAGTATCTCAGAGTCTTTTTCATGAGTGAGGGGAGAGTGGAGTGGACTGAAAGAAAGATTGTTCCAGCGTCTGCAGTGATGCAGACCCTTTACTGCTGTGGTGAAGAGAGAGCCGAGTGTGAAAGCTGACTGAAGTTCAGTTGAAGTTGTCAGTTTACTGGTCAGTCTATGTTCCCACACCTACTTATAACCAGTAGAGACCAAAGGACAGCTGTGGAAATTAGCTTCGTCCACTGAGTGTCTGACATACGGGTCTCAGAGTAGAGCTGCTACTCCTCCACATTGAATGCCAGTTGAGGTGGTTTGAGGAAGGATGCCTCCTGGGCATCTACTAGGTGCTTCAAGCATGTCCTACCAGGAGGAGGCCCCGGGGCAGACCCAGGACATGCTGGAGAGATTACATCTCTCGCAGCCTTGGGAATGTCTTTGTGTCCTCTGGGAAAAGCTGGAGTACGTCGCCAGGGAGAGGGAGGTCTGGGTCTCTGCTTAGACTGCTGCCCCAGCTGTGGAAAATGGATAGATGGATTTATCACTGAGAGTGGCTGATTTTTATCTGTTGTGTCACATTAAATTTACAGTGGTCAAATGTTCAAATGCGAGCTGAAAGACTGGAAAACAGTTCAGTTGTTTTTACAAAAAGAACGAATAAATGACAACAAAAAAAATTCTGCATCAGCGATCAGCCAAATTGATCATCGTTACGTCATTATTAGCCTCCTTAATCACTGATGTATGAATTTTCATGCACATTAATTATGCAAGATGTGTTTTGTGGGGCTAGAATGACCTTTGACCACAAAAACCTAACAATTTCATCCTTAACCCCCGTGAACATCTCTGCCGTAATATTGGCAAGATATCGAGTTCACAAGAATAGAACAGATGGGCAAACAACTCAAGCACATAATGCCTGTGGCCACTGCAGAGGCATGTAAGAGAAAAAACAATGAGACACAAAAAGAAAAGCATCACACCACAAAGAGAACCAATTAGAAAAGAAAGAAAACAGACATATATGAATCAAAATGATAATTTAAAGATATTTAAAAAAAAAAAAATAACCAGCAGGAATTGAATGGAAACATTCAGCAGGGAGAAAAACAATAATAAGAATTCAATAGACAACAGTAAGGCCAATAGAAGAAAAGAAATGTATTGTCTTTGTAGAACTACGTACATATGTTAAATAGATCTCTCATTCCCTGCCATTGCTTGAATCTGCCAATTTATTCTTTGGATAAACATTAGCATATTTTTTCTAGACATGCTGGACCCGTGTTAGCAGAATATGAGTAATCACTACCGCTGTTTACAGGAGATATTACACACCAAAGGCTCATTAACCAAACGGCTCCCAGATAAATGCCTGTGCTCCACTAAGAGTCAGCTGATTTCGGAAAGTCTGGAAACGGCAGGACTGCAGAGAATCCATCTGACCTGTCCTATTGATTGTCACAAAGCATGTTTGCCCACATCAGGTCTCAAAGCTAAACTCTAGACTAAGACCGTCACCTCATGCACCCCTTAGCAGCAGTAATTGCAGAGCTTTACACTTCAGGCAACTGAGGCTTTGTCTTTCCAGCCCCAGCCCTGCTCCCATTGCCTGTCTTGGTGAACGGGCTTGCCAACTTGCTATGTCACCATGGGATCTTAGAGAGTGAGGTGTTGCTTGTCCTATATCAACCCTCTCCAGCCCCACCTACCTCTCATTTTAGGAAACAGAGGAAGTGCAGAGCAGACAGACAGTAAGCAAGCGTGCGTGCATACGATAAGGGGAATGTGAGTTCTGCTTGTGAGACCTTGTTTTTGTCTTTCAGAGTTCTGGCATGTTTGCCTCCAAATGAGAGGCATGGTATGTCAGATATAAGTAAAACTGCATGGAGATAAACAGAGAAAGAGACTTAAAAGCACGCCGCCGCCAAAGGTGTGCGCCTGTGTGTGAATGATAGAACGCTTTTGTCGCTCATCGTCTTTCTGCTCACGGCTGCGGTTAATTATTCACCAGGGTTGCGCTGCAGAGATGAACTGAGGGGCTTTGGGATAAAGGCATTGGAGGAGGAAGATGAAATTATAAAATCCTAATGACGGAACTCCGGCTGAATGGTAATTTCTTAAATTGATTTTGAAGAGGTGCCCAGACAGAACTGGCATGGAGAGACATTGAGATGGAGCGAGGGAGAGGATTCCTTCCTCGCTCTCCTTGTTTCACTCTCTCTCTGGACATGTTCCAGCCCTCTACACCTCTGGCCTCAGCCGCCGTTTTATCCTGTACTTAAGTTTCATCGCCACACATCTGTCCTTTTGTTTCAATCTCTCCTACTTAACCTCAACTTCTCACCTTCATTTACACAATCTGTTCACATATCTCTACGATGGGATCATCTTATGAACTATTATCCCATTTTACTCTTCACTCATATATATGCAGGACCCCAAATTGCAGGTCCCAGTCGTCTTTGAGGTGAACTGGAGTCTAAATTCTTTGGACTGAGAATGCAAACCGAACTTAAATGAGCATGAATGGATTTCAGTAAGGAAATGGAAGTTGACATCTCATGGTTAATGGAGTAAATCCAAGGACAAATCTGTAGTGATCTGTAGTCACATATTAAATTATACTTTTTCAAAGTTGCAGTGGTCTGAAGAGAGAGAGAGAGAGAGAGAGAGAGAGAGAGAGAGAGAGAGAGAGAGAGAGAGAGAGAGAGAGAGAGAGAGAGAGAACAACCCTGTGTATTGCATTTGCAGTATTATACCAAGTTTATTTACATTTTTGCATTTTTCCACATATTTGCTGTTTAGAAGAAATGTTATCGATGAAAAACAGCATAAATATCCACATAAACAATATCAAAGATATTCACTGTCAAACTGAGGGCCCTTGCACCTTATGTGCATGAACCCTTATTAGTCATTATAACTCTGGAGGGTCTGTAGTTGACATTAACCAAATACAAAGAAAATAAAATCCCCGGGAGAAGTTTAAAAAAGCTGCACCGGTCCGTCGTGGTGAAGAGGGAGCTGAGTGTAAAAGCGAAGCTCTCAATTTACCGGTCGATCTACGTCCCTACCCTCACCTATGGCCACGAGCTGTGGGTAGTGACCAAAAGAACGAGATCGCGGATAGAAGCGGCAGAAATGAGCTTCCTCCGAAGGGTGGCTGGCCTCTCCCTTAGAGATAGGGTGAGAAGTTCGGCCATCCGGGAGGGGCTCAGAGTAGAGCAGCTGCTGCTCCACATCGAAAGGAGCCAGCTGAGGTGGTTCGGGCATCTGACAAGGATGCCCCCTGGGCGCCTCCTGGGTGAGGTGTTCCAGGCATGTCCCACCGGGAGGAGGCCCCGGGGCAGACCCAGGACACGCTGGAGAGATTATATCTCTCGGCTGGCCTGGGAACGCCTTGGTATTCCCCCGGATAAGCTGGAGGAGGTGGCTGGGGAGAGGGAGGTCTGGGCCTCTTTGCTTAGGCTGCTGCCCCCGCGACCCGGCCCCGGACAAAGCGGATGAAAATGGATGGATGGATGGATGGAAGTTTAAAAAAGTATAACCCCTGAAAATGACAAATATGGCATCAAACTTTTCTCTTCAAATCAAACTTCCTTTGGGGTTTAGGTCATGGAGGCTTTTTTGTGTCTTTTCTGTTATGTGTGTACTAGAGATGGCACGATACCACTTTTTTATGTCCGATACCGATACCGATATCATAAATTTGGATATCTGCCGATACCGATATGAATCCGATATAGTGTTTTTTAATCAACAAAACTGTTTTTTAAAATATCTTGCTGCATTTTGCAAGTCTGCAAGTTCATACTCAAGTTTAAAACAACAACTACACTAAAGCTATTCTGTTATACCTGTATACAAAAAAAATATTTCATAGTTCAGCAATACTGATCAATCTAATAAACTTAGACCTACACCATCCTCCCTATTCTGGTATTTTAAAGAGTACTTAGCGTAAATATTAAGCAACCTAACTAATAGGGTTCCAACTCCCAGCAACAACAAAAATAAATAAATAAAAAATAGGGAACCACCCCTCACGCTCCACCTCATGATGCTTAATCAACGTAATCAACCTTAATTTGATGCAGTGTGAAAAAAAATGCACAGAAATCAATTATTTTTCAAGAAATATTAAATAGATTCAACATCTTTCTTCAACAAAATTGCAGACTGCACAGATGGTACCTTCCCAAAGGAAAATGTACTATAGCTTACTAGGGTATATATATTAGACTTAATAGTCACTATATACAGTAATTGACTTCTATTCATTTTACATCAAATTAAAACTTTGGGTGTCAGATAATTATTTATTAAAAGCTAGACATTTTAAATGAGAATAAGAAAGAAAAGTATGTCTTTGTGCCCCCTTTTCCCAGTTAATGCCCTATCGGCCCCCCTGGCTAAACTTTGCTAGATCCGCCCCTGCACAGTTACCAGCCGTCAGCTACGTAGAAAAAGATCCTGGTGTAGAAAGTAATATTAAATAAATTCTAACAACAGCTTATCAAGCTTAAACGTGCTGCTGTTGTTCAGCCGCTGGTTTCCTCTTTCTGGTGCAAAGTGGACCAAAAACAAACAAGAGAGACTCACGACAGAAAAGCCGATCAGCTGATCATTAGCAGTTTCACGATTGAAGTAGCAGCCGGAGAGCGAGAGGCAGTCGCTAGTTAAGCTTAACGTGGGAATGCTTTACAAACATTCAGAGATGGACTTACACACTTGCTTTACTTCTCTCGGGGATAACTTTGTCGGAGATGAAATGCCAGGTTGCTAGCGAAGCTCCACATGCTATCCAGACCACCGACAGGTCCCGCATGCCACAGCTGCTCTATCACGTGATGCATACTGCTCCGACGTTCTGAGGCGAGTTACGGCGTGTTGCAAGTTTTGTGAGGTGCTTTCGTGATATTTAATGGATCGGATTACATTTTTTATTTTTCTCCGATATCCGATCCAGTAATTTAGGTCAGTATCGGACCGATACCGATACGTAATATCGGATCGGTCCATCTCTAGTGTGTACCAAATTTCAAGCACAGCTCCTGTTTACGTACATTCCCTGTACTTTCAAGAGAGTATATGTCCTTGTAAAGGCTGCAAATAATCCTACTAACAAACTGGACAGACATAATAGAGCCTCTACACTGTCAGCACTCGGGCCTAAATAAAGAATATATCAACCAGGATAAAATTCTTTTGCATTTTTTATCAATAAATAAAAACCAGATGAACTTTCTAATAAAAAAAAAAACATTGGAATGGACAAATGGACTATGCACTGTTTAAAGTCTTATTCAGTGGTCTGCAGCATCTGGAATCCCACAGTTCAGCTCCTGATTAGAATAAGCTTCCTACTGCTATACTGGCATTAATGAGAGCCTACTTACATTCATTAATGTGTCTGCCTGTGTGAAGTTACTGGTTCTTGGAAAAACAAAGTGGTCCATGAGCTTAACTCGTTACATCGAAAGAAATGCCAAGAAACAGCTAAGGGAAGCTATTACATGCAAACAGCATCCTAACATTTGTAAAAAGGTATGCTAATGTTAACTCAACACTGCTAAATGTAGTATAAGTGAAGTGGATTTAATGTGCTTTCAGTTGGACATCTTTTGTGTTCCCGTCAGAAGAAATTAGCCACCTCCAGAATTAATAACGGCACTCCATATAAAGTCTATATCATGGGTGCGAAAGCCTGAACCAGCCCGTCACAGGTTTCAGTCCTGCTGACTGGATGGCTTTGTACAAGAAACAAAGAGGGCATAATTTTCCCCCCTTTTTTCCCAGTCTTAATGCAGCGTTGTGTTGCATTAAGTATGGATCACCTCGTGAGAGTGAGAAACTGTTAATTTCATAGGAGCCACAGGTCTGAATCATCATCAGTTTTACAGCCTTCCTACTGTCAAAGACATTACCCACGGCCTGCCATCAGCTCGCAAGTAAGATGGTTTAAGCCAAAGAGCCGTGACGGCATGTTTTTGATTTACCACGCTAGCATTTCTTTGTAATGACACTAGACTGGCTGAATGTGGAAAAAACATTTTTAGAGTATAGCTGTACTTTTTCATAAGAAAAGGAAACATTTGGAAGTTATTTAAATGAGTCATTATGCATTGGCTTCACCGGTTGGGCCCACTTGAAATCAAATTGAGCTATTTGTGGTCCATGAGGTAAATGACTTTGACATCGCAGCTCTATGTGACGACTAAAAAAATACTGCCTCTTTTTTGCCATCTCTTCCCAAGCTAAACCAAACAGTAAACAGGATTTCAGTGAACAAGTAGGCCAAATGAATCATCTTGTGAAAGGTGTTGCCGCTCTGTAGTAGAGAGGAAGTGTTGTTGCGGTAATGCTGATTCTAGGCTGAGCAGGGCAAAGAGAAAGAGAGCTGTTCTGCTCAAGAGTGTGAATTATATCGTCAACGGGATACACTGTGGAAAGTGCATCAGTTGAATCAGTGCGGAGAACTGAAAAAGAGTATTTTCCACTACCCTCGACAAACAAGAATAAACCTGTAGCCTTCGTAACATCAACAAGGACAAGGGTTTCCAAATTTTTGATAACCGAGTACCAGTTAAGGGAGACAACGTATGATTAAGCTCCACACAGGAAAAATTCCCTCTTCAAACAATTTTTAGTTGGTGTTTGTTCAGAAGATGGTCCTTTATTTGGGCTTTTTTCTTTTGACTTTTAGGGGGGGGGGGGGGGGGGGTTGTTGTTGTTGTTGTTGTTTTAAGAAACCAGCTAAATTCCTACATCCTCTGCCTCCTGTATTTTTCAGTTTCTAAAAAGGCTGTCTGATGGACAGAACAAGAGAGTTGCAATTAAAAAGAAATTTTGCCTCGGTCTCGTTCTGCAGTGCTATTTCACTGTGGAACTGCAGATGGATAAAATGTACAGTAGTGCATTTCAGCCAGACATTAAAGCACCATATGAGGGAACGATCATCTCTTATCACACCTGACAATCATCGACTCATCGAATAACAAACTGAAAGAAATGATGATGTATGTACGGTGGCCCTGAGAGGCCAAACGGACTGCAACTTAAGAAAACACTAGCAATAAGAAAAATGCTGCAAAAGCACACAAAACACAACAGAAATAGGAAAAAAGAAAACAGAAATAGGAAAAACAGATTTCCAAAAGTTCAAGGGAAGTGTTTCTGGGGAGACAATAACCTGACGGACCAGTTGCAGGAACCAAAATAAGAGTGGAGGATCTATCGGTTTTGTGAGGAAAGAAAAGATGAGAGGTAAGTGTGTTAGCCTAACTATTAGCCTAAAAATCTGTCATCAGTATTATATGAATCATGATAAAACACACCTACCATCTTTTGGGTTCCTGCAACTAGTCCGTCGGGTTATTGTCTCCCCAGAAACACTTCCCTTGTGTTTTTTCCTATTTCTGTTTTTTTTTTTCCTATTTCCGCTGTTGTTTTTCCTATTTCCGTTGTGTTTTGTGTGCTTTTGCAGCGTTTTTCTTATTGCTGGTGTTTTCTTAAGTTGCAGTCCGTTTGGCCTCTCAGGGCCACCGTATGTATGTCATAAGAGTAGAGATTGTCGAAGTTCTGCATCAGTAACAGGTCAACATACAGAAAACACAGAATAAACTAAACCCTGAACATTTCATAGAGTCTAGTGACTATAACCCATACCCATTATAAGAAAAATGACCAAATGTCTTATTCTGTGCCACTGTGCACGATTGCCCACATAAATAAACTGATTACCCCAGGACGTCTGATAAGGAATACAAGACATCTCACTAAAGACAGATGAAATACTGAAATAACGAGAAACACAAAAATTGCTCTTTTAATCCTGCAGGATACATTGTTTGATGATATATCCAACAGGCCTCACTTTGAAGAAGCCTCCCCTCTCTATTGTTGCCTTACTTCAATACCCCTGAACCATACATAGCAAACACTATGTCCAACAGAATGGAAAAACTGTAGCTATGTGAGATCCCTCGTTATTATTTCTAATGTTACTCTTGTCTTCTCAAATCTCCAGTAGTCTTCTCTGCATAACAAAATCAACATGTTATTAACTCAACTACATACTGCATGTGGCCCTGCATGAGATTCTTTGAAGGCTTTTGGGGTTGTGGTTGCTTTAATTGTGGCATCATAGTTCACACAGTTCAAACATGGAACATTTCCAGGGGAAAGAGGACTTGAAAGATGGGACTTTAAAAATTTATCTCTGAAATTACTCGATTGCTTTGAAGCGAATACTGGAGAATTAACAAACTCTTTGACAAAAGTAGGGCCAGTAGACAGGATGTGCCAGTGTTTTATATAACAACATTTGTAAGAGACTGGAGGATGGGTGAATAAATAGAGGTCAAAATCACAACTAGAATTTTTTATGAGTAGGGGGACGAGAGTTTATTTCTGTCCATTTGCATGACCTTAGATAGACTCATGCTTAAAATCCTTTGATCATATTTATTTTTCTGAGAAACAGCAACACAAATCATCAGATTTTTCTAAAACCCTTCCTCAGAGAACAAAGTATTTTTATCTGCGGTAGTTGAGTGCAAGATAAAACCTTTCCTTAAACTATGTGGATGATAACTTGAGGACAAAATAATTTGTATTAGAAATGCCGAGCAAAGCCACATGCTGATTTCTTTCTCATGTGATGTAATATTAGAAATAACAGGCTCTGCATATGTTAGGCTGTTTAAACCTTTTGAGTTGGGCCGCGTCTGCCTTTTTGTTTAGGTTACCACCTTCAGCCCTCATGTTACAAGCTCAGCTGAGCAAAGAGTGTCTCAGGCAAAGCTCATATTTAGTCATTAATCCTCTCGTGTCACTCGCTGAACAAATCCAAAGCAATGTTTAAACATATGAAAAGCAGCATTCCTCTTGTCAAATACAGTTGTGCTTCTCAAAGAGAAATTCAGTGTTGAACTGAATAGTGGCAATATAATGGGACATTTTTAATGAAATCACAATGCCCTTTTAAGCCAAGTTTTTACGTTTTTATAATTGTTTTAATATATACATTTCTTATGGATGGAGCAGTGAGTCCAAAGCTCACTATCTATAGGAGATTATCTATGAATTTTGATGTGATTGCCCAGGATAGTGACATCATTAGCATGTTAAACCAAATTTAACTAGTTTTTGCCTGTTTAGTCCCATATAAACATATAAACAGTAAATTGTGGTTGCAATTGTATCATTTTATTTTAGACTTGGCAGTATCCTCAAGGGTAAATAAATGCTCCTGTGCCTGACATCCATGAGAAGAAACTAGAAAAATGTGGGAGGAGAAGGTAAATACACTCAGTGCTGCTCTCAGTCAATAGCTGCTGTTGAGTTACCATTGAGCAAAGCACTTAACCTCCAACCGAGCCAGCGCATTCGCTCAGTAGATCTGTATAGATGGATCTTCGAAAGCTAGGCTTACTTGAATTAAAAAGACATTTTCCATCCTTACCTCCACTTTTACAGTTTTACACCACCCTGTGCAAGCACAGCACACTCACACCTGAGCACACACGCAGTGACATACAAACACACATCGTTCTGATCCTTCCTCTAGTTCTGTCAGCCCCCTGAGGCGTTTCACCCTCTCGTTCCTGTCTCCATTCGTCCTCATCCTCAGTGACACCGTGCCGTCCTGACCAGGCCTGTTACCCTGTTATCCGTGCAGCGGGCCGCAGAGGAGAGCAAAAGGCACTGTGATTGACAGAGATAAGGCCTCTAATTAAGGCAGTGATTGGGGGCTCTGGAGGGGGCTTAGCTTCCTGGCAGGCAGAGGAGAGGAGACGTATCCAGGGCGCCCAGCCCCTCTGCAATTAGACGCACATCTGCTATCAGCGATCAGCTCGTTGTCCCTGGAAAAGGGAGACTTTCTGGAGCACATTGCCTGTCAATGTCATTCATTGTCCCTTTTCCTTCCCTTGTACAACCTGCTTCCACCACACCCGATAGACTGTGAAGATACTGATCATGCCACGCAGACGCGAACACAAACAGTACAGGAGAGTGCACTGAACATTCACAGAAAGTTTTTTAGTCCTCATACAAAAGCAGTAGCTAGGCAAATACCCATTCATGCATATACTTTACAGTTTATTGTGCACACATGTGTTCAGTCATCATGGATGAATACATGCAATCAGAGCTAAGATTCCTAAACGCCTCTTGTTTTAGGTCTTTTAAATCCTGCATATATAAATTCATGCAGACCTCATCAGAGGATGTGTTTGAGTAAATAGGATAAATGCACGTACACTACAAATAAAAGTGAACACACCCAGTTGTACTGTGGCCACAGACACAAATTTACCATACCATTAGCATGCACAACCCTGTCTCAGTGCTCTTACTGCAAGCTTTGGATTTACACTTTGAAAGCATGATCAGCCTGTGGAGATTTTACAGCCTGGGTGAAATGTCAGATCATCTAAGCACCAAGTTTTATGACTCTAATCTGGACAGCTGACACAGACACAGGGCCTACTAGCATGTTCGAAATGGAATAATAGTACATTATGACACACAAGAGCATACATCACGGGAGTTCTTTGCTGCTGGAGAGGGTTGTCGGATCGGGCCAATTTATGAGCCGATATGTCTACAGCCTAATTCCAAATATGAGGGAGCCGTCATTTGAATAATCTACACCGAGAGAGCGGAAGGCTAAGAGATATTTAACATGATGAATATGCCTGAGCTGTACAACTTGTGCTATCTGCTGAAGTCTTAAATCTAGACTCCTCGCCAGGGGGAGCGGGGTGAGAATATGGATGGAGCAAGCTTAAGTCAGTCTACGGCTTTCACAAAGAGAAAGGAGGAGAAAGGCCACACACTTGAATTGAAGAAACTTCAGGAGAGAGACACAGGGGGCCAGTTACGCATAGTCACCAACTAAAGAGATTTCTCAACAGAGACGTCTGCTGAAAAGGCAAATTAGTCTAGGACCAGGCATAATCCTTGTCTGTGAAACTGGCCACGAGTGTTTTCTCTACAGGGAACCAGGTCTTTATTATATCCTTACTCTTCAATATTGCACCCCAGACTGCCAGGAGACAGGTCGCCTCTGCAACAAAGGAATTTTGCTTTGACATGGTCTGTTAAACACCCTGGTTGGCTCCTCTCATCTGTGCATGACTGTTTTAAGTCATTAAAAAAAGTTACTGCAGGTTGTGTAGGTTCAGTTGTGATCCCAAGCAACTGTTCTTGGTGTCTTGGAATTTACTGTTAACATGAAGAGAGCAAACTTAGCATTGAATTAAAGACGCATTGCAAGGTGTGCACCGAGAATGCTCAATATAATTGGGAGCACAAGAAAGTCCGTTGGCTCTGTGAGAAGAGAGTAAGGGAGAGATGGAGCCCCTCAGTGCAGGTCAAACAGGTTCTGTGAAATAAGAAAGAAATCAGGACAAGGGAGATGAAGAGGCAGAGAGGGATCATAGTGGGAAGGAGGGGAGGAATCTGTGAGCTCGCTCAAGGAGAGAAATGGGAGAATTGGAGCATTTTCCCCTTGTGGATACTCAACGTTTATGACCAGACAGACAGAGACAAAAGAAGAGAGAAAAATATATATGTGCATTCTTTATACCTGCGTTTAGCCCTCGCATGGCTAAATCCTTCTTCTAATGTTAACTCGTTAAATTTTTGTCCTGCCTATCAAGTCCAGCTGTCAGTCAAGGCAGAATTGACCTGGATTAAATAATAAACTCAACATAGATCTGACACGATCATTTAGAAATACACAGCTCCTTGGCACTTTTCAACTTTTCCTTGAATGTCTGATTTAGGATCATAGATCATATTTAAACAAAGGCACAGTTTGGTAAGCTTTTCTGATTTTAAAGCTTTGAGTTAACCATCATGGTTCTC
This sequence comes from Mchenga conophoros, assembly GCF_057382185.1. Lineage (NCBI taxonomy): Eukaryota > Metazoa > Chordata > Actinopteri > Cichliformes > Cichlidae > Mchenga > Mchenga conophoros. Next base: position 15,662,629 of record NC_140540.1, read on the forward strand.
ATAATGCTATATTTTTAGAGCCAGAAGTGACTACAATTAGCAATAATTATAGTGATCAGCTAATGCTAGCAATGTTGATTAGTAAGCATCCATCAGTTGTAGTGGTGCATCTGCTAATTAGTGTTAAATAGCATACAAATACAATGGTAGCATTTCAGTCACCATAACTGGAGCACAGATGGCTTGGATGGCTGTAGAGCTAACTGCAAAGCGTGTCATATTACTTGTTAGATAAGTGCATTGAAAATTCTCCAAAAGCACCAACACCACAATCATGGCAGAGAGCACGTTCAGCCAGTTGTGAGTTGTTGAGTTATTTTATGAATACTGATTTTGCTCCTAAAGCAAAATCTTTAGGAGCAAAATTATGCTACTTCTGTACTGTAAGGTCCGCAAGTCTTATTTATTTATTCAGTAGGTTTTTAGACTATAGCCTCCATAATGTATGCATGTGAACTGCACATAAATATTGTTAAAATATGTTTTCTGTACTGACATGCCTTCATTGCATTTAGCTTTTCTGTCTAAGGTGATCCAATTATTCCACAATATAGTGGCACACAAAACCACTTTGCTTCAGCATTTGCAGCATTACACTCTGAAAGTGTCTTACTGCTGCATGCAAACTGAATATATCAGCTCTATGAAAGTCTCATTATTATAGCCGGGGAGCTCATGCATGTTCTGTTGTTAGCAGGCACTTTGGTGCTGCCTTCTTCTAGCTTCTGCTCTTTTTCTCTTGTCAAGATGCATTTTATGTCTCTAGCATTTTTGTGTTGTGATAATTTAAAGCATTTCTTGTGATATGCCGAGGCGCCGGAGTCTGATAGAATCTGTGAATGTGAGGCAGAGTGAAGGCTGAGTATTTATGAATGGCCTTTAACAGCAGGGGAGAGATGAACTGCTGGATTTTCCCTGCTCTTGTTTCTTCGCCTGCTCTCTCCTTCTCCCACCGCGAGTCAGTGCGTGCCGTCCTATTGTGCACAACATTCAGGCTTAGTGTGAAAATCAGCAGATGGGTAATTTTGTTTGTATGATTAGTGAGGACGCGTGGGTGTGTGTGTTTCTGTCTGTGTATGAAGAAAGAGAGCGGGTGAGAGAGAGCTAAGGAGCAGGGAATAATTTATGACCGCTGTACCCTATAATTAGCAAAAACTAAATTGCGTGTCAATGTAGGAGGCAGTTAAATAGGGCTCAGCTTCTGTCAGAGGACATTACAAACCTCAAAAAGAACTGCATTAGCAAACAACACTGTTTCCACTGACTACCGCTCTAAGCTCAAACAAAAAAAAAATGTGTCTGTAATAGGAGCCTATGGCCTGATTGGTTTCAGACCCAGTTTGGCGAGACCAAACTGCCAATAACTTTCTGATGAATTGCTAATTCTGATTACTTTTTTTGCCTTTAATCTGTTAATAAAGGCAGAAGGCACAGCCCAAAGGCGGAATCAATTGGAAAACACGGAGAATATTCTGGAGAAAAAAACACCAATTGACGTTTTTTAATTCTTCCTCTATACACTCTGTTGCCTATGAAGGTGCAGGCTTGCCCGAGGTGTGTGTGTGTGTGTGTGTGTGTGTGTGTGTGTGTGTGCGTGCGTGCGTGCGTGCGTGCGTGCGTGGTATGCACCAGCGTAGCATTTCCACAGATTGAGGCTGTTCATGTCTGAAAGGGCTGACAGCAGTTGGCTGATTGATCAGATTGACTTTTTAGCTTGCAACAGCACCACCTCCCACCCACCCGGCTTCGTCTGAGACCTTGAGTTAGGATGGGACAATATTTTTTCGCACTGTTCAAATTGATTCACAAGGCAGTGTTCACAATAGAGGTCAAGCAGCATAACATGTAATATCTAAATCAAAACCTAAATTGATTTGTGTAATTCTTTTGTCTTGCTGCTCAGCGGTTCAAGAATGGGATTGTTTGGTGAATTCAAAAACGTCAATGCTGCCTATGTAAAAATACAGCGTGTACCTTAGTACAAAAAATGAAAATGGCCATGATAATAAATGTAAACCTGAAACAACTGATCAGTGTTGTTGTTCACACAGTGCAGTTCAAACATTTCTTATTAAAGTAAAGCAGCTTTATAAATCCAGTTAAATCATGAAATACAGTGATTTTATCTTAAAATTAAGAAATATGTAGACGACTTAAATAATTCAATTGAGTTTAGTTTTATTTAGATTTTATTGGCACCAAATCACCTCAACATTCACCTCAAAACCCCAACAATAGGATGATCCCCTTTCAACAAGCACTTGGTGACAGTGGGAAGGAAAAACTTCCTTTTAACAGGAAGACACCACCAGGAGGCTCAAGGAGGGGCAGCCATCTGGTCATAACCAGTTGGGGGAGAGGGAAGGGAAGGCAGGACAAGACAAACTGTGAAGAGAGAATAGAGTAATAACAACTAGTGACTGAATGTAAAGTGGTGTAAAAACACATAGAAATGTTCAGCATTTCATGGCAACCCCCCAGTAGCCTAGACCTATTGCAGCATAACTAAGGGAGTCTTCAGGTTCACCTGATCCAGCCCTAACTATCAGGCCGGACCCAAATGCAGGACTCGAAGACAATGGAGTGAAAAAACAAAGATACAAAAAAATCCAAAAACTAATACGAGGTGGAAACTAGAACAGAGAGACTAAGGAACTCACAGATAACTCCTGAAAACATAGGATGAGGAGATAACACAGCAAAAAGAGGAAGACAGAGGACTTAAATACACAGGATAACGCGAGGATGGGAGGGAACACAGCTGGAACTAATACAGACTAACAGAACATTGGAAGCAAAACTGAACACACTGAACACCAGACGAGAGACTGTCAAAATAAAACAGGAAGTACGGAGACTAAGACTAAGACACAGGGGCTTGACACTGAGACCAGGTTGAAACAGATACAGGGACCTGAGTGACTGGGGAGACAGGAAGGGAGCACCGAGCGCGGAGACTCGAAATACACAAACATGAAAATAAGACTGGCTAAGCGTGGAGCGTGGATCAAGGCGAGGCATGGAAACAGAAACCTAAAAAATAGATGAAAAATCTGAGATCAGAAAAAAACTAATATTACAAAAATCCGATACAGAACTAAAAGAACCAGAACTGTTCTGTATGTACTACAACAAAATCCAAAGTATTTCACCACAGAGTATTTTTCTACAACATAACGTTTTTTATTACTCTATATTGTATTATGACTTATTATCAGATGCTGGTTGTTGAGCCAGGAAACAGCCCTTTAGCATTCACTGGCATCCTGATGTCCTAAGACAGAAGGCTGACAATGATTAAGGTGGCTGGGCCTTGGCCAGCTTAGCCCGCCGGGTGGTTGTATTTTCTGTCTTGATAAAGCGAGGCCATCAAATTAAAACAACTCCACAAGTCATCACTTGCAGTCTGATATAACTTTCAGGCTTTTTATGAAAGTTTCTCTCTTCATTCCACAGCTTAATTGTCACGTAATTAATACCTCAGATTGAAATCGCTCATCTTAATGGCGCCTCTGCATTGTTTATGAGCATTGTTTGAAAAGCGTGACATACCAGAAGTTTATTAGTGTGCCCCATCTGTTTGCCGGGCTCTGCGTGTACATGAGACAACCTGATGTCACTCTTTGATGCCTTTCTTCTGATCTCCATAATTAATTTAAAGATGCCTGCATTAAGTGAAACAGAATATGCTATTTAAATAGATGCCACTGTTGCTTGACAAAGCTTCTGCAGAAACGTGGTGGTGCACCAGCTCAAATTGTTAAATTAATTGCTCCCTTAAATTGTATTAATGGTGCAATTAATCAGTTTTATTAATTCCATAATATTGCACCCACTATAATAAATTTTAGATTTGACATGATTATTTTCTAAGCAAATAATAGAATACTTGTGCACTAATGGTTTCTCATTGACTCTAAGGCTTTCCATCACAAAGCACTATGTCTGGCGGTAATGAAACATTTAGCTGTGATTGTGGATAGGGATTCACAAGTTAATAAAGCTAATTTAAATTAAAAAGCCAGGTCTTCTTGCTCAGAACACTCATAGGTAGTCAGTATCTTTTTTGTAACTCTTCTTTAACAGAAATATTTAAGTTTGTGGTGTTAGCCTTATGACTTTTACACCAGGTTAGAGGAGCTTCTTTCCCTCTAATTCAAGTAATTTTCAAAGTAAACTGCCATGAGAAGCTATAATGTAAAAACAAAGTATAAAAATATAAAACAAGTGAAAATTAATTGCTGTACCTTTATGCCTTTTTAAAAAAAATCTGCTAACATATTTTACATGGGTTGTTCTCCAAAACTCTAATTGGCGGTGTGATTACCACGCCACTGAGTTGAGTTAGTTTGTGTACTTCAAACAAAGGGGACTGATCTGAGCTGTTACGTTGGAGTCGGTGCTAATAAATGTTGAGCAGCAGTTTCTTTTGCTGAAATGATTGCAATGGCAAAAATAGAGAGCACCAATCGAGTCTATACACAGACTGGCAGAGCTTTGAAAACGAGGAAATAGCAGATGGCTACGGCAGCAGATTACCGACTATTGCGTTAGCATTATGAGGAAGCCAGAAGCCGCAATTACATCCCATTACACGTTAAATTTTATTTCACAGAAGAAATATCTTTGAACAAGTCAGTATGTTGTGTTTATATTGATTTTCACGATTGCATGCCATATTGCTACCAAGCACAGGACAGTTGTTGCAGTTTGCATGGCGACGATGTTTACAGAGAGAAGCGCATCTGGCTTAGGATTGGACACTCTGCACGAAACTCCCTGGGCTAGACAGACAGGTCATAAAGTCACATGATTTTCAGTGTGGCTGTTGAAACTGAGATCACATTGCAAGACATAGGATCTGTGTTTGGATCGCATATGGAATCAGCCTAAATCAGAACTGGAAAAGAACAATCTGATTGCATGGGATTTGTGTTGTCTCCACTGCACTAAAAACAGATCTGAGTCACATATGAGAGAGGGAGAAAAAAATTCGCTTTGTGCCATTTCTGCCTGCAGTCTGGACATCAAACAGCGTGAACAGACCCTGCTGGTGTTAGATGAGTAAAACACTGAGTCACTGTGGATGTCAGAAGATCCTTAATTCAAGCAGTCAGTGTTTGTCAATGTTTGCATCCTGGTTTACACTGTTTAGCAAATAGTCCATCCATCCATGCTCTGACCACTTCTCTGACTAGAGTAGCAGAAAGACCTGAGCCTAACCCAGCTGACTTTAGGATACAGAAGGCTTGCCCCCTGGACAGATCAGCAGCACATCAAAGGAAGCAAGCAGTCAGTGTGCACAGATTCTCTCAGTTGGTTGGTTTTTTATGGTTAAATTAAGCATTAATCTTACTGGACACATACGCACTTAGAGGCATTGGAGAGTGCAGCAGTTAAGACCTTTTTTATTCACCATTCATAGTCTTTATATGTGAGAAAACTGAAATATAAATAATTTTGCATTATCACTGATCATATCTTGTGGTCCATGATTGTAACTTTTGCAACAGTAAATAAAGGGTGTAATGTAATGAAGCTGGAGATGTTAGCAGAAAGTTGTAGGCTGGACAAAGTTTTATTGTGAAACAGTGTGTGCCCATAGCACACCTACATTCTGGAAATTCAACTAAAGTAACACACAGCAAATATAACTTCAATTTAATTTTTAATTTATTTTTTTTATATAGAGCCAAATCACAGCAACAGTTGCCTCAATGCCTTTATATTTTAAGGTAAAGACCCTACAATAATACAAAGAAAACAGAAAATCCCAACAACCATATGACCTCTATGAGCAAGTAGGCGACCGTAGGAAGGGAAAGAAACCTCCAGCAGAACCAGGCTCAGGGAGGTATGGCCATTTGCCAAACGGTTGGGGTGAGGGAAGGAAGACGGGACTAAACACATGCTGTGGAAGAGAGCCAGAGACTAATAATAAGTAATGATTAAACGCAGAGAGGTGTATAGACACATAGTGAGTGAAGACTAAACACTCAATGCATCATGGGAATCCCCCAGCAGCTTAGACCTATTTCAGCGTAACTTAGGGAGGATTCAGGGTCACCAGATCCAGCCCTAACTATTTCGTTTCGCAAAAAGGAAAGTTCCTTCCTGTAGTGAGTGATTTTTTTTAAAACATAAAAGTTTATCTGGCATTGCTGTGCTAGTGTTTGTTCTTCAACATCACACTGATCAAAGAAACACGATTGTACCTGACCAGTCAGGCTGTTGGGGCGCCACAGCTGAAGAAAAAGTACTAAAGTAAGCTTCACTTATTAGAAGTAGTTGTACAAAGACGGAGGAAGTCTGTGCAGGTGGATGAATGGGCCGAACATTTTATTACTTTTAGACTTACCTTGTGCTTTTGTCAGGAGTAGTTTTAGTTTTAGGTTTTGGAAGAGATCACTGATGATAACCACTTCTTAGTAGGTTTTTAGGCAGAAAGCTCTTTTTTTGTTTTTTTGTTTTTATATGACCATAACATTACAAGTTATATTAGTCACTTAAAGTGAGGGAGTTTTTCCTCAAGTTCTCACTGAATCATATAACATACTCAAAATCACCTGTGTGGATCTGCATGGTTGTTACATATTAGTGTAACATGATTAACCTTCATACGGCCATCCAGTAATGTTGGTAGATGGCTCGTTTTTTGTCTCATAAAGAATTAAATGAGAAGTTTTTATTGGAGAAATGGATATTGAGATGGATTCACCAAAATAGGTGAAATGTATTCATGTCTCGTGTATCTTTTGCGCACCTGTGTCTTCTAAGCTGGCTAGCCGACTACTTGTGGGCATGTCTTGCAGAGTTACCTGAATTTCATTCAGACTTGAAATATCTGTGAATCCCAGAGCTTCTGGACAGATTACAGATAACACAGTTGAACTCTGGGCAGTTTGTTAATAATAACAGCTCTTCCTCCCATGCCTTTGAAATGAAGGTAGATCAAAGCTGGTCCTCCTGTGCTTCTCAGGGAGTTCAGCTGTAACTCAGCAGGGGAGCCGCCAGGGCTGTAGCCGGCACTATCTTTCCTGCCATCGCACTTTCAAAGGTTTGTGGTCAGCATCTGTCCATCTTCAGTTTTAGAGGTATTAACACTTGTTAGGAAGCTTATAAAGCACTTAACGGAGGCTAATACGGTGGCCTTGAGTTGCAAACAACAACAACAAAACTAAAAACACAGCATTTTTGACTGCATTTTTTTTTTAGGCATACAAGTTCTCGCCAACGCCGTCTCTCCTCTCCTACTCTTCACCATCCCCCAGCACACACATACACACACAAACACTGTGACATAAACACAGTCAAAAGAGAGGAGAGAAACTATCACAAGGGTAATTGACAGCAAAGGCTTTCGCATCCAGATGAAGTGCAACAAGAGTGCATAAATTAGATAAATAACAAATGAAATGTTTTGGTTTATTTTAATTTACTGCTTTTTTTTGCCTATTTGGAGGTGAATCTCTGGAGCGCTGGAACTATTGATCAGCAAGATCCCTGTACACTTTAAGCTTGTCACTTTAAAGCCACAGTCTTCTTTTATATTTCCAGGTAGCCTGCTGTTATAGTGGTTCGGAAGAGGTTTGAAGACGCCTTTGCGTGATTGTTAGTAATCTGAGTCACAGGAAATAAGTACTTGCTTTTAGTATGCTGTGTGATACTGCAAAAGTTGCAGTCTTTGCATTTTATGTGCTCTTACTTTCCGTTCTCAGCTGGAGGATGTGTAAAATGGACATTTCTGCTATGAGAATAGCATTTTGGAGTGCCGTGTACAGTCACTAGGGTACAATAAGTACTCACCATCTGAATATATTCTCGAGTAATTTTCCCAGCATTGTCGTAATTGCTTATGTCCAGTGTATGTGAAGGCTAAAAAGCTCCAGCTTCACAGTTGTATTATCCCATTAAAAATTGCACACTGCTGTGTAGAGTAATAACAACATGCCAAAAGCTGCAGCAATCTCTTCACAATGAAACAACTAATAATCACTAGTAAACCTTAGTGAACAACAACCACGGGGAATGAAGACGAGCAAAATATAAGGCCATTTAACAGACAAAAGCAGCCGCGGCAAACAGATTAAGTATTTCCGATTTTCTAAAGTTATAGTCAGTAAATATAAATTGCGTGAATCCTTCACTCACGCCACGCATAGGCACTTGTGAGCACTGAAGTCATGCCCAAACACACCTCGGTATAAAGCAGCTGCCAAGAAATTCGACACCTCTCAGTGTGTCGCACGGCAAACAATTGTCTAATCCTGAGTGAAATATTGTTTTCCATTTCATTATCATAGAAAACAGGTGCAGCCTTCAGCAAACACCGTACCCATGAGACTCATTCAAAGCTTTGCAACATTTTGTCAAATACCGCTTCAGTCATAATAGAAAGCACACGAACAGAATCTAACAAAGATCCTCTTTCTCTGCCAAACTCCTCTTAAGGTAAATGATTTTATATTCCATTTGAAAAAGCAATCATCCTTAAAACTGGGGACATTTCTCACATCATCAATAGATTTTCTCCACTTACTTCATGGCAAATTATTTTTTAAGACTGAACGTTAAGATTAAATGACTTGTTGAAAGGGACAATTTTTCCTGTTTTTTTCCTCCCCCCTCTAATCATGAATCCCTAGCTGCTAATATTTAAATCAGATTCTTCTGCAAAGGATATCCGATTTAACTCCTTGCTCATTAGCAACACTTCAAATCCTCCCTGTATCACATCTCTTTTTGCTTTTTAGTCGATCCCGTGGAACAGCAACCCTTGCTCCCTTGTCTCATTCTCCCTCTCCTTGCTCTCTAGTTGCTCTTCCCCCTGAGGACAGCGCATGAAGGTGACTGGCCTTGCCCTTTTACCTACCAACGCATATCTGTTTTATGCAAAGTAGTAGCAACAGCAGGTTGAGTGGGTGTTTAATTGAGATGGACAACAAAGTAAGCTTTACTGGTTACACCGGAGAGAACTATCAGGATTGTCACTTCCTACATTTTAGCCAGTAACGTAATATAGGACCTGTGAGGGTTTGATGTCTTTGAGATGTCATTTTCTCCATAAGTGGGATAAAAGCAAACAGAACAGTGCTTGTTCTGGAATGAAGCATGACTGGAATGAAGCCATCTCCCTTAGGGTGGCCAGACTAGAAATTGCAACACTGAACACACGGGGAGGAATTGCAAAGCATGGCAAAAGAGTACGCTGAAAAAGGGAGATGGGAGCGAAAGGGGGTTGGGTTATTGACACAAAGATTAAATGGATCTCCCTGTAAAACTGCTGGATGAAAATCACTTCTTTCCCTGGTTGATCACACACCCAAATGATCGTTACTGAAATAAATATGAGAGTTTGGATCACATGGGTAAATCAATATGCTTGTTAGACTCAGAGACATCAGAGAATTAAAAGCTAGAGGAGTGCGTAATAGCGTGTTACCATGGTACAGCTTCAGTGCCATGCCACAGATGTTTGTCTGAGTCTGTGTGTGTGTGTGTGTGTGTGTGTGTGTGTGTGTGTGTGTGTGTGTGTGTGTGTGTGTGTGTGTGTGAAGAAGTGGGGTAATGATAATCACTGCGGTACTTTATGCCCTTTTGTGGCCCTCAATTTAAAAAATTAAAAGGGAGTCACACTATTGCTTAAAGGGACAATCCAATTATCAGCGTGAGAGGAAGGAAAAGTGCTTGAAGGTGTGCCTTAAGAAAAAACGTAATTATTCAGGAATCACTAATTGTTATTGCTTGGCTTTAGTTCCACAAAGCCCAAAGCTGGGGGATTTGTGTGCAGGATGGTGCTGCTTCACTGACTGCCATTTGGGAATTTTGGAAAACTGAGAGAAAATGAGGGGCTATATCTTTAGGGATGAGGATGCGTTTCTTTGATTAAAACTGACAGCAGCATTAGAGGTGAAAGCACACTTGGGTATAAGGTATATTTTGCAGGTCAATTCAAATGTCCTAAATCACCAGTATAACCAGCAATATTATTTTTGGAAGATCAAGTTTGAACAGAGAGCAGTAATGTTGAGACCCAGTGGATTTTTCTCATTTTGTTCTTTGGAAATAATGGAAAATGGGGTTCTCGTTCCCTGCAGACAAAGTATAAGCTTAAAAATGCCATGCAAAACTGGCAGAACATTGCATTTTCACCTTAAATCTGTTTTTATATTAAAAATGTAAAAAAGAAATGGGATCACTTGCATTGACTTTCACTATGCACTTCAGAGACGTTTTAGTTTCTTTCTCTTCATTTTTTTAGTTTTCAGTTTTATGACCCACAACTTTAGTGTTTGTTTAATTAAATTTAACATTTACTTTGGCAGACAGCTTGGTGTATCCCGCGTGGTATAAAGCGTACTTGTTTCTGTTCTGCAAACAGGAAAAGACTATAGACTAAACTAACTACGTAATTTCATTCTATGCACTGCTCTGTATTAAGCACAATATGCTTAATTGGATGCACTTCTTCATTACACTCTATTCCACTTCCTGTCAGCTGCCAGTTGAAGACAGGTTACCATGGTTACCCACCCTCATTTGAGATGAACCAAGTAATGATTAACAAATTTCAAAGTAAAGTATATTATGCCTTGCAACATGAAGCCAATTAGACTCTCAGAATGAAGAGTTATTCACATTAGAGCTCAGCTGCCTTGATCACAGTCCAGCAATAGCCCACATTTCACTGTGGGATATTTATGCTGCCATAATGTCCAGTGCTGCTTTCCTATAAATATAATGGCCTTTGCACAGTATCAGTCACACATTGAGGTTCCTGACATATTAAAATATCCATATACTCATTAGTACATGACTACGGAATTTTACAAGGAAAACTATTCTGCAGCCTCTAACACTTCACACACTATTTCAAGGCCTTAAACTTCAAGGGTTTGGGTGTCACATGTTTGACAGACTGAGGCTAATTGAGAGGTGGGGTATAAGAGTACAAAGTTTTAAAAAAAAGAAAAGAAAAAGAAGCAGAGAGAAAGAAGTGAACTTTTTTTTTCCCGTGGAATACTTTTGCTCAGCTTACTTTTTCCTTTGTCTAAAAACTTAAAGCTTTATATGTTGCCAACATTTCATTTCATCTTAAATTAGATTGTATCTACTACTGTATATGCAATACACTAACAAACATGTTGGCATGATTTTATAGTCTGACTGCTATTACAGAGGCTACTAACAATACAAGGTGGCAGGGAGGTGCAGAAGTCAAACCTGTCAACTCACCACCTAGGGGCCCTGTTGTGTGGTGTTTTCATGTTCTCCTTCTGCCTGAGTGGGCTCTCTCCAGGTGCTGCTCCCACAGTCCAAAGACATGCATGTTAGTTTAAATGGCAAATTCTAAATTCACTGCAGGTGTGAATGTGAGTGCGAATGGTTATTTGTCACTTTGTGTTAGCCCTGCGAATGAGACTGGTGACCTCTCCTGTGTACCCTAACTTTCACCCTGTAACAGCTGGGATCAGCCCCAGCACCCTCAAGACCTCGCAAGTGGCAGAAAGCAGATGGATAAAGTTACAATGATATTTGTTATTAACTTTCAAACTGTAATTTGATATCATGTTCATACAAAGGCAAAAACTGAATCTCACTCAGCTTGAGTTCCGCATGAAGATTTGGATCCGTGTCTCTGAGGTACTTTGATATGTTTGAGGTTTTTACTTATTGCCTGAGTGATTAGAGATAAATTATCTCGATGTATGACTCGTCTCACTCGCTGTACTTGCACTTACTCCCCAATCTCTCCAATCCGTGTGGTACCTATGATAACATATGCACCCACAGTACAATAGAAAAACACTATCATCAAGCTTTTATTGATTTGGCACTTTTGCCATCTATATTGTGAAACACCAATTACTTCGACACATTTAAATTGCACTGAAATCAAATTTTCACCAATATTGGTCACACTGAGTAAAAATAAATGCTGTAAGCAGCACAAAATTTCCAGACCTACAATTTCTTCTTCCATAAATGATGTCTGTTAGCTCAGTTTCCTGTTGTAATGATCCAATTTCATTTTTATTATGTTTTGGGTATTATTATTCTTATTTTTTAATTAATTTTTTTGTCGATTTCTAACCAAAAATCAACCAAAATTTAATGGCGAATATTCCTTCTAAATTTCCAAGTACTGCAGTTTACCTTAATATCATGATACTGCATCCGTAATAGGAAAAAGTTTTATTGATGTTACACAAATCAGTTATTGTTTATCTTTGTTAAAACGAAAAATGATAGAGATGGACGGCATAGCCGATCAGTGGATAACACCGTTGCCTCACAGCAAGATGGTCCAGTCTTGGGCCTTTCTGTTTCCATGTTCTGCATGGGTTCTCTCCAGGCATTCCAGCTTCCTCCCACACTCCAAAAACATGCATGGGATTAGGTTAATAAGTGATACTAAATTGGCTGTAGGTGTGAACGTGAGATGAATCGTTGGCTGTTTATATATGCTAGCCCTGAGACAGACTGGCAACCTGTCGAGAGTGTATCCTGCCTCTCCACCCTGGTTAGGTTCCAGCGCCTTGCGACACTGAAATAGATAATCGTTAGAAAATGCATGGATACATGGATGACAAAAGACTAGACCTCAGAATTCGCCAATCAGAGGGAATTAATCAACGATTGGCTCTTACTTCTGCCAGAACTTTGAAAGTAGCACAGTAATGCAGTGTTTACATTTAATATGATCCCTGTCTAAACTGGTTATAGAAGAATTACAAGAATATCAGGTTAAGATGTTTGACGGTAATGACCATTTAAACTGCATCTTCTTTGGACGGTACCTCAAGTGTCTTGTGTCTTGCCTCACGTGTATACATTAGGCAACCAGTCATCTTCGCCCCCTGTGTCAGTGACTAAATGCTGGGTGGGATGTCAGAGGGCTGCTCTTCACTTTGATGATGATTCACTGTGGCATGGTGCCTTTGATCCTCTCCCCAGCTTTGTGAATAAAGAATACACTTTGATTGACGCTGCGCACATTATGGCCGTTTGAGAGTTGGCAGAGGAGAAAAAGACATGTCTGTCATGTTGAAAAGCCCCTTGTCTCTGCTGCTAAGGGCCAAGTTGGAGGAAAAACACTTTTGAGCTGCTTTCAACATCTAACCCTATACAATGCCTATTATTGGAGCCTATCCTGCACAGCAGCTATCTATCCTTTGTCATGTGCAGCATGTTTGATTCAATAGTGTTTGATCAACACCCACGGCTATTTAAAAGCAGAGACAGCCCAAATACAGATTGGGTTAGTTACAGTTATGGGCTGAAATGAACCCTCAGTGCTTATCACACACACACAATGTGACATGGCAAAGTAGAATAAGGATCAGCCTTAATCAACCATAATGGGTGATAAAATGAGCTTAGCTACTGCTACAAATCACAGCCTTCTTCTTAGTTTCAGATCCTTCTCAGTATTCTAACCCCGTGCAACCTTATAAGCAATCACAAGCATATTATACAGGGATAACAAGAAAACAAGAGAATAGCAATATAAGAGCAGCTAGTAACGTACAAACCTAGTGTATTGTGTTTTGACTAACTGATGTCTCTGCTTTGAATTGCACAAAATAGATGGAAAAGGACTAAACCTGCCAAAAATGACAACAGAAAGCAAAATAAATGTGTTCACAATTTGAATTCACCACCACAGCAATTCATTAGGAATAATAGAAATACACTGTAAATAATGTATCGCACAAGAGCTTAAGCCTCTGGTGGTTATAGAACATTGTGTCACACGGAGTCTTCAGCGTAAATGGGGAAATCAAGCAGTCAGCTTTGAATGCAGCTGGGTTTGTTATTGGTCCCAGTAGGGAACGTGAGACACGTTTTAACATGTATTCAGGGATCTGGGGATTTAATACCTTTCTGTGTTATAATCAGCGCAGGATATATTCGATCAGTGTGTGGTTACCGAACATTGTGAAGCTGTGAAATACGGGATAAAGGTGTGACCTAGAGATTGCAATCCTTTCAGCAGTCTTTCAGGCAAGAAAAGATGGAGTTTTCTGAGAGCTTTCGTGCGTTTGCACGTGCTCACTCACATACACAGTGCATGTGTGTTAAGTTACTGTGTGTGTGCACAAGCATTTGTTCAGCTGAGCTGTGCTGAGCTGTACCCTGTGTACTGAGAAAATTCAAAGCAATCTGCTATCTCTCCTCAACCTAGCCAAGCGCTGACTGTAACACAAAGGACAGCGCAGAACACCTGCTGAGATGATGGAGATGGCTTGCAGCCAAGACAGCATATGGGTCTCATTCTGGTCCTAATGAAGACAACCTGACATAAATATCGGACAAAACGGCCCACTCTCGAGACCTGCGCTGTCCCACTGCAACGTTGCTGACATCGACGTAAACATTTGATCATCCTTGAGGTTTTGAGGCAGGAGGAAGCATGGAGAGACAACGACACTGGCAGTGTAATGCGATATGTTTAATGCATAACAATACAGTTTCCAAAAAGCATAAACAGCTCAGTGTTCTTTGAAACCTACAGGTAAGGGAGAACGCCATCCACTGTCGCAGGATGAAATGTTTTTGCTGCTGTAAACAAGTGCAAGCCCACAACCGTTACTGAGTGTATGAAGTGTCAGAACACCTCAGTGTTAAAAGAGAAGCTTCTCGGAGCTTGAAAGACTTTACTTTTCTCAAGCTCTGAATCTGTGTCAAAAAAAAGACAAACATCAATCCAGCAGGAACATGGGTAATTAAGTGAAGTCAGAGCTTGAAAAGGTTCTGTTTTCAGGCTCATTTTCAAAAGCAGCACCTGCACACTACACCATTTAAAACGAGTATAGGGTTTTGAATTGATTTTTTCTTCTGTTTTGTTTTTTTCCACATGGTAGAGAGTGAAAGAATCCTGTGCCAAAGTGCTGTTCTTGCAGCTGCACTGCCCTGTTCTTTGGCTTAAACTGACCTCCTTCACTGATTTTTAGGACAAACAGAACAGCAAAGCAAACATGTCACTTGATGCCCCAACCTCTGGTCCTGTTGTGATCAGTGTGGACGTCTGCAGCCAGTCAGAGAGGCTAACTGTTAAAATAACTGCCTGACAAGGAAGCTCTGGCTGTTTAGAGAGATAATGGCCTGGACCACAGACACAATAATAGCCTCCCTCTGTGAAGAAATGTTGTCCTGCCAGTTCACAGCCCCCCGTGGTGCCTATTTATAGTAAACCATAATTAATACGCAGTATAATTGAAGCCTCTGAGTAGAGCTGAAACATACAGACTCCTATAAATAGAGGCCCCCTGCGCCAAAGGGAGGGGAGGAAAAAGTCATGCAGAGATGTGAAATCGCAGCTGTCAAATCTCATATCAGTGGACATTTCTTTTCTTTTTTTTCTAATTCAGCGTTAACTAATCTTCAGCCTTGAGAAATACATTATAATTCTGAACGGAATATGCTAAGCAGAGCAGTGCGCCTCTGTCATCACTTCACGCAGACAAAGAGATTTTTTCACAGTCTGTGGCAGATGGGATTAATAATAATCTAATATTGTCAAAGTTCATCAGCTTCCTGCTTCGTAGGGCGCACCAGCAGCAACGAATCACAGCGATGACATCTTGGGATCCATGTTTCGCAGCTCAAGTCATAATTCCTCCAAGGTTCAAACCATCCAATTTGGCACTCTCATATTATCACTCTGGCCGTAATCCGTTCATTAGCGAAACAATCTCAAAGTCTTTTTTGATAATTAATGGCATTTAAATGATGATTCGATGTACGGTATATGTGGAAGCAGTCTTCCTTATAGCATGTTAATGATCCACAGCATTCTGCTAATCAGTCAATTAATCACCATCTTATGAATTTAATCTCTTACTTAGGCCCTGTTCTACATAATGGGTTTTAAACATTCAAATCCATGCTTGGATTACAAATGAGGCGCACTCTGGTACCGTGCACTCAAACTGGGCTTCCACTGGCAGTCCTTGATTTGACATGTTATTAGATAACATGTTGTTTTTGTATTCTTCAACGAAATGGGGGTATAACCCAGTGCACCCTTTTAAATTCTTGCAGGGGTGCCATTAAAGCTGTATTTTTCTGTATGTGCTTTTAGGGTGTACACGGTGCAGTTCATGTTTTCTAAGGGGGGTATTTTCTGATGAAAAACAACCTCTCTGCAATCTTTGGATCTCATTCAAAAAGCTCAAAAGCCCATTTTTGCTTTAGTGATTTCACACAGCGGGTGTGAAAACAAGCTCATGTTTATTTATGTCATACTTAAATCTCTCATATCAAGAGCACAGTTAGTCAAACTAGGAGTAAAGTCCCAGTTTCTAAATTACAATAGTAAAGTCCACAGTGGTGGATCACTTTTAATGCATGTCTCGATTGGCTTTTTGCAAAGAAGGTAATCAATATCACTAAAAGGCTTGCCATTGTTTTGCTAAAGTGGTCAGAAAGTGGCTTGGGCAGGAAATTTAGGCTTTGACTTTCCATTTTTGTTAGAAACACAGTTGACATATTTGAGGTTGGAGTATTTCTTGTTTTAGTGTTTTTCCAATTTTGGTTCTACTTTCAAAGGCAAACTTTTATTTAAAAAAAAAGACAGTTTAAGAGTGGCTGTTGAAAGCACTGCTTTTACTAACTATTTTATATCATGTAGGCTGTGTGAAGGGCAAAGGCAGTACCCAAATGCAGGACTCAGAATAACATTACCAAAACAAAGAAAATCAAACCTTCAGCTCAACAAGGACCACATACTGCAAGTGAGGACACAACCAGGAGGGACAACATAACAAAGAGGAAAGGAAGACTTAGAGAATATATACATACTAGGTAATTAGGGAAATGGGAAAACAAACACTGAGACTAAGACATAAGAATTTGACAGAACTAAACAGGGGCATGACTGGAGAGACAGAGACATAAACGAACAGGGAGACTTTTCACAGGAGACGCTGAGGACAAGACACAGAGACAAAACTAGGGCACGAAAAGAAATTAACATAATCAAATATGAAACCATCAACTAGAAATATAAATAACAAAACTCTGAGGCACTAGGAGAGTACATCATAGACAGAAGGTCACGGGACTCAAACATAAACCGTAAAGACCTATGATAGAACATGTGCACAGAACTATAATACAACGATAATTAAAAATGAGAAAGACCTAGAAAAAACTCAAACTCAAAACACTTGGTCAATAACTCAGGGACCATGACATTTTCATAATGATTTACTAATGCATTATACACTCAAGTTGCTATTTGTGTTAACGAGCAGTTGAACAACCCACTACCACCTCTTAAACTGCTCATAAACCCAATAATCAGGTGGCTGTGGGAGAGCGAGTCATCTACTAATTGCAAGGTTTGTGGGTCAGTCCTCTGGCTTCTCCAGTCTACATGCCCAAGTATCCTTGGCCAAGATGCTGAACCCCAAGTTCCTCCTGATTTGTTCATCAGAGTGTGACTATTGTAGATAGAAAGCACTTGGAGAAAAAGTGGCTGTATGAGTGTGTGTGTGAATGAGACATGTTGTATGGAAGCACTTTGAGTGCTTAAGTAGAGTAGGAAAGTCCTACTTACCATTTACATCTAATCAGTCAGCTCAGTACTTTAAGGATGTAGTAATGCTTTAGATGAGTTGCTAAAGTTCAGAGCATTAGATGATTTATGTGACTTCAAACGTGGCATGGTTGTTGGTGCCAGACTGGCTGCTGTTGTAATGCAATTTTCCTGCCTCCGCATTCACCAAATCTCAATCCAAAGGCATACCTTAGGGATTTGGTGGGATGGGAAATTCACATCATATGCAGCTTACAAATGAGCAGCATTTGTGTGATACTATCATGTCAATATGGAGCAAAATCTGCGAGGAATTGTTCTGGCACTTTATTGAATGAATGTCAGAAGAATTAAGATGGTACTGAAGGCTTGAAGTGTGTAGTACCAAAGAATATATATGACCCAACAACTTTTAGGTGTCCAGATTTGGGAGAATACTAAACAAACCAGACAAAACCTACTCATCAATAACATAGTAAAGTATATAACTGAAGACCTAATGACTGAGAACATGAGAATTCATCAGTTCACGTATTACTTCTTTATAACAACAGAAAAGAAAAACAATCAATATCGGCTGGTACAATCTTTTTCATTTCTATGTTATTTTTTTATTATATTGACATTTGTTGAAAATTTAATGATGCAAAGTAAAATCACACCAGTTGTGTTTTCTGTTTTCCTGACAATAACAGGATATTTTCCACACTGCAGAAATTTTGAGTTAGACTTGCGTTAGCCAAACAACTTTTGTTTGTACGAGCAGCACATATTGAATGTTGCAGTCGTCTTGATTTGAAGCATGCTTGGGCTGACAGAAACACTAATGTGATTTATGTGCGTTCTGCCTGAAGGATCCGGTGACAGGAGTAGGCAGAAATGAACAGAACAGAGCGACAGATAAACACTAGTTCCCGCTCAATGTGAAACTCGACAAACTCAAACTGATTGAGACGTTTCTGCTCAATTAGCACATTTCACTTTCTTTTCTCAAACCTCGATTTTTCCTTTTTTTCTCTTTTCTCCACGCTAATATTTAGACTTGTTGAGTTATTTATGGATGAGGTCAGTGCAGAAGTTAAGCTCCTGCTGGCTAGTTAAGTGCTTGGCATCTGTTTTTTTTTTATTTATTTATTTATTAATTTTTTTATTAATTTTTTTTATTTTTCACAGATGAACACACAGCCTCCCCAAACCGAACCTGTCACACGCTCCGACACACACATCAGCTCAAATATTAAACAGGTCAAAACAGAAACACCTTGAAACATCATTCAGCAAAAAAAACAGAGTGTGAAGAGTAATTGTAACTGGAGCTTAAACTGAAGGTAAAATGAAACATGGACAGGGTTATTATTATCAATATCATTCATGATGCACTTTTTTTACACAGAGAACGCATGAATGATAGCTGAAATCTGTTCTGCAGTCACTGAAACAAAAGTCACCATAGCCGCTAAAAAAATCCTGCTGCATACATGCTGCAATCGCACTTTCCTCGTTTCCTTGAAACTGCACCGAACTGACTCAGTATATGTGCAGGAAATGAACTCTTTGCCGTCGTTTATCCCATTTACCCTTGCCTAGGAAGAAAATGCAGTGCCAAGCAATGTTTTAAAAAAAAGAAATAAATGAATGGGGGGGAAAAATGAAAGAAAGAGGCGTAGAGCAGTTAGCTACTGTGTGTGACTTTAAAATTGGCTTCTACAAGTTTCTGTAATAAATCCTCTATTAATTTAGCTCCAGAATTAAACTACAGGGTATTATGGCCCCAAATATGCTGAATATATTAACATTTCCACGGAAGCATATTAAGTCGTGCAACCAGATGTCATGTGAGATATCACAGACAATAGAGAGGAAATAACATCCTGAAGCAGTTTTACATGTGCAATATGCTCTGTCCCATCAATAGTGAAACGGGCTATATTTGAGCCAAGCTGACACATTACTTGGCTCCTCATATGTGGAAGGCCGTTGGCAATGAAACTGTGTTATATGGCCCAGTAGTGCTGACAGGTTTCTTTCTCCTTCTCCTCTACCCCCCCACCCCCTCTTTATTTCTTCCTCCTTTAGGCTTTGGAGAGGCCGGCACGTGGCAAGAAGAGGAGGGGGTAGGATGGATCTTCAGCCCGGTGTAAGAGCCTCCCCCCGGGGAAGCCGGCGTCAGACGCAAGACCTCACGGGCCGTTGACCTGCTGTCTCCGTGATTTATGGCGGCTGGGGGCCTCTGGCCACTGCAGACTCCTCTCCTCTCTCTCCTCCACGTCCCTTCACGCACACTGCAGGACCGCAAGGAGCCACACACACTGCACCACCGTCCACAGGAGCATTCAAAAAGGGATTCCTTGCACATGCCAAGCTGCACCACAAGCGTGCATATATCCACTGCATACAAAAATAAACACCCCCATAAACATTCCTACACTGCGGCACCGTGCCCCGCCATCCAGTCACATGTCCATTAGACAAAGCCTGCTCTCAGAGTCGGCTCCATTTGACGGCGTGTGGATTACGATCAGTTATGGTGTGTCAGCTGTGGAGCCCTTGGTGTAGCTACTGCTCAGGGGCAGAGTTGGATCAATGGAAGTGCGTTGAGTAACGAGGAGATGTCCCTGTTTTCGCGTGGTCTGAGAGCAATCAGCAGTTAGCGTCGTACCCCACACAGAGCTCTGCTTCTACGCTGCAATAATCATCGTCCTCTATGGACTATTAGTGCAGTGACTTATTTTATTATGAAATAAACTGTAGCAGGACATCTGCTCCTGTGCACACAACATCTGTCAGAGCACCTTAAATACCATTTTTCCCCCTCCAGCCTTAAAGGTTTGGAGTGTCCAGATTACTTTATTTTTATTTTCACAAGCTGTGGCCTGACAGTGAGAGCCAAGAGGTGCCCTCGCCATGGTGTTGCCACCCCCAGACAAACGCCACGTTTGCCTGACCACCATCGTCATCATGACCAGCATGGCCTTCATGGATGCCTACCTGGTGGAGCAGAACCAGGGTCCCAGGAAAATCGGTGTGTGCATAATAGTGCTAGTCGGGGATGTGTGCTTTCTCATAGTACTACGATATGTGGCAGTTTGGGTCGGTGCTGAGGTGCGCACCGCCCGACGAGGATACGCCATGATCCTGTGGTTTCTGTACATCTTTGTGCTGGAGATCAAACTCTACTTTGTCTTCCAGAATTGCAAGGCTGACAGGAAAAGTCTGGAGACAGTAGCACGGAAAGCATTGACGTTACTATTATCCGTGTGTGTGCCTGGGTTATACTTAGTTTTAGTGGCTCTGGATAGCATGGAATATGTGAGAACTTTCCGAAAGAAGGAGGACATGAGGAGTCGTCTCTTCTGGGTGGCTCTGGATCTTCTGGACCTGCTAGATATCCAAGCTAACCTGTGGGAGCCCCAGCGGACAGGCCTGCCCATCTGGGCTGAGGGCCTGATGTTCTTCTACTGCTACATCCTGCTGCTTATTCTGCCCTGTGTGTCGCTCAGTGAAATCAGCATGCAAGGGGAGCACATGTCACCCCAGAAAATGATGCTGTACCCAGTCCTAAGCCTGGTCACCATTAACGTGGTCACTATCCTAATACGTGGTGTAAACATGGTGTTGTTTCAGGACAGTCGGGTCTCCACAATCTTCGTCGGGAAGAACGTGGTGGCCATCGCGACCAAGGCCTCCACCTTCCTGGAGTATCGCAGACAGGTGAAAGAGTTCCCCCACCCACAGAATGCAATGGCACTAGAGCTGCAGCAGAACTCAGTCAGCCACACACAGCCACTGCCCAACGCCACCAGTTTGCCACACGAACCCTCACCGGCGCAGGATGTCATCGACACATGACCGCCAGCGCTAGACTCAGCAACAGTACAAAATAAGTGAAAGCTCTAGGAGTGGAGGACAGAGAATAGAGAAATCAGCTGCATGACAGGATGATATTCTGCTCTTGTCAAGCCCACACGAACTGCTGTGAAACCATAAAAGAGATTTCTAGCATCACCTGCCTGTCAGAATATACTGTAAACCTACACTTGACTGAGTGCAGCGAGCAGACTTTTCAAGTCAAAACAAAAGTTTTTATCGTGCTGTTGTGTTTTTAATTGTCTCAAATGTTTTAAAAGTTCAAACTTTATTTAGAGACAATCTCCACACGGCTCTGACCAGTGACATTAAGTCGTGTAAAATGGACAGCTGGTTCCCCTTCAGTGAGTATCTTGCATTTTTTTTTTTTAAAGGTCACTTTTATGACAGTGCATCTGTGGCATTTCCTTTGAATTCCAGCACCAAAGGACATACCACTCAGCGTGAAGCACTGATGGAAAAGAGGAGCAGAGAGTGACAAGGGTCATTCATGAGAGGCGATCTGTTCTGGCTATCTGTGCTAGAGCAAGGTTGATGGCTTCTATGTTTGGGTCTGCTGAGGAAGGTTCTCTGTGGGAAATGCTACAGACCAAAAGTCTGATCAAAGCACCGGTGCAAATCACTATACCATCCACTGCAGGCATCCCAGAGTGCGTTAAAGTGAAACGATATGTGTTTGTGTGCATGCGTGCACGCGAGAGTGTGTATGTCTGAAGGGCTTGCGTGTTGACCATGGGAGGTTTAGCCTATTTCAAGCTGTTTTGGAGCAGATGAAAGTGTTTGATGGGTGTGACGAACTGCAAATGAAACAAAAACATGTAGATGTCAGAAGCGAAATAAGATGATGGGGGAAAGATACTCCTTGTTTCCTGTACTGTACATTCCTTTAAAACTATCTCAAGCCTTGAGAATCCCAAGTATGCCTCACAAGAGAATTGACAAACATAAAGAAATAAAATAACACAGAAAAAAGACATTTCAGATGTTATTCAGTTCATTATTATTATTATTATTATTATTATTATTATTATTATGTACATTCTTTACATGTTGGAGGTCAATGATGTTTTAATAAAAGTAGAAATTAATAATAACAAGATGGTGGTTTCTTTATTCGGTGCTGAGTATAATTAAATAAATATAGGGTTTTTTTATTCAGTTAAAGATTATTTGGTGCTTGTGTTATATTTTGAGAGCAACAGCTTCCTAACATCAACATATTTTTCACAAAACAATCCACACAGCACATAAATATTTAGACTGCGCAGCCTTTTTCTGGGATCTTGGAGCATTTTGTCCCTAAGGCTACCAATTTTGGGGGAATGCAGTCAATGAATTTATTCTCAAAATGTGATAATAATGTATGAACCTTTTGTCGGTTTCGCTCTTTTCCTCCCAGTTCTCATTATCACCTTCCAGCTTTTTTTTAAATTTGTTTTGTTCTATTACCAGTTATCACCTCTGTATTGACCGGGTATCAGTTATCAAACAAAACTTTTTTCAGCCAACGAGAAGCCTTCGTGTCTCCATAGAGACTTGTATCAAAGGATCGGGGTGTTTCAGAAGAAGGTGGAGAGGTCAGCCACATGAGGAGATTCATTTTTTACCGTCATCAGGTCATCTAACTTCTGTTAACTGCTGATCTCAGCTCAAAGGGACACACTCTCAGACGCTGAGTGGCCCAACTCAATTAACGATAACTGTCATCCGCAGAGTCGCAAAGAGACTGAATGGCATTTTCTTCTTACAGTTTTTAGAAAAAAGGTGAGAGTCTGCGTAAAATGTTAATAAAAAGGAATACATGGTTTTGCAAAGTAATTAAACTTAATTGACGGCAACATGTTGAAAATGTTGAAACTAAGAAATCTTAATGCTCTCTGATTTTTTTATGCCAGTAAAAAAGTCAGTGCAAGGACATGTTTGCCACTGTGTTGCATCACCTCTTCTGCTAACAACACTCTGGTAAGCGTCTGGGAACTGACGAAACCAATTGCTATAGTTTTTAAAAGCAAAATGGTTTCCCATTCTTGCTTGATGTCGAATTTCAGCCACTTCTTTTGTCATATTGTTTTATTCCATGATGCATAATAGATTTTTTTAATTTAAAAAAACATACTTATTCCATACCCGGTTCTCAAATTGTCCTTTGCGCAGGTAGTACTATTTTAATAAAGCTAAATCAGATTGAAATAACTGCAAAGACCAAGATAAATATTTGTATTGATGGTATTTAAGCTTAATTACAGCTTAATTCAAAAATGGCATTGGCTAAAATTCCTATTTGAAATTACTATTTGCTAGCAAGGACACACTCCACAAATATGAATGAAAAACAGTTATTGATAATGAAGCAACAAGGTCAAAGGCTGCGATTTGGGCAAAGCCTCACTGAGGATTGACGGGACCTTTGAGAGAAGGTAGAGAAAAAAGCAGGGAAGGTGCGGCACAAAAACAGGAACACAGAGGTGTTTTGCACAAGCAGCAATTACAGGCGTATCAAATTCAGATCAATTATCTGTGGAAAGATGTAATTTGCTTTGCCTGTTGCGTTACTACAAATCCCTTGCAAAGCAGCGGTAATAATTCTAAAACTCAGGTAAAATTGTGCTTGCTTTGCAAATTGGTACAAGTTGTGCTGCATGTGCTTGCATACTGACTAGGGCCTTGTTTTAGCAAAATATACAAAATACGCAAAAAGGCAGTTTTCCAACTACTGTATGAAAAAAAGCAAAAGCTATTTGCAGAAATGCTTAATTACTTTCCGATTTCCTGTGTTGTTACTTTAGATTCATTACTTAATACAGAACGCAGGGTTCGTATGTGACTTACGGTATTAGTTGCAAACTGACAGTCTCTTCTCATGGATTCTCCTCTGTAGAAACATATTGATTGTTCTTGCTGGTAGAGTATGAAATATTTCTGAGACGTGGAGCACGTCCACTTCATTCTGGTTGAATGTTTTCTGTTCAGCTCCTGTCTGCATTATTAAGGCTGACAAAGAAATGTTAACTTTGACATGGTGCGTTATTGCTGTTATTGGCAAGCCATTTCTTAATCTAATGGATCAGGTGACCCTGAAGCATCTCTTGGTTTTGGTGCGACTGGTTCAGTCTGCTGGGGGGCCTCCCATCATGCATTGAGCAGTTCTCCTTCACTCTCCATGTATTTATGTGCCACTGTTGCATATCAGTAACTTTGTGATTCCTGTCTTGTAGCTTGTACTGTTTGTTCTGTTCTGCACATCTGTGCTTTTTTCTCTGCCCCTCACACAGCAAATTGTTGTGGAAAATTGCTACCCTCCATGGGCCTGAATGTGCTGAAAGATACTTCCTGTTAAGAGAGATTTTTTCTCAGCAGTTTAGTCAAGTGTTTACTTTAATTCCTTCTTCAGCATTTTAGGGTGTTTATGTAAAAATAGATTAACTACATCTCCCACTGTTTGAGAAATATACTATATGCTAGACCTGCTAGTGTGTTTAGACTAAATTATTTATAATCATAAAAAGCAATCATTTGTAGCATATTTAATCAATCCATTATGAAATTATTATGAATTTGGTGGAGGGAGGAGGCTTGTCATCCATAAGCCAATGTGCTCCTAATGACAGTGTCAAGCCAAGATAAATGGGGAACATGGGAAGGGTTGCAAATGCCCAGGAAAGGCATTCGGTATCAAATCTTTGCCAAATAAAATATGCAGATCATTGACAATGAGATTTCTATACTGGATCTGTTGAAGCCTGGGTTAACAAGACTGCCACCAGTGCTGCTGATCAGCAGGGTGTCAACGGAAGCTGTGCTATTGTTAGGCAAAGACAAAGGAGGAGAGGGGGAAAGCATGCTCGGATGGAGAGAGAGAGTAGGATGTCATGCAGGAGGGCATGCAAGAGGGTTGGTGTGACCAAAACGGATTAAAGGTTGGGGTGAGACAGAGGCACATGATCCTCTGTGCCAACCCCAAAGACATCAGCCTGAAAGAAAATTACACTGAAATATGTCGTTTCTCATATTTTTACAATCAAAGCGTCAAACATCACTTCCTAACAGAGACGAGCCAGCTAACTTTTTTTAGATAGATGTGGTAGTAGAGCGGCGCTAAAAACTACTACAAAAGTTTACACTCAACAACTGGCCATTTCAACAAAATTAATTGTTTGTAGTCTCAGTAATAGCTCAGACCCAACAAATCGAGGCAGTCAGCCACATATTACAAGCTCAGCCGCAAAACCACTGGAATTATTTCCGGAGAGGACAAACTACAGCAGCAGCAGATTTTCAGGCATGTTTTGCAGTAAAAGCTTAACTTTACTTCAAACCTAAATACACCCACCTCCAAAACATTTGTGGAGGTTGCACTTAAAGAAGGCTGACAACATCAATTTCACTGTGGCGTAATGTGGAGGATAAGTTCAGTGTTTGGCGTCTAAGAATTTAACTTTAATCCTCAAGCCTTCTGGAGCTGAAGAAAGCACGAATTGTAGGGAGGTTGATGATTGTCATCGTTTATATTTTGTTCCAGTCACAGCAGCCTATAGTCCTTGCACTGTAGGGTGTGCAAATTATTGCATTTTTAATGGGAGCTAGTCTTAGTTAAACTATCCTGCTTAGGAAGCATCTATCGCAGCTTAAAGACATACTGTACTTATCTTCTGTTTCCCACTGCAATGAGGGATCATTTTCACATTTTAACATACCAGCATGCTAATACACATGCTAGGTGAATCTGTCTTGCGCAAACAGTTTGCAGTAAAATATCACCTTACACTGTTTACTGACAATCACCTGTCACATAGCGGAATAAATATAACTCCCCCCAAATCAATAATCCTTCAAAATCGTGTCACCTTACACTCTTTAATGTCATATCCAGCTTCCCATATTCACAGCATGCTTGTTAGCAGGGACAGCGGTTAATCGAGGTTTGACACCGCTCAACATAAATAAGGGGATTTCAAACATCTAATTACACACCTCATGTACTGCAAAATTAATTATTGCATGTAAACAGACCATTACTCTAAGTGTTGGAATGACACTGCTGTTATTTTCTTCAATTTGAACAGACTTCTAGATGCCTTGTTGGCTTTCTGATGCAACTCACGAAATGAAATCTCCACTCGTGTTTTTTACACGGTAGAGTCAGAAGAATGAAACCGAGAACGAAATCCTACATTTAATTAAAAACATCCTCCTGAATATGAACATAAGCTACAGAACCGTTCCACGGTACTAGAACTTTTATATGTATGTCCAAATCTTTTTTCTTTCTTATTGTTAGACTTACAGCATAACAGCATAATGCCGCTATTGTTTGAATAAATCTTGTCAGCGCAAGTGGTTGGGGTGGGGGGAAGTAAATGGCAAACTTGGGAATAGAATAAATTACCTGTGCCTGCCTCTGCAACAGATCACCTTTCCGAGACCCTCTGAGCGAGAGACTCATCTATAAATCACCAAGACTGCACATCAGGAATGTAATTGTGCTCTCTCCATATGTAATAAGTTGGTAAAAGTGCCTTTTCTCTCTCTGCATCTGATTTACTGTGTATCCACGACTTCCTGCAGCACTTAGTCTCAGCTAATTTAAATCAGAACCAATAAGATGAGCGTAGCATTACCGGTACTGCAGAATTTCTCTGAACCACCTTTGTATTTGCTGACTTGAAGGAGTTTCTTCTCCGGTGGCTCTTTCGGTGTTTTACTTGTTAGTAAATGTCTCTGTTCTCATTCCATAGTCACTTCTGTGGCTACACAACGCTGCTGCTGCACACCCCATTGTGCACAGTAATCTGTATGTAAATCACTCACTGACTCCACCATATAACTGCACTGTATTTATTGCCCACTGGACAACAAACAGTCACCTTCAGTCTTGCAGAATCATGCTAAAAGTTTTGCAAGTATTTGTTTAATACTTAACATTTGCTTAATTCACAATAGAACATAAAAAACATCAGATTTTAAAACTTGGAAATTTTGCTATTTCATGAAACATTTTAGCTCGTTTTGAAGTATTTTGAAGTCATTTGGTAGTAACTTGTCTCAAAATAGCCAGGATAGGGGCCTGGCTGAACCAGACCTTAACTAAATGAAAACATGACAAAATAAGCATGAAATACAACAATGTTCCTCTTTCTTCTGGTCCATCAGCTGGTCTCCTCATTTTTCAGATGTTTCAGTCTGTTGGTAAAAGAAGAGGGGATGCCACACACTTAAAATATGGATCTATCCCAACTTTTTTAAGACATGCTGCTGCCATCAAAGTCGAAATTGCCGTTTTTTTTCTATCAGTTAAGTTTTACATTTGATGTGTTTTCCATATTCTGTTGTGAATAAATATGGGTCTGTCCCTGCATTTCTTAAATTGGGGTTTGTGCCTCGGATATTCATCTTTCTATCAGAGGTCAGTTTGAACACTTTGTTGAAGTCATCTAATAAACTGGCAATTAAACTAGATTGCAAGTCAACATATTCATTCAATGATTTGTATTGCCTTTAATGGAAACGTTTGACAAGAAAATGATTGGATATGTTTTTCATTTCATGGCTTTACATAATTTTTATACCTTCTAATCCTTTTTTTTTTGACAAAGTAAATATTACCGTATTACCAGAAACTCTAATGTTGACTTACAAATTCATGAAATTTGATCTGCTTTCATAGGCCAACCGCAGCCAGTGTTTAAATAAAGGTTAGATAATTGTTTGTTTAACTACATGCAGCCAAAGTCCACTCAAACATAAACCAGAAAAACAGTAAAAATATTGTCCATTGCATACAGATTCTGCAAATGAATATCCAGATAACTGTTCATAGAAATGAGTCAGACTTAAATACGGATACAAACACGCAGGTTTCTAAACTTACTGTTGAACATTTAAAGCCTAAACTGTGAAAATAGGATTTAACCATTTCCATAGCCACCCAATCTGTAAGCACATGCCCCCTCGTGTTAAACAGACACACGGCCCAGTGAAATTCTCACAAAAAGCCAGCACTTTGCTGCTACAGTAGCTGGTGAACACACTGGAGCATTTAGCAGCTAAAGAGCCAGATATTTCCCTCAGGAGTTCATGGAAACCAAAACAAAATTTCAAAGGAAGTGAATATTGGACTGCTTGACATTTGTAAAGTGGACAGAAATGCACTTGTAAATGAGCGCTAATGCTGATCAAGGCTGCTCTGTGTTTAAGCATGTTTACTGTAGTAAGAGGTGAATATGCCCGTCACAATGTGAAAAAAAGATGTAAGAGGGAAAAAACACAGCAACTGCTACAAAGGAACACTTAATAATTACTTAATGCTAGTGTCCTTGTTCAAACAAATAAAAATTAATTGCACTTAAATACACAAATAGAGGGAAAAAATGAATGGAAAAAAAGAAGAAATAGTTCTGATTTATTTGTTAATCACTTAACAAGCTGAACAAAACATAATTTTCCAACAAAGGAGGCTGTACCCCATTGTGATACCCTGAATTATGGATGTGGTTTCTTCTGGCAAAAAAAAAAGAAAAGAAAGTGATGTATCTGAGTCAGCTTTCCTGTTTTTATTTAAAATTAGATTTGACTCTGGGTGTGAATCTATATTTCAGGCAACAAATGAAAGCCTTGGACTCCTTCCAACACTAATGTGCTCTTTTAATGATTGATCTCTGCAGAACGGCCTAACAAAAGTCCTCAACACTCGGTGATCTATTACACATACTGATTCTAACCTTGATTAAAAGGGTTCAATGCTCACTCGCCATTAGTGGATGTTTCTAGGTGGTCTTATCAAAACTATCAGTCTTCATTGCAACATTGCTGGCGTCACCAAGGCTGGCTACTTAATATTCATACACAGATAGATAAGAAGGTATTGTGTTACCTTCACGAAGTGTACAGCGTGTGCAGAATGGATTAATCACTGAGTCACAATGCACAGGGGAATAGACTGTGGGAGCTGTCATAAACAGATAAGCATAAATGAAAGCTGAGCGTGCGTGGCGGTAGAAAGTCCTGCTGCTAGTTGTGAAAAGAGCTGACTGTCCTCTGAGTTTATGGCTTGATTTCTGTGCTTTCTTAAAAGTGACTTCATTATCAGCTGGATTGCTAAAAACAGCCAGTGACCGCAGGTTATGGCTCTGATAATATCACTGTCTTTATCATTATTCAGTGTATTTTAATTTTATCTAGTTATAAAGTTTGCAGACGATTTTAAATACCAGGGAAAGGTCACATGGTTTTAGTAGAGTACCACAGCGATGTACCACTTAAGGGTTGTGAACTGTTAGCTTAAAAATGTTATATTCATGCCAACTAATATTTTTACATCCAGTAGGTGTCCTACTAGAGCAAATGAAGCTTCAAGAAGCTTTGCGCTGGGATGAACCAATTGGATGAAAAGCTTCAGTGCTTCATGACGCTTCATCTGCCCATCACTACATTTCAGGTTTCCAGAGCTACACAACACAACGCTCTCCTCTGAATCTGGCAGAGACTGGCTTTAAATAGGGCCATCAATTTCCCTTCAATTAGCCCAGCCAGTACCACTCACTTGAACTGAGGGATCTAAAACGCTACACAGATGATTAAAAAGACACAAAACCTCTTCACACTTCTAATTGGCACGTTTAAACAACTGTAAACTAAGGCTGTATTAACGAAAAGAAAAAGATCCAACAAATCCCTTTAAACCTTGAGACAAACAAAAGGAAGCATTTCTATGGACAAAGAAACCCCTCCACTTGGTTCGACCTGCTGATGTCATGTGTGACATCATCAGGACTTTAAAATGAGGAAATGCTAGGCGGGCGTTTCCCCACACCTGACCCTGAAGACTGAAAAGAAAAACCAAAGTAAGTATGAACAAATGACTTAATCTGTAACATAATAAAATATAAAGAAACATGTAACTGAGTATTTGCCTTAATTTGCAGAATGTTTGATTTGCCGGCAACAGAACGCTTACACAAACAAACCCGGGATAGTGAGTGCAGCAATGTTACTGGACAAATAGCAAATCATAGCAAATAAATAGAAACAGAATAGTGTGTATAATGTGCACAGAAAAAAAAGGTCAACACATATGGGACAAATGGAGAGCATTGCAACTGCTCATCCACTTTGTCACCGTCCCCACCAGACACAAACACCTATAGAGGGTTGTAATCTCTGTCAGCAGCAGCATAACCGCTAACCTCACCTGACACAGTAACGTGCAGAAAAGCTACAAATTAATGCCTAAAAATGCCGCAATTTAGGAGTCTGATGCTCACACCCAGACCGCCCATCTTCTCACTGATTTTAAACTGACAACCATTAGCAGTATTACTTTAGTGGTATAATAATGTTCCATGACTCCAATAATAAAAAAAAAAAAATTGGCTGATCTTCTCTACAAGGTAGTGTCCTTGAACACACCTGGCCTGGTTCCAGCACGCCTGCTGTTTTTACATCAGTCCCTGAAAAGTCTTGTTCGGGCAACTTGCGTTTTAGCTTCTGTGATGTCTGCTGGAGGTCCTCCACTTATAATTAGAATTTTGTTTTTCTACATCGCAATAAGTCAAGTCTGGCAAATAAACTAAACTGATGTTCCTAGATCTAAAAATACCATCCAAGCTTGAAGCAACCCAGAACTGCACGTGGAGATGGTTACGAAAGAGAAAAAGTCCAAAGTGAAATCAGATTGTTTTTAATTTGGCATGTGCTGGGTTTCAGAATTCTATATTCACACTCCACAAACACTAATATTGAAAATAATATATATGCTAATTTAACACTGAAAAAACTTTAGAGTATCTGAAATCTTATTTTCTTCTAGGTCTACATGTCACTATGTGGACAAGCTCAGGTCAGCCAGATGGAATTGTGATACTCAGGGGGAGCATGCAGTGATTGTCCAGTGAAGAACAGACATCAATTAAAATGTACCAAAGTGAAAATGGTGGGTTTTGGGGTTTTTTCTTTTTTTTTTTCTTTTTTTGCAGTGACTATTGTCTCTGGAAGCAGGCTCGACTATGTTTCCATTTAAGTCAACTTCACGCATTTACATGTCAGCAAAACTACAGGATTTAAGAAGAGCTATCAAACTGTGTTTGTGTTAATATTTAGTTAGCATTAGCAAGTAAACACGCTTCTGTGGCTAAGGAGCAAGATGTGAAAACGGGTGTGGATCACAATCAGCCAAGGTTTCAGGTGAACCTATTGTGAAACCTAGCCCCACCCTATCATGTGATTTACTGAGGTCAAATGGCCCAGGATGTGAGTGGGTGTGAAGTCGTCTGATCTCAAAGCCGAATTATAGATGACATACAGTTAAAAGACAATCAGCTCAGAATCATAACATGGTATTTTTGGCTTTTTATCTGGATCTTGTTAAACAATTAAGAAAGATTGTTTTTTTTTTTTGGGGGGGGGGGGGGGGGGGTGTCTCTGTTTGCCTTTTTGTACTATGTATGCCACTGGACTGGAAACTCATGGCAAACATGGAGACTACATGTTTGTTTTTTTTAAAGCTACAGTTTTTTCAAAGCTGTTTTTTGTCAAAATTGTTCACAACAATGTGTGCGGATTATGGAAACCAGTGTGTTTTTGCAAGAACAACAAACTCCCATATGCCTTCATTTAATGAGGCAGGGATGGTGTCTCAAAACTTGGCCAAAATAAAAATCTGCTTGGCTGTTAAATATGACTGGGTAAGTTACAAAAAAAAAAAAGAAGAAGCTTCTTTTGTAATTTGGGTGCACTGTTCATTAAACAGAAGTTTATGGTCAAGGTTCAAATGCTAATTTTAGTATAGGGGAGTACAAACCAAACCTGAGGCTGAAGAAGCAACGTACACCCATTGACATGCTAAAGAATGGACGTAGTCACCTCAACATTACTTAGTGGTTTTGGCCAAAGCCATGTTTTGTTGAAGCTAGGAGTGGCTTAATCTGCCTCTTATCAACATTATTAGCCAGAGTTTTCTTCAGTTCCCAAATTCAAACACTGCAGCATTACTGAGAGTTAAAATTGCCTCAAATTCTTTCATCTCCAGTAAATTGTTTAGTGTGGCTGCTCTCCTAAGTGCTACAATACAGTTTAAGATACAAACATTAATTAAAAAAGGCAAATTACAAAGTTCAACAGTTACAAGTTAGCAGGAAGTTAGCTCGCTAGTTTCCATCTAAAGATGATATACCATGTTATGACCAGAATTTCTAAAAAAAACTGGAACATGCAGCCCTGCTATCACCTTGGATAAATGAAGACAGAAAAAGATGGAAAGCAAAACAGCATCAGTCTTTGTATGGTTATTGAAGTAGAGCTAGTTGGCATATAATGGTGTGCTACCTGGTAGTTAGTAAGCTGCATACATAAATTATGGCAAAAATAAGGCAAAGACACGTATTGGCTAAATGGATCCAGCAGATCACAGGAAAAACACCCAAGAGCTCTGTTCAGAAGGACAACCAAGATGCTGCACAGCATCCTCAATCTCCCAGGCCCGACGCTGGCATTGACGCTCAAGGATGTTTTAAAATAAAATAAAATAAAATACTCCAAACTATCTATGAAAGCCAAAACTGCTTTTGACAAGAACTGCAGTTTCTGGCACTCTCGCTTGGCTCCTGAGGTTACCATTTGCCCACAACACCTTGCATTCAGCAGTACAGGATGCCCTTATGAGCGAATGCAGCAAGCAGCAGCAACCCAGTTTGCTAACCATCCATCACTGCAGCACAGCCATTTACCCAAACAGCAACATGGTGTCAAAAATACTGGCAATGCACAAACAAGGAAAGAAAATGTCCCCAAACTATAGCTGTGGAGGCGGCGGGTGAACAGATAAACAACTTTTCAAAGCAGGATTATGGTGCTGTATATGTCAAGGCCAGGATGCGTGGGCCTTGACTCTAAATGTGGCACAGCAAATGGCGAAGGAGAGCTAAGCCGGCATTCAGGGGAGACACAGAGTAGCTGCCCAAACGGGCTTGTTAGGGGGCAAAGAGGGAACTCATCAGTGCACAAGATCACGGCTGACAGAGGAGCTTGTTAACTGTAGTAGGGTAGCCAAGAGGTGGCTCATTAGGGAGAAGCACCAGTCGCCTGCATGGGCCTTGCTGGCCTCACCAGATGGCTGTCCATCTGGATGAAGAAGGTTATCGACATCCATCATTAACAAATGATGCGCAGTATATTTTTTGTGATGGAATAGTATAGAAGGCACTCACTGTGTGACTTTGTCACAATTTGATAACTGAAACTTTATATCATAAAGTGCCAAAGTCTAATTCACTGGGGGGAGAAGAGCTCTATGTCAGTTTATCCTGAGCTTCTGTTTTGCAAAGTTTGTTGGTGGCACTGAAACATAAATCCTGTTGCAACATTGCCCCCTACTGGTGCTACTGACTGTAACTCCAGATTAATGGAGGAGAGATACAATCAAAATGGTTTTTTCCCCGTCACTCGCCGCTCAATGGACTCTTCACATGTTGCCAGCTGTCATTGTAAATAACACATTGTTTGCAATCACCCTGTCTTAATAAGTACAGCCCTCTTCAGCTTGATTATCCCACAAGACAAGTTTCAAGTGATGACCAATAAATCATTACTCGTCATTCACTGAAGGAGAAACACACGCTGCAGCAGCTACATCTATATCAGAAGTGGGACTCATTCATTTAGCGATTCTTTGCAGGGATGCTTCAACCAAGTAGCAGATGATTTATTTGCTTTCTGTCTGAACACATATCCCAAAATAAAGAGTATTGTTGCATGTTATTACTTTGAGGGTTGATTGAGTGTGAATTTATCAACTGCTGATGTGACTGGAAGATGCTGGAACTTAATTAAAAAACTGTGAATTCTGTAGTGAGGAACATCAGTGAGTAAGATGTAATAATTGAGAATGCAATCAAGCCATAGTGATGTAGCCGGAATAATAAAGAGGTTTTTTTCTCCAGACGACCACTTTTGTTTAAAAGAGCATTAATCGTGGTTGTGCAACAGCAGCTATGAGAACTACAGAAAAAGTCTACTTTTATCTTGAGGGGTTTTTGAACAAGAAAGAATCATTATATATGTTAACTGTGGAAACTGCACTTATACAATTGGCTCTTGGTTTAAGGGGAAAATGTGATTGATTCAGCAAGTCTGAAATCGTCCTCAAGTGCTGTCACTTCCAGTTAATTAAATCTTATACCAAGAAATTAAAATGAATTACTGGAAAATCATTTTATGCAAACTTTCCAAACCTTAACTAGAAATAAGACATCTTCCAGAACAAATACCAGTAAATGCAAAAACATGTGAAACTCGATGTGATCTGATGAGGGTTAAACCAAGCATCAGAGTGGGAAAGAAAGGTGATAGAAAATTATGAGTAGAAGTTTACAGACACACATCAAGGGCATGAAGGTCATGGTGAATTTGGGCTTTTGCTAATTTCTTTGAACTGTTCTTTCTCTGGGCTAGATCTCTTGTACAGCATACAACTTCAATAACTTTCTAAAATATGAACTGGGCAAACTTCTGACCACAACTCTAAGTGTCTTTGAAATTGGCATGGTTGCTGGCGCCAGATGGGCTGGATTAGGAATTTTAGTAACTGCTGACCTGCTCGGCTTTTCCCACATAACCATCTCCTGGGTTTACAGAAAGTGGTCAGAAAAAAGAAAGTATCCAATGAGCAACGGTTCTCTGAGTTAAAATGCCTTGTTGATGCCAGAGTGCTTTGAGTTGAGAGGAAGGTAACAGAAACTCAAATAACAACTTGCTACAACAAAGTTGAGCAGAAGAGTATCTCTCAGTGTTGTGCCAATGGGTTACAACAGTGAAAGGCCACACTGAGTACCAGTCCCATCAGCTAAGAAGAAACTAAATCTACAATTTAAACAATCTCACCGAATTGAACATCGGAAATTTGCCTGCGTGATGAGTTTCTGCTGCGACATTAAGATGGTAGGGTCAGAATTTGGCATAAATGTGAAAGCACGGTTCCATCATGCCTGTATCAACTGTTCAGGCTCCTGGTGTGAGGAATATTTTCCTGGCACACTGTGGTCCCCTTAGTACCAACTGAGCACCATTTAAAAGCCACAGCCTTGCTGAGTGTTGTCGCCTACCGTGTCCATCCCATTATGACCACAGCGTACTTATCTTTTAATGGCTGCTTCCAGCAGAATAATGCAGTATGCCACAAAACTCTAATCATCTCAAAACTGGTTGGTGTGGTGGAATGGAAGCTTCACATCATTGATGTCCAGATGGCATATTTGCAACAAATGTGGGATGCCATCATCTCAACATG
The DNA here is from genome assembly GCF_057382185.1 of Mchenga conophoros. Classification (NCBI taxonomy): domain Eukaryota; kingdom Metazoa; phylum Chordata; class Actinopteri; order Cichliformes; family Cichlidae; genus Mchenga; species Mchenga conophoros. The sequence goes on from NC_140540.1 coordinate 15,698,319, forward strand.
GACCAAAATCTCTGAAATGTTTCCAGCACCTTGTTGAATTTATGCACAACTGGGGCAGTTCTGAAGGCAAAGGGGGTGTAAGTTAGTACTAGCAGTGATCCAGATAAAGTGTACCTAACAAATTAGCTCATGAGTATACAGCTGAAAATCTAGGTGAATTAGTTTCTCAGAAATAATCATTACGGGAATACAGTATAAAATAAAGTGGAAATCCTCAGTACAACCAGTATCATCACCAGTGTGTGATAAGCGCTATATAAATGCAATCCATTATTATTATTATTACTACTACAAGGACTTTACAGCGGGTCATCATTAACATGCTCGTATTAGGTCATCTTGACACCCGATACAAGCAGACAAGTAAAACTACTTCTGTTCGGCCCATTTTTCCAGATAGTGATTTATCCCTTCACTGTGTGCAGGCTCTGCAGGATGTTAGCACCTGACCAAAATTGGGACAATACTGTAAAATACATTTTTGCTAAATATCAGGGGAGTATATGCAAGTATTAATTTTCCACAGAATGAGTAATCCAAGCCTTGTGATTTGTAAAATCCTGAAATAATATAACAAGGAAACTGTTGTAGCTGCTTGCAATCTACCTCATTCAAACTACTACTGTTCTGTCCAGTGGCTCATGTCCTAGCTGCACTCTCTTATGAGTGGGCACATAAGAAAAAGGTTCACAGAAGCACCACTTAATTTACTGAACAGTGGGTACAAACAGGCAAAAGGCCCCTTAATTTGAAATTTGAGTTCATGCGGTGAGAAACAGAACAAGCATCAGGTACATGTACAAGTGGCTTCATTTAATTAACGCATTTCACAAACAGTAACTTCTGAGACAAATGTACAGGAATTATTATTTTGCCATTTTATTATTTTTTTCCTCACATTATTGCTTTACAGTAAAATGCATTGGTTGGATATGTCCAGTATAGCAAGACAATACATTCATATAAGTTATACAGATGTCCTCAGTAATGTTTTGTAACTAACTTTACATTAAATATATTTGTAATCATTATTACTCTTGACAAACAACTCCCACGTCACATTGAGCTCACAGTGCATCAGGTCGCATTCAGTCAAATACACACAAGCCGTCTCAGTCTGTTAAATGTGTGCCTGAAAGTTTGTGCACTTATGTCCCCCCCCACAGGATTTCCATACAATCTGGATTTTCGCAGAGCTACAACAAATATGGCCTCTGAAGTCTACTTTCATCCCCCCCCCCACTTCCTCCATTTAAAAAAAAAAAACAAAAAAAAAAACAAAAACAAAAAAAACAAACAAACAGAAAATTAATGAGAATGTACGCCGTGTCCAACAAACAGATGAGCTGTTTAACCCTGGTGCGCCCTTGCCCACTTAAGTGGGCAAAGACTATACACAGAAAAAGAAAAAAAAAAATAATAATAATTTCCGAATCAACCCAAGTACAGTACAAATATGCCTTCTTCAAAGAAAGCATAAAAAATATAAATTAAAAGAAAACAGCGGCTATGTATATATGTACAGAGTTGCCACTAAAAGTGTTGGGAGGGTCAGAGGATTGTTGTACAAGGGTAGGTGATTGGCGGACTCCCTGTGTGGTCACCTCCAGCTGATCCACAGTCATTGAACCCTGACAGACTAGCAGCTTTTGGGGTGGGTCTGACTTTTATTTTTTAAATTCTTTAAGAGAAAAAAAAAAAATCCTTTAAAGCCTGCTCTCACTCTGGAATTTAATGGGGGGGACAAAAAAAAAAAAAAAAAAAAACCCAAAACGACAACAACTGAGAAAAGCCATTCATGCCACCATCCCATGTTCGCTGCTGCCCCCGATCTCCTCGAGCCAGGGTTGGCGAGGAGTTAATGCGAGTGGCGAAAGACGACAAAGGATTGTGTGTAAGAGGAGACACCAGACTACCCACAAAGCCACTGCTCCAGACACTTCCACCCTTTGCACCGAGTTCCTCAGCTGTCACAAACACACTTGTGAGCTCACACATCAAGTACTAGTAGACAAACTGACATCACATCTTCAAGGTTCCCCCCCTCCATCCTTATATGGCATTCTTGCAGGGGGGAGGGGGTCCTTCTGTCACAAATTCTTTACATTGAGATTGCATATACAAGTGCCTGCTGCCAACAATGGGGCAGAGGGATATTTTCAACACTTAACACTCTCCACGAACATAGTTTTTAAGTCTCTGCGCCTCACTTGCGGACTCCTCACAGGCATTTTTGCATGATGTCAAAATGTCTGGATTGCAGTGTGGCTAGTAGCTGCCGTTTTTTGTAAAAGTGGGCAGGGCGGCATCCGTTGACATGCCCAGAGGCCCTCAGCCTTTCGCTGTGCTGTGGAGGAGCTGCTTTAGATGTCCCAGCATGCACTGCAGACAGGTGTGCTCATGTTGTTAACGAGGTCCCGGTCTGTTTTCGAGTCCGGTGTGAGAAACGTAGCGTGGGCCCGCACACATGCACTCAATGTTCTCTGGCACACACGCACACAGTCACACGGACACTTACACTGAACATACACACGCACATAAGGAAGCACTAGTTTATTCAGAATGAGAGGACGGCTGTTAAAGTGCAGTATCTACATGTAACTCAAAATCAAGAGACCATCACCATCTCCACCTCTGTGTTTCCCTGATAACTGACAGCTGTGGTTGCCCCCCTCTGCCCTGGGAAGAGGAGCTGCAGTAGTCCCTACTGGCCAGAAGGTGATATAGCAGACAGTGTTGAGAACCATCTGGTTTCTTTGCATTTTCTGTTTGGTTCTCTTTTGGAACAAATATCTTCATGCGGATGCAGTCTCAAAATGAGAACGCCACCTGATGAGAAAGATCAGATGTGGAGCCAGTCGTCCGTTTGTCTTTCTGAACTTGTGCGGAGGGAAAAGTGGATTGACACATTGCTAAACTAAAATAAAGCTGGAGTGGAGTCGCCACTGCCAGCCAGTACCTCTGAGTGGTCAAATCTCCTTACAGCAGAAAGCAACAAAAAGCATTTCCATGTGCAATTTGTTTCAGTGAAAAACAGGCAATGTCCAATATTTGCAACAAGCTCTCTTCTGTATTTCATACTAAACAAAACCTTGTTTTGAAAAAAAATACAAAAAAAAGTGTTTACAAATTTACATTGTGCAGTGCTGCATATGCATAACACCTCTCACAGTCATCGGATCTGGACTGTGATACAACTTGACACAAAGTGTCCAGACAAAAAGGTCTTTTTTTTTTTTAAGAAAACAAACATTTGATCAAGCAGAAGAGGGTTGGGAGTTGCACATGGCAAGTGAGTGAAGTGTAGCACTAACTGTAGCTGCTCCCTCATGCCAAAGGCCATGCCAGGAGAGTCAGGTCCAAGCTGGAGGAGGGGAGCTGTCAAGGACAAGACCCTCCTCCAGAAAGCTGAAGAGCGAGTGAGTCTTTGGGTTCTTGGGTAATTGGTAAATCTTTAAGGAATTACTTTAAGGAAAGCTCTCTGTGAGGGTTTAGATTGGGATCAAGGTTTGTGGTTTGTTAATTTTTTTTTATACTTTTTCCTCGACAGACTCTTTTGGTTTGTGGAAAGGCTTTGGAAATGGTGTGTGAATCTCTACAACGTGAACATTGAAAACACACCAACAATTAACAGGGGCACTTATGATTTCTGAAGGTCCCCAACATCTAAAGGCATGCTAGATGGGTAGAAAGATAGCAGGCGCACAGAGGAACTAAATACTTTACTGCAGTAACAGGCAATGCCCCAAATAACGGGCATTAAGGACCGGCACTGTGTGACAAGGAGACAAATTTGAGACATACAACGGCATCCATTCTTACAGCTTACTGCCTCGTAAGTAAATTAGATTCATATTTGGGACAAGAGGATTACAAAGAAGAGAGTGCAAAGGAGGAGGAGAACAGTCTGCTGATAGGTCCGTGTTATTGTAGAAAAGAAAATTGAGGGTTGCTATGGGAGCCTTGAGGTTTTGGTATTCGAGGCATGCTGCTGTGCTCTACTCTTCCATACACATGGGAAGGTTGACAAAAGTGAAGACGTTGTATTCTATCATGATAGAGAAGCAGAGGAAAACGGCATACAGGACGAGGACGTACACGCCCAGCTTTAAATCCAGCCGCCACTTGTTGAAGTGGATCCCCAGCACCTGTGTACACACACACACACACACACACACACACACAAAACATCAAAAGGCTCGTTACTGAATCCTGAGCATGAGAAAAAGAATTTCAAAATCAGTTTCTCTACCAGATAAAATGAAAACGAAATTTCTCATTTATGTAGCAGCATTATCTGTTTAAACAAAACCAATTAAGCAAGTTTCACCAACAGAAAGTTGTATTTTTTTGCTGGCACTACAGTAAAGAAACAATCTACACCGTCTACACCTGATCAGTGTTTAAAGCTCACCATTAAGCAAATAGAGCTCTAGTTTCCACTCTTTCCTTTGTTTACTCACTGCAACGATTTCCACTCATGATTATGTATTTGTTTACATGTGCATGCTGACGATTACTAACATAAAATGTGCTAAAGTGGAAAAAGACACACACGCACCAACAGCCAGAACTCTGCTGTGCACAAGTGATACTGCTACAGAAAATCTATATGGAGGGGGACCACGCACACATTTTGTAATAACTACAGTTTGTAGAAGTAATATTTGTTTACCACTTACTGTGTGGGGACTCATGTATATTTGATGTCACACTGTCAAATTTATGAATGTGTCTGACTGGAGCTCAGAATTTTCAAAGGATATCAAATTTCAAATTATTGCCAAATGCAGCACAAGGTTATCACATTGTAGAATTCTAAATATTGAATGAACCAATTATCACAGAACAGAGACAACACTAACCGAAGTGCGATCTTAATTCTGTAATATTACTTCAGTTTTATTTAAAACATGTACAGCAATTAACTAGATCATCTTTCTAGAAGAGAGCAACGTGTGAACACAACATGTAAGCATTTTATTCTCACCGTGAGGGCCACAGAGCCCAGGAGAAGCACCACTGAGTAAAGCAGCCCCTGACTGTTAATCATCACCTGAAACACAAAGAAGACTCATGTGCACGATTCACCTGGATTTTGGTGGTTTCATCCATTTAATAGAACAGAAACGATCAAGTACAAACTCTTGTAGAGCAAACTAGCCTCTCACCACTGATCCATAGTTAACGCACATGGTCTGCATCGCCCAGGGAACCCCAAGTCCCACTAGAATATCAAAGACATTACTGCCAATGGTATTGGACACTGCCATGTCTCCCAAACCTGCAAGAAAAGAGACCAAACAAAGTTGTTTAAAAACTTAAGTTTTCTCTTCTAGACTTTTGGGTAAAATAAAAATGCTTCACTTCCAACAATTCTGCTGTTCTGTAGCTTCTGGTATTCACAAGGGCCCTAACCTTATTCAGCAGTGACGCATGCCTGCAGAGTAACATCTATAAACAGCGCTGTACTATTTCCTCTTGTTTCTGTGATCTTGAGTACTTCTCCACTTGGGAAAAAAAAAAAACCTTGTGTCTATGTACATAAAAGACAACTGACAGCTTTGAACATATACTGCACTAGTTCCTATATCTAGCTATTTACCAAAAAAAAAAAAAAAAAAAAGCAGTATTTCCAGCTTTGCATTTCTAAATTCACGCCTGTATACATGCAACACATACAGCTTCCATCTGTGGGTTTCATACAATTCTACATGTAAATAGATTACATCCTTTTTAAAAGAAAGGGGGGACATATTAAGCATCAATGTAAAAACTAAATGTTAAAGATGTTATATTTACAAAAGTGTCAATTCTATATCTGAGCAGCATGTTTTTTTTAAAAAGTTGAGAAGGGTAACAGCACTGGAAAAGTTGCTCACGGGGTTGTGCGTTTGAGGAAACCCCAAAATAAATCAGAGGCAGGACTGGGCCCTTAAGTGCAGATGGGGATGGATTCATCATTGTGACCGAATGCAAGGGCAAATATTTCAATTTAACAATGACATTTCACAACAACAAAAAATGCAAAGAATTTAGAGCTTTCTTCAAACCCAATTAAAAAAAACAAAAAAACAAAAACAACTTATTGACAATCCAGGAACCCTGATGCTTTCTCTGAGAGGTGAGATGAGGTCATGTAGCACAGTGGTTTTGATGCATGTTGCTAGCAAATGCTTATTCAAATTTTCTTGTATGTTCAATATACTGTCATGGTAAAAAGTCCTCTTTAGGTCTTAAAATTAGGTAAAAGCAACCAACATAATGCACAGTCATTTTTAACAAAAACACAAATGAAGAAGCAGAATTTGGAAAAACTTCACAAGTCTTTGCAGCATTGCTTCGGTTCATTGAGGTTTCCAGGCATTCATAGATAAACAGCATTTCAATGAGGCTGATGTCTAGACAGTCATTTTTGTAGATTTGTGATCACTTTCTTACATAATTCACTGTACACTGTTCCACAGATTGCCTCATATTCAACTCTACAATCATTTGGGCACCTTGTAGTAATCAAGTTTAACATATACTGCTCTGTATACCAGAGGACTGTTCTACAAAGCAATTTCCAAAAAATACTCAGGCAATCTTTCCATTATCCTCATAGCCAAACTTGGGGTAAGTTAATCAAGATAAGTTATCAGGGTTTTCACTGTGCATTCACATGAGAGGGGTGGCACTGGCAACATCAATTATGGTTAAGTGTAATGCAGGCAGAGCAGCTGCTTTTAGGATTGGAAAAGAGCCCTTATATGAATAAACTTGAGCCCATTTAAAAACCACAGAAGAGGTGAAAATACCTTGCCGAGCCACGATGAGACTAGCTATGCAGTCTGGGACGCTGGTTCCTGCCGCCAAGAAAGTAATGCCCATGATAACATCAGGAATTCCCAAAGTGTAGCCGATTATGGTCACCTGAAAGTATACGTGGGAGGCAGTGCTCAACAAATGGCAACACAAAGCAAGACAAAAGATAAATGTCAAAAAATATGTTGAACTTTAGTATGAATCTTCAGTCCGTTCAACATTGTTAGGAATGATTTCAGTTGACTATGCTGTTGCTTATATGGTAGCTAGACACATGGCAAGAACAGTTAATATAACCAGTAGTGTTTGCTTAACTTTTAGCCTTTGTAAAATATATACATAAAAAATATCAGCTCCCCAAATGAAATCGGAGCATCATCTTGTATCTATGTTCCTTGGATTGCAAGTGTTAGATTGCTGCTGACCAAGCTAGCAAGAAGCCATTCAAAGCTAGTATGTAAGGGTAGTCCAAGACATTTTTAGGTTAAAATACAATTTAAAACGCCTCTATTCTCATAGCATAGTTGTGTTGTATTAAAAAGGGGTGACAGCAGTCTTATCCAAATGGAAACCTTTCGAATTTATGGATTGCAGGCTACTAAAAGCCTCAGCTTAAAACAGGACTTTAAAAAAGTAAACTCTAAGTAACCCTATTTGCTTTTGTAGCTGCCTTCATGGTTGCAATTTATGCTGCTGTGATTCATCATATTTAATTTGGACTGGATTTGGAGAATGTTTTGGGCTTCCACTCTCCACCATTTCACCCCATAATGGGGGCTTAAATTTCTTTGCGTTTTATTTTCCCACAGCAATAGAAATTCCACTTTCAATTACATAAAACACAGTTTACACCAATTTTCACTTTTCTGCTTTCATATTTAACAGTTTGGTTTTTTTAATCAAATAATTACTTCAGCAGCAGTCAAGCAAAATTAAAATGTTTCACTTTGTGCTTTGCAAATGATCTTTGGCATACAAATATTACACTCACCATCCAGACCATAAAGTAGGAGAAGACTGCAATCCAGACAGTAGACAGGATGAAAGAGAGCATGAAGTATTTCTCCCAGCGAGGCTTGGCACAGTTTGGGACCGTAAAGAACAGCAGCAGGAGCAGAGGCCACGAGATCAGCCACTTAAACTTACTGCCTATACCCCCTGCAGTGAAACAACAGCAAGAGATCAAAATTGTCAATTTATTTTGGCCAGGCTTCATTTATAAAAAATGAAAAATAATTATTAGCTTTAGCATCACATGCCAACAAAAACAAATCCATTCCGTTTAATGTTTTTTCCTGGCCTTTTTTCAAATGTTTACACCTTTCGGTGAATTCGGTCATTTTTTGCTTTGACCTTCAAATTATTTGTGGTATACTTAGAAATACACATCACTTACAGCGTTATATGAAGACTGTTACACGTACAGCCTAAACAGTCTGCAACTGCGAATTATTCAGCTTAAGGTCACACTGAAAATGACTGTCAAAACTGTAGCTCCATTTGTATTCAGTTCCTCTTTGGTTTTACTAGTGAACATAAACATGTTGCCTCATCTGTCATTTACCACAAACACAGAGCATCAAGCTTCATTTCTTTTTTAAATGAAGCTCTCATACTGACAGAGCACTCCATTTTGAGGAAAAAGATTTCAGTGTGCCTTAAAGCACCAAAACCTTTACTCTTCCATGTCATTTATAATCTAACAAGATGCAACACCAATTCCACCCACTTAGATTCGTCCGTTTCATGATAAATCAGGATAATCAGATTCAGTCTTTTCACATGAGCAGACACTGACTGATAAAAGGGCAGCCCTGCTTAGAGATGTCAAAGAGGATAATCATTAGTTGGTATACAAGAACCTACTGCCCAATTTAAGCAAGGACATCAATAACTGCCGAAGCAGAAATAAATTCTTGAGCAGACTGAGCAGCGCCATCCAACTAAGCATTCCTCTAAGCACCAACAGCACCTCTAGTTTTTAAAAATCTATACCTACAGGAGGCTGCATAGCAAGTTTTGAAATATGACTGGCATGTCTGTGTGTCCCCAATTACACGCGTTCATCAAAGAAATACATCAAGCACGTACTTGGAATATGAAAAGGTGAGATGGTGTCATTTTCCACCACCTCGCTGGGTTTGTCCTCTGGCACGTTTCCATTCTCGATTTCAACCTTCCCGTCGATCACTTGTGTCTCCACACCATTGGCAGCTTGCACCAACTTCTGGCGCTTTCAAAAGAAACAAACTAAGTCAAAGAGCACATGAGCGAACGTGCTACTACTTCTGCTTTTAAAATTGATTTTGTTCCTCTAGTTGTACAATAAAATTATGTAAGTGTATGATGACATAAAACCCTTCAGGCCTTCTTAGAAACACAAAGCTGAAAATAGTTCCCACCTTTAACCTGTAAAAGGCAGCTAAATCTAGTTACTGGAGCACCAACGGCCAGCTGTACCTCTGTAATGATGAGGCGACTGGCCATGCGCAGGCGGGTCTTGGGTCCAAAATGGCTGGTCACCATGACACGGAGGCCAGCCTCTGGGAACCTGAACTTTGAAGGGCTTGCATTCATGATCTCATCCACCATCACCACAGAGCCGCGGCTATAAGCTTTGCTAGGCTTGACTAAAGGGGTAGAAGCACACATTACAGCAATAAATACAAGACAAACCAATAATGGCCCAAACCATTACAGCATATTAAAAAAATAAAAATAAAAAATAAAAACAAAAAAAAAAAAAAACCATCTGCTATATAAATTTGTAGTCTCGAGACTTCCAAGCCAAAATAAAGCATTACTGAGAGCTAAGCTGCCATTTAATTAGTGTCAAACAGAGCTGCACTAGACCATATTATTATTCTACCACTCCCCAATCAGTGTGAAGGCAGTTAGATGTCAAATATATCAAGTAAAACCATCCCAAGATGAGGAATACCTTGCATCTACAAATCTGGATGCCTTCCTTTTCGAAAAATCCATCATTTCTTTCAAGCCATCTTTTTCTGTTGGTGCCTTTATGTCACCTGCTCTCTCAGTGACAGGGTAAGTGCTTCTCTGAATCCAATTGTAAGGTAACATTGTTGGTTTGGAGCACCAGGATGCCAATCTTAGCACATACAGTTCAGTTCAATTCGCTTCAAATGGGTAGACTGTAAGAAAATGCCAAATTTGATATTTCTCAGACAATTCAACTCAACTTTTTAGATTATCCAATCATATTTAAGTGGATTTACAGAGATGAAAGTTTTATATAAAATTGTATACAAAATTCTCCAATGTGAAACTACACATTGCCTGAGGGAAGCAAAGGACACCTACAGGAGGAAGGTGGAGCAGAAGTTGGAGAGAAACAATATGAGGGAGGTCTGGAATGGTGTGAAAACCATCACAGGCCACAACACCAAGAAAAGCACAGTGGGGGGGACTGTGGAGAAGGCAAACAAACTCAACAACTTCTTCAACAGGTTTGACCAGCCCACAACCCCCCCACCCTCACCTTCACTACAGAGTCCAATCCCCACTCTACCTCCCTCGCTTCCCCCCCTTCCTGACACCATGACACCCCCCTCCTCCAATCCCTCTCTCAGCAGCAAGACATCTCCCCCCCTCCCCTCTTCCCAAACATCTCCCAGTGTCACAGTGGATCAGGTCAGGAGACAACTGAGGAAGCTTCGCCCCAGAAAGGCAGCAGGCCCAGACAAGGTGTGTCCTAGGATGCTAAAGGCGTGTGCTGCTGAACTTGGGGAGCCGCTACGACGAGTCTTCAACCTCAGTCTGCGACTGGGGAGAGTGCCCGCCCTATGGAAGACATCCTGCATCGTCCCGGTCCCCAAAAAGAACCGGCCCAATGAGCTGAATGACTTCCGACCGGTGGCACTGACGTCACATCTTATGAAGACTCTAGAGCGGCTCTTCCTCAACCTCCTCCGACCACAGGTACAACATGCCCAGGACCCACTACAGTTTGCATACAAGGCGGGTGTCGGAGTGGAGGATGCCATCCTGTACCTCCTACACAGAGCCCACTCACACCTGGATGGGGGAAAAGGCACGGTCAGGATCCTGTTTCTTGACTTTTCCAGTGCCTTTAATACCATCCGGCCCTGTATGCTTCAAGAAAAACTGAACAGGATAGAGGTGGACCCCTGCCTGGTGGCTTGGATCTCCGACTACCTCACCGACAGACCACAGTACGTCAGGCTGAAGGACATCACGTCTGACACAGTGGTCAGCAGCACAGGAGCACCACAGGGAACTGTGCTGTCCCCTCTTCTCTTCACCCTGTACACCTCTGACTTCTGCTACAACTCTGAATTATGCCACATTCAGAAGTTTGCAGACGACACAGCCATCATGGGGTGTATCTGGGATGATCAGGAAGAGGATCTCAAAGACTAAGGAACTGGTTGTGGACTTCGGGAGGTCTAGAGCAGGTCCACTGCCGGTTCAGATAGAGGGGGAGGAGGTGGAGGTGGTCAACAAGTACAAGTACCTCGGGCTGTGGGTGGACAATAAACTGGACTGGTCATGCAACACAGAGCACCTGTATAAAAAAGCCCAAAGCCGACTGTACTTCCTCAGGAGGCTGAGGTCTTTTAACATCTGCAGGAAGCTCCTGAGGATGTTTTACCAGTCGGTGGTTGCTGGAGTACTTTTCTATGCTGTGGTGTGCTGGGGGAGCAGCACAGCAAAGAAGGACTCATCCAGGCTGGAGAAACTGATCAGGAAGGCTAGCTCTGTGGTCGGCATGAAGCTGGACACTCTGGTGACAGTGGCAGAGAAAAGGACATTAAAGAAACTGATGGACATTATGGACAATGCCAGGCATCCTCTGCACACGGCCATTAACAACCAGAAGAGTCTGTTCAGTGACAGGTTGCTTCTCCCAAAGACAAGAACTAACAGACTTAAAAACTCCTTTGTCCCACACGCCATCAAACTGTTTAACTCCTCTCTGGAGGGGAGAGGGAGGGGAAACAGGAGGACAAAGGAGGGAACAACTAAGCTGTAGTGCCTCTTCACCTCACTGTGCAATACTTTTGTAAATAGTCAACAGTGCAATAGACTCAATACTTGAAATGTGCAATTCACTTGTATTTTTATTCCTATTTATCCCCTGTGTGTGTGTGTGTGTGTGTGTGTGTGTGTGTGTGTGTGTGTGTATATATATCTCTGTAACTTCTGTCGGTGCTGTGCTTTTTTGGAAATCGAATTTCCCAGAGGAACCCACCCGAGGGATTAATAAAGTTCTATCTTATCTCTTACAATAAAGCTATATAGAAACTGATCTCAAGTTGGTGATTTACTGACGCCTCAGTCAGACACGTCTAGAGACCAGTTGGTGCCCTCCTGGCTACCCCAGTTTGCCATGGTAACAAAATGTGTACTCCAAGGCAAACTACCTAGCAAAAGAAAAATAAGAATTTGTGTTTTTGAGAGTTGAATTTTTTTATTTTTTTATTTTTTTTAACTTGTTTCGATTCAGATTCTTGCATCACCACTTAGGAATGATGAATCCTATCAGCATTCCTCTTTCCTACATTAGTTTTTGCACATTATGATATTTCTTGGAGATATAAATGGATGGAAAAAATGTAAAACTATCACCAAGAATGTGTGTGGCGCATGCTAGAAAAGCAAGGGCCCATTACAAACGCTTCTCCATAAATGCTCGTAGTACAAAAATATGAATTTTTTGCCTTTCCTGGACTTCAATCTCAAAGTTACTTGGTAGAAGAGGAATGCTTGTGGAGAAAAGGAGATGTTCAAAAACCCTTTGATTCCCAAGTGTTTCGTGCTTCTGGAATATTGACAGGAGAGTTTTACACAGCAACTGGGTTGGTTAAAATAAGTGTGCAGTTCATATGATTTCTGGATACTGAACTTCAAATAGCTCTCCCATATTGTCTTGTAAAATAAATTTTTTTTAAATATTTAAAACTAGCAACCAAGACTGATTTCAAAGGGTGCATCTTTGAACATGTAACCGCAGGAACCTTTGACTCAACTCTAGCTGTAATTTGGCCGACACGTTAAACAGTCCGCTTCAGACTTCAACTCGGCCTGCTTTATTGGCACCCAGCAAATCCACATTTGGTCTTTGCATGCAATTAGTACTAAGATTCAGTGTGTGGGGAATTAAAAGTTCTACAGTCCACTTATTAGTTTTACTCAGCCTTAATTTGACTTATTATACACGCAAGAATGCACATAAATTAAATATGTAAACAGAGCTGGCATAAACATTTCCTCTTGTGAAATTCATTACCACTTCAGGAGCGAGTGGGTCTACACCCCAGAGATCAGCAGAAGAAAAGTAGTATGCAAGCAGAAAGAACTGGCACACAGCAGCACAACACTGTTGACAACAAGCAAGAAAAAGTTTAGTAAGGCTAAACAGACAGGCATGTTAGCACTAATGCAGCCAAAGTAGGAAAGGTTAGGTCTCTCAGAAGGGTTACATGTCTAATTAAAAACCTTTGAGAGTTCAAAAAGAAGGAAGAAGTAGAGGACTGTGGCTATAAAGTACTGTAACATGACACCAATGGTATTATTTAAAAGACTAATTTTTCTCCCAGAATAACCTTGAGACCTAAAACATGTTGTGTGACATTAAACTAATCTGAAAAGATTTTTTTGAACTTTATTATGTTGTTGCCCTTTTAAAACTTCATTTTGTGCCTGTTAAAAAGCTACACTTGGTTATCACCCAAAGGAGAACTGAGAAAATGAGTTTTGGAGGGGGGTTTTGGACATGACAAATCGTCTCTTGTGAAGTTTGCTTGTTGTGCTTCTGAAGAATTATTAAAAGAAATAGTTGACATTTTGTGAAATGTCTTTTTGATTCCACTCATGTTTATATGCCAAATAAACTCACCACCCACTGGTGTACACCTTGCTAGTCAGAGTTGCTTCCGTTTTTTGACCGCATATCCTTGATATGAATCTTCATTCCGCCGCATCCCAAAGGGACTGAGATCTGGTGACCGTGGAAGCCATTTGAGTACAGTGAACACATGTTCAAGAGAGCAGTTCGAGATGGCGTGAGTTTTGTGACATGGTGCAGTATCCTGATGTAAGCAGTCACCAGGAGATGGGTACATTGTTCATAAGGGGATGAACATTGTCAGCTACACTACTGAAGCAGGATGTGACATTTAACATTCTTCTGCAAACCCTGGTTTTAATGAGCGGTTATTTGAGTTGCAGTTCCCTTTCTATCAGCTCAAAGCAGTCTGGCGATTCTCAGACTTCTGACACCCAAAAAGCATTTTTAAAATCACAGAACTGTAGCTCACTGGATATTTCCTTTTCCAGTCTCTGTAAAACCAATGTGGGGAAAATCCTTTCTTCACCATTCTGATGCTCGTTTGGTCGTCTTGACCGCATGTACACGCATAAACGCATCAATTTGCTGTTATGTGACTGTGATTAAATATTTGCATTAACAAGCAGCTGAACAGGCGTTAATAATGAAGTGGAAGGTGAGTGAATGTAGGTACAGCTGGGATAGCCTACTGTTTTACAAGAACAAAGAGGGCAGATGGCTATGTGACCACTGGCTAGCAGTTTTAGTTTGTAGGCTATAGCTTCACATTCTTATGAGTGGTATTGATCTTCTCATCCAACCACCAAGTTGTAAATGAGTTCATTTCACAACATGTTTAACTACTGTTCTGGGCATATTTTTAAAAGAACAAAGCAGAAGCTGAAGTATTTCAGGTTAGTTAGCCAAAAGGAAGCAAAGATCAAAGCCACAGCCCTTTTATAACAGGAGGAAATACCCACAGTCTTCCATAGGATTAACCACGTTGTTGCCTTTTCAACATACAGTCTCTCATTTAGCAGAGACTAGTCATGGGTATGCAGCCTGTCTGATTAACCTTACCTGGAAGTAAAGGCGATGACGGGTCGTCATCCCAAACATAGCCATAACTAGTATTACCGTCCTCCATCTCACTGCTGGCTGCCGCGTTGCCATTTGCCACATTTTTGTTTGACTTTCCCATGAAAAACTTCTGCATGCTGGAGTTGAATCTAGTAAAAAGATTAAACATAATACATGAATCAAAGATAGTGCAGGAGAGAAAAAAAAAAGTCACAAGATTGATCTGCAAATGGGTTTATCAGCTTTAGATGAAAGGCACCAATTTGTTTGAAATATAGCACGTATTAATTAGCTGGAATAATCCTCTTATTTCTCCTATACAATTTACAACTCAGGTGGCTCACTTTCTAATAAATATCAGCACATTACATTATACATAATGAGCTGCTCTGCATTGGCGTAAGAGAGAAAGAAAATATCCCCAGAAGGCATTAACAAGCTTTTCAGCCTCAGACTCTCAGCAGGACCATTTGAGTGCCATTACATAAAAATGGATCAAAAAACAACACCGCTGCCTTTGAACATAATTTGCGTAGAGGTTACACTGGCAGCATTACAAGAGCTACTCTAGCCCCTCGGCACCTTTGGAAACATTAAAAATTAAAATAGTTTGTGATTATAGGCTGCAGTTTGCAAGGGAAGATCCAAGGGTATCATTTTTGTTTTTCAATTTTTAAATTGTGTTTTCTGTGTTGCCTTTTTCCCTCTCAAATGAACTCTGAGGACAGAATGGGAATAAAAGACTACCTGAGGACATCAATAAAAAGCCCTTCTAGTTAAACACGACATGTTTGGGGCAAGACATTTTCTCAAACATTCAACAGGAAAAAAGAGGCTTTGTGCATATAATTACAAGCTCATGCACATACTTGATATGTGTAATATACCATAGTGCATAACTACTGAATAACTTTTAAACATAATCTTAGCTTTCAAGGACATGACTAATTACATCTAATTTAACAAATCCTTATAAATGTTAAAGTATTTATAGTGATTTATTATTCTTACATTTTATGCACCTAACTTCTCCATGCTGTCATTTAGCAGCATGTGTGCAGCTTGCTTGTGAAAAATCACAGCTGTGCACTACAAGGTCACCTCAGTGCACAGACTGTGCTATATAAAACCCACTTTATTCCATTTCAACTGGAATAACATGACAGCATATCCTAGAGTAAGCACTTCTTTCCTCCAAATGAGAAAGAAAAGGAGTGATCTGGTTAAGCCTGTGCTCTTAGCCACTGCAGAGGGGGGGAGAGATTAAACTCTTATGGCAGCGAGAGAGCAGACTGCTGCTGAGTGTAACACAGATTACCAGCTGGACAGAGAAAGCAGCAGAGGACAACCTGGTTGGCATTATTCACTTTGGTCTGGAAAGACAAAAATTGAGTGCAATGAACTCCAAAATCTGAAATGCCTATGATTCCTTTCCTTTTCTCAAGACGGCATCCTATAAATAAAGCTAAAATTTAGACACATTAACACTGTTAATTGTAATTTGAGCAAGTTTTCCTCCACAAAGCTCCCGTGTTGAATGAGCTTGTAACACTAGTCAGACAATACGAGTAGCTGGAAATCCGCTGCTCATTTGTGCACGCACGGTTGGTTATGCAGGTTGTTAGTGCATAAGAGCGTGAAGCAGAATGTGTTATCATGATTCCAGCCTGATTCAACAAAAGCAGCTGTAAGAAGAATTTGCAAGACTCACTTCATGACGAGGATGTATCCTGCATACATGAGCACCAGCACCAAACTCTCCCACCTGATGGAGAGACAGGATGAGGAATAAAATTAAAATGGCTCGACTTGTATATAAGAAGTTAAATAGGAATTCAGTAGGCTATACGTTTTAGCTTATAAAGCTTCGAGGTATTACATGACTGTAATACAGCGGCCCCTCCCACTTGCTTTTCAAACCTGCCCTATGAGGGGAAGCTAATCAAAAGAAAGATGTCTTAAAGAAAAGCAAATAATGGGTGTACTGAGGAGCTACACCAGGGACGTCAAACTCATTTTACAGCATCACACATACAGCGCACTTTGATCCCTAGACCAGTAAAAATCCCATCAAGTTTAGATGCACATTGAATCCCAGCGATATTTCAAAATAAGGAATAGAAATGCAATTTCAACATGATAAAGACATGCTGCTCTATTTTGATGACTTTAATCGTAAGAAATAAATGTGTAAAATTATGGGGGGGGGGTGAATGCAATAACAGCAATAAGACAGTATGAAGCAGAAATTTTTTCTTAATTCACAAAAAAAAAAAAAAAAGGTGTAATATGAAAGACTGTGGGCGAGGTTTTCATGAGTAAGACAACAGGAAAATCTATGAAAATACAATTAAAAGTCCAAACTGTACGCTCTCCTTCACATTTACCAGTAGGCCGGACTGGAGTGGGACGATTCCGGCCCCTGGGCCTCATGTTTGACATCCTTTGTCTACACCAACCACCAATGTATAACAGCAAAGGATTGTTGCAAACTGAATCAAGCAAAGCTGTCCTAACTGAAAAGAACTGAAAAGTTGGAAAACTTTAAACAACCTCACTATAAATATGGTTAAATGCACAGCTTACCAAACTATCTTCTCATCATAGATGAACTGAAAAATAAAAAGAAATTATTTTTTGATTACAGCACAGTCATGGCAAGTACTCATTAATAAACACATGCAATAACTTACTGCAATCAGAGCCACAACAGACAGGATGTAATAGAAGGAATCCCTGAAAACAGCCCACCAGGTCAGCATCACCACCTAAGAATTCACAGAAAGTATCTCTTGAGTTACAGTTAACATATTTGCAGAACACTTTCTGATTACACCTGCAGTTTAGTTCTCCACTTTCACTAAAACCAGTTCTAAGAAAACTGAAGCAGATTGCTTCATTTCCCCTCAAATGCGACACATGTGATGCTCCGCAGTCTATAAATAAACAGAACGATACAGTCACAGCAGTAAGTCACTCCTCTCTCTCGCACACACCTGTCCAGCAAAGATCCCGCAGACACCAATGATGCATAGGATGTTGAAGACCGCTGAGCCAACGATGGTCCCCACCCCCACATCACCGTGGGTGATGAAGACACCTGCACACAAGGAGGCAGCCAGTCAGAATTAGTGGTGACACCGACCATCTGGGAACGTCTGAGTGGGTGCACATACTGCTTGTATGTATATGCATGAGTACCGATGACAGATGCAAAAAGCTCTGGTGCAGAACTGCCAGCTGCCATGAAGGTGGCTCCTGCGACATCTTCACTTAGATCTAGTTTCTGCAGGAATTAAGCAAAGATGATTGGTTTTACATACACCGTAAAAGTGTAACTTGGGAAGAGAGGATGACAACCACCACGTACCTCACAGATCTTCTCCAGTGATGTCACAAAGTATTCATCACATGTTATAGCAAGCGCCAGAAACATGTAAAGAGCCTGGAGATGGGGGGGGGGAAAAAAGTTACATTTGTAGAATTTTTATGTGACAAGGGGCAAGGATATAGTAAATAAAGTGTGCATGGGCTTAATGGATATATCCTTAAATCTGCAGAAATTAGCTAAGTTAATAAAGCACCAGTTGCTAAAAAACAGCTGAAGGGGAAACCGCTTTAAATTTTAATATCAAATCAGTTTTAGGAAAAAAAAATATAAATATTCCCCACCACCATTCCTAACAGGCGGCTGGACAATGTATAAATTATAGATCATGTGTGACATCATCAGGGCCTGGCAGCTCTGACAGGCGTGCTCTGCTCTATGCTATCCACAGGGGGCAGTGCAGGACTGCAGTGTGAGCAGACTCTCCACACATTTACTTCTCAGCAGTAAAGTCAGAATAGACATTATTAGTTAAATTTAAATGTGTAAATTGAAGCTCAGGAAAATTAAAGAGGTTATGAGTGTATTGTCTTGACTGCAACTCAAATCAGTTTTGAAATATCACTTTTAATCAAATATGCTCAGACATTGAGAAATCCAGCAGTGATAATGACAGAAGCAATAAGACAGTATGAGCTGCTCTCCATATCTAAAATATCCCAATTCTTTGTACTAAGGAAAGCTTAAGCAGGAAGCCCAGTTTCAAAGCAGCCCTCCATCATTATTTCTTTAAATACAAATACAAAAAAAAAAAAAAAAAAAAAAAAAAAAAATTCAAAAGACACCCTAATCAGAGCATAGTCCTCTTATTAAATGTAAAAAAATAAATAAATAAAAAACCCACTTCAGAATTCCTGTGACCCAAATTTTAAATTTCACTTCACAGATTCCAGTCCTGGGTGTGTGCATTCACAAGTGCATAATAACAAGCAACTCTTAAACTGTCTTTATGCAAAGTCAGAGACATCATGACTCACTGAAGGCAAAACTTTTTAATATGGAATAATAAATAAAATACATTAAAACGCACATGCATTCTTACGAATGATGCCAATGTTAAAGCTTGGACCAAAAATACAGCACTGGCATATTTATGAAGCTTTCCATGCACACTCCTGAGCAGGGACACTTTTATGACATACAGAACCATAAAATGAAATGACTGCTCCAGAATCTTACTGTGTGCATTCGACACATTCAAAAGACAGTTTGACATATTAAAAGGCTGACCTATTAATGTAAATTGCCTTTTAGATTGTTTACCAAATTATAAACCCTAACAGGAAACAATCTTATTACAATTGGACACAATTCAAGGGTACTTTGCAACTTTTGCAAGATAATCCAACTGCAAGGATTGTTCAGATCTTTCACTGTTTAACTTTAAAAAAAAAAATGTTATATTTGACTAAAGTGTCCTTCTATGTCACATTTTGGAATATCATCAGTTTTTGCAACCATTGTTTGCAGTTTAAGTATTTGTTATTTTTCTGCTTCCACCAACTGTACAAATAGTAAAGCGACACTGGAAAAATACATTTAAAAGAACATAGCACTGATTTGACATTATAGTAGAGCAAAAATGTGACGTGTTTTACACTTTAAAAAAAAAAGTTTATCATGTTATTCCCTTATCCCCTTTGTTCTGAGTATATATATATATATATATTAAACTATTTCTGAGTTTGAATTTAAAGATATTTGCAGAGAAATGGGTGCATACTTATTTTAAATAACATGCACTTGAGCTAAAGAAAAGCACCTCTGATCAGTTTAAAATCTGGCAAATCAAACAAGCCACCATAATCTCCCTCTTAACTTTCAGGCTTAGAAAGCTGAAAACAGTAGTCGGCTATGTGAAAAGCCTCCAAATCTTCCTACAACCAAATGAGTCACCGACTGGAGACTTGTCATGCAGGTGCAGATTCTTTTAAAAAAGTAGTCTTACCGCCGCAATGTGCAGCAGAATGGCTCCACTCTTCCGTTCATCGTTGGTGAAAAAGTCGTCGGGGAACTCGTGTATTGCTGAGAAAAGAAGAAATGTCACAATCACCACACATCAGCAGCTTGACTGCGAAGTACACATCACTGTCCCATCTTCAAGATGGCTCACACTACACTACGACCACGTTATTCTTTTTCTTCCTTCCCTTTCCCCTTGGCTACCTAATATCGAAATGTGTCTTCCATGTTTAAAACTGGGCAGCTTTCAAGACTTTGTGCAAATGAAATAGTTTCTGATCACCAGCATCCCAGAACAGCTTTAAGGAACAGGAATAGCTCAGGCAAAGGAATAGTTCAAAACACCTTCAATATCACATCACTAAGGAACCAATTATTTCATACCTACTCAAGGGGGGTGGTCTCAATCATCACGTCCTCTTATGATGTGAAAAGCTCGGGCTATGATAAGAGGCTGAAGTCATACAGAATTAAAGCAAGCAGGCAGAAAACACTCCCATGCTGAGGACTCGTCATTCATCATCCAGAACTCCAGCTGGCCCACAGTGTGATCACGATACGAGCATAAGGCTCAGATAGGGGAGCACGGCCACTCCACGGTGCACCTGGCTGAAAACAGAAGCTAGCCATCTCCCTGACAAGAACAGCATCTGTGGGGGGGGAACGGCCTCTGTCCGACCCATCCCTGCTGGACCTGAGCTGCAGGTTCACATCTCAGCTTGCAACAAGCCTGCTGTATTCCAAGTGTAATACTTACAAAACTAGAGCATTCCCTAAACTCTGTATACTGCAGGTGGGAGGCTAGACTGAGTTGGAGCAGTGCTTGGAGTAGATGCTAACACATTGATGTAGAGCAAGGGTAATATTTACATATTTTTATCCTATTAAGTTGAATACATTAGCAAGCTAAATACTTAATTCAGTAATTAGCACAGTACAGGTGAGACTGACAGCGGCACTGTATGACAAAGCCACCGAAATTGATCTTGAGAAGGAACTTAACAGACATTAAGTGTTATTTAAGGGACATCAATGCTGTTGAAAACAGGGTTTTGCCCCATTCATGGTTCTCTGCCAGTGCTGTGAGCACATTTTGTTTGTGAGGGACAGCCAGTCAGAAGAGGGCTGGGCTAAAGGCTCATTAAGAGGAAAGAATGGGAAATCTTGAACTGTGAATCAAGCTAAGCTACTCCAGTAGAGTCCAGGGATTTAAGAAAAAAAAAAAAAAAAAAAAAAAAAAAAAAAAAAAAAAAAAAGGAATTGGAAAGTAGTGTGATATAGGCCAAAATTAAAACAAGTAAATGTACAAAATTTTTGAAGCGATTATTTTGTAACAGTTGATACATTTCACTGTGCAAGTGAACACCAGTGAAACTAGGGAGTGTATGAGAACATGGAGGCCATCATTTGGATCCTTTGAATTTTTTTGCTGTGAAATTCAGTCAATCTGCATAAAAGTGGTGCTTCAACTTACAGACCATCCCTACATCCCTAGAATTGGGAAAACACCTGATTGGGTTACTGCAGTGCAGTAATCATTGCTCTATCCTTCAGTAATCCAAATAAACAGGTATTGTTAAAATAAAACACTACAATCCAAGCCTGCAGAACAATGCCGTGTAGAGCAGAAAATAAGGACAAAATTCGGGCCCCTGTCACATATGGAGTCGTGAAGTGGAACAGTGCTCACCTGAGACTTGTCAATGCATCTGTCCCAATCTCACAGACATCTTTTTGCAATGATATTTTATTGTGTGCACATGTGACTGAGTTAGCATTTGAAACCGTGCACAGGGAAAATCAAATGCTGTGCAGGATGCAGTCCAAGACCTCTTAATCAACTGCGTGCTTCCTTCTTTTCATTTAATTACATCACATGACTGGTAATGTTGGTTCATTATGCATCGGTGTGTCGTACAATAGCTCCCTTTAGTTGCAAAATGAAAAAAAGAGGCATGGCCCAAATAAACTACTTTCAAATTAATCAAACCTCGATTTGTAGATTTTGAAATTTGGATAAATGCACCCGATTAGATTAGTATATATGATAATAAAAAACTGATTAACCTAGAGTGTAATATAGACTAACATGATGTATAATGAAAAGCCTAAGGTGGCATTGAAATCCAACAGTGGCATTGACTATGTCAGGAAGCTTTAGCTCATTTCATTTCTGACAGCTTTATATGGCATATGAAGTGCACCGGAAAACTGGCTGCCTAGAGTAAAGGTGCAATCAATTACAGGATTTGTCAGCTGTGCCTTAGAGGTGATTGAAAACAAACTTATGCCTTATGGCTACAAACATCATTCTAGCTGTTGAAGGTTACCCATTAAGCTTCTGAAAAGCATGGAAAGGTGTGAATTTCCCAGTCCTTCCATGTTCAGTTGAAACAGTCAATAATTAAGTAGTTATTTGGTGACACTGTGTCCTAAATATGAAATCAGCTCTGGCACGGAGAGCGTTTACAAAAATTAAAAATAAAAATGGAGGTGTCTAAAAGGGTGCTGGCACAGTGACCGCAGAGATGACAGGTAGGCAGGGGTCACCTCTCAGTCCCTGTAAACATATGAGCAGACAGTGTCTGCAGGGTTCGTCTGCGTCTCCTCACAGCAGAGGTCAAACAGGATGCAAACATGCTTCCGTAGCCAGTTCCCATATAAGGCCAGAACAGGATGTCCATACAAGAGTGGGACAATGCACACACTGCTTTAGTGATCCTTCTCAAATGAGGTCCAAAAATAGAATGATAAATATGTACCACAGCTAAAGAAAGTGGGGTTTTTTTTGTTTGTTTTTAAATACATGTATACAGAAAATGAGGAAGCAGCTTGGGGTGATGGATTACTAAAGTGTACCGCAAATATAGAATGTTTACCTCCAGATCAAATTTTATGACTTTAATCAAAGAATCAGTCGATGTTTGCAGCTTACAGCTTCACCGTTTAACTATTTTAATTATTCTTGATTTACTTCACTTCATCCATTTAAAAAAAAAAAAAAAACACAAAAAAAAAAAAAAAAAAAAAATCAGTTCTGTGCTTTGGGCCAGGGTAACTTATCTTTTTTTTAAATGAATGTAGTCACAAGGTTATCATCTTCCAGAAATTTGGCCATTTTTAGCTGCAGATATATAAATGTTATTCTATGGAAAATGTAGGTTGATTTGTGATTAGTTGCTCATAAACAATATAAGTACTGATTGCCTTGTGTCAAACAAGGCACTCAGCAGTCTGCTGCTTTCTGACTGTAACAAAATTTTATGTTTACATTGTATATCTAATATAGACCCAGCTGACTTCACATTGTTGAAGAAAATACTCAAGCAGCTGGAGGTCGTCAGCAACCTGCAGCAGACAACTGAACCCAGCATCACCAGTTCTCTCAGTCATGTCTTTAGCACCATGCTGCAGCACAGCATGAAGAGTTTTTTGTTTGTTTGTTTTTTGGAAATGCACCACATCTGAAGCCATCAAACAGACCTGATGAGGCATAGCAGCATGCAAACCTCCAAACAGCTCTGCATGTGGTCCCACGTGAGACACTGGGCAAGCACTGCTGGTATAAACATCAGCTGAGGACTGAAATGCTCTTCAACAAGCTGCTCATATGCCTTCTTAAAAAATTTTTTAAAAAAAAAAATTGATGCTGCTGTGTTGGTATGGGGTCTAATGTGGCTGACAGCAAGGAAATTCATACTTTGATTCCAGTGCTCTGAGAACTGCTAGCCTTCGAGAGCAATCTCCTTCGTAAGTGCTGTTGTCTTTTTTTCTTTTTCTTTTTTTTTTTTAAATATAAACGCAGAATGGATCATCGCTGTACATTTTCTCTCAATTCCCCAGTGTTTGCTGCAAAGCTGATGTTGGTTTAAGGAACCATTTTTCACTCCTGCACAGAGCATAGACGGCTGGCTGCATCACATTTGTCATCTTTGCCTAGCCTAACATACATTACCAAACTGCTCACTCAGTGTACAACTAATGAGGTTAACATTACGTTGCCCTAAAGTGGCATCGGTGTATTTGCACATGAGCAGGTCAGCGCATCTCTAAACATAATGTTCAGCCCTCCTCTCGACCCTCAAAATTTCAGTACAGCCCTGCTTTTATTCAAACAAGTTTAACCTTGGTTGCATTGTGAACCAGATAAATTCAAGACTATGGTTTATTCACAGTCTACAGTTTCAAGACGTGCAATATAGCAAACCTCCCCTTCATAGAATCTCAGTTTTTTTGATGCACTAAAGCCAGAATGTGGTAGAAACTCATGCATTTCTGCAATTACTATTCCATAATCTGGTAATATTCCAGATATCATGGTGCTGTTACATAACACAGCTCAGTATTGGGTGCCTTCTGTTGTCCCAGAGAGATGATTGACAGGATAGTGCAGAGAGCAGGCCAGTTTTCACCCAACACTTCTGGACACAAAAACACCCTATTACAGATGCAAGACTGACAAGGAGCCCTGCAAAGGTCTGTTTTATAATCCTATCAATAGCCCTACTTCTGAAAAACAAAAGGCTATTAAATGCGATACAACCGAATTAAAATCTGACGCGTGCAAAATGTTTTGGCAGAGTGCCTGGTGAGACCTGTCACTGCTCGCGTACTGACCCACGGACCAGCCAGGTCATTAGCTGACTACAACTGACACGAGAGCGCAGAAGTCAAGAGACTCTTCAGAGGAGAGTGATTTCTCTGGGCCATTATTAACCCATTAGATAATTAGCTTGCTCCAGCAGACATGACTCAGCTGACAGCTCAGTCCTGTAAACATGACAACAACATCACGGGGACGACCTATGGGAGAAATCTCCAGGTCACACAGCAACAAACAAAATTGAAGCTGCTTGTTTGTCCAGAACACACATGCCCCGATTATCCTTGTTAGGTTAGGATCTTCTCAGGCTGAACCACCACATGTTGAAGCACTCTCACTCTCGTTTGTGTGAGAGCTTGACACATGCAATTTTCACCCGCATGAGCATACTCTCATACCTATTACACTTCTGCTTTAAACATGAATTGCCCCGAGCCTTTAATAATCAAATTGTTGGTGCAGCAGATTCACAGAGTCCTGCTTTGACAACTTAAAGGGGACACCGATATAGAACACATGCATTTAGTTGGGAAAATGCATTTAGTTGGAGGGGGAGGTCAGATGTGTTTGAATTGCACGGTACTAAAGACTGCTCTGTGCAGGTGCTCGTGCCTCTCCTCTGCGTTGCGTTATTTGCTGGCAAACGAGAACCAAAGTGAGGTCAGTTTCCATTATGCACAGTGGCATAATCCCCACTTGTGTAATTCCCTTTTAAAAAGCCTCCTTCTGGTGTTTCCCAGGAGTTGACGAACCAGCAATCCAACATGGACGGGCCTTTACTCACTGGCAGCTTCACCCATCATGCTCCCGCCAAATTTCCTGCCTCTAAATTGTTGTGCCAGCAGGAGAACTCAGATTCTTCTCACTAGCAAACATTTACACTAAAAGGGAAGGCTGCAGCTTTTACACGGTGACGCTGCTACTTCTTAGCAATATAGATTCAGTCACAGCTCCCCCTCACCAACCCCTGCTTTTCATCCCTAGCGTGAAACATGTGCGGCCAGTGTCTGTGAGCAGATTAGTACCATATCAAAATAACTATAATCCAACCCATTTTGAACCTTTTTCTTTGTTGTTCACTTCCACTTTTGTGCTGCCATCTGCTTCAACCAGGACAATCACGCCACTCAAGAGGGAGTTCTCAATAAAGGGCATTAGTAGCATGTTTATTAAAGCCAAATTATTACTCCTAGAGAACATTAGCTATGCTTTTCTGCTCCCTCTCCCATTTTGTGCGCTCTAAAGTTGGCATAAGCACTCGGAAACGGGATACAGATGAGTGTATAACCCAATTCTTTTTCTCCCACCACCAAGTCAACCGTAAGCCATTTTTCAGGCAACGCATTACTGATCACGTTTCTTATAACAGCCTGAAAGAGCTCATAAAACATTTAAATCCTGAAATAAACCAGTCATTCATTTCTTCATATGTGGGTGAGAAATAGGAGTGCATTTGTTTCATTTGTCATGGGACAGCTACAGGAAATACTCAAGATCTGCATGTGATAGCTGGAAGATTATTCACATGTTGTTTCAGAAACTGAGTCATTTGGTTCTTTGTGGCTTGGAAGGATGCTTTCTAATCAAGAATGGACCCAGAAAGCAGTTTGGACAGCACCTTGTATTTGCCTGGAGTTATTACTGAACGCCTAATAAAACAAGCACTTGTGCTGCCTTAGCAGCACTTGGGACAATCAAAAACAGCATTAGCACCCTGTGAAGCACAGTGATCACAGAATTAATGAGGAAAAGGCAAAGACCAAAAATGGCAGAGAGAGAGAGTAATCCAAGCAGCCCACCAACAGACATTTAAGTGAACAGAGTATCATCTGTTCCACAATATCAGCATAAAGCAGAAGCCTCTAGAAATAATAATAAAAGTACCAGTCCTGGCTCCAGTACAAGCACTGGTCCACTGCTGGAGGAGCAGCCCTGGAAAACACATCTGCGAGGAATAAGCAGAAATGCAAAGATCTGACACAAACACATGCTTCCCTTATTGGGAGACTGGTATAAGGCTATTATTTAAGAGAGATTCCTCACTAAGAAGGCACTATGGAAACTCAACCTGACAAGTGCAACAAAACAAAAGGGTTATTCAATTTTAGTCAAATTACAAAATAGGACTTTTTTTTCCCCCCCCCAGCATTCGTTATTTGAAGAGGCCATTTTAAATTCCATTATCAAGCCATTTTTAAAGGTACATACCTGTCGAAACCACAATTTTAATGGTAGGGGATTTATATTTGCTTTAGCCTTTAACATGAAAAAGGCACCCTGAATGGTTGCACAGATTTTAAAGCTTGGATATGGAGGGGGGGAAAGAATTGCAGTATGAGATGTTACAATGTTTGTGTTTAATTAAATTAACATTACTGACCTGAAATTTTGCACAAATCCTATTAAGGCGTTAAAAACCTGAGATTGTCAGGTAAGACGCTTGTGATGGAGTAATGTGGACTGATCCAAGTTAACTGTTGTCAATCCCCCCCCCCCCAAAAAAAAAAAAATTACCCCATTTGCTTGTATTTCTCCATTTTTTTAGCCATGTTTGTACTGAATGTATACTATATAGTATATATAGCATGCATAGTGAAAAGTGGGTGACCCTTTTAGAATCATCTATACGAGCGCAGGTTTCTCTTAAAGTTTGAGAGTTCATGTCAACATTAAATAATTATCACACTAGTTACAGTGAAAATTGGATAATGAATGTGAAACTCAACAAAACCTAATTGGAGTCATAAGGGAGGAAACCTGGACTGTAATCAGTGAGACAAGACTTCAAGTGTGGGTTAGAGCTACACTGACAGACATTTGAGCTTGCTTACAAAAAGCTTATGTTCTGATCAAGACAAATTATATGCATCAAGCTGGAATGAGTTACAAAGGAATCCCAAGAGTCTTGATACTCATTGATACTCAAATTAATGGAGTTTGTCACCACCTCCGAGCTTGCAGTCATCCATACAAATGTCATAGTGCAAGGTTGCATGGGCACCACAGAGCATCTTGACTCATGTGGAACAGGGTTGAACTGCTCGGGATGAGCTTGCAGCCTAAGAACCTTCTGAAATTTGATGCCAGAGTGCACCAAATGCTCAGCTTTGTGTAAAGTCTGTCCGTGCTACAGTTAGGACCACACTGCCCACAACATTGGAGCAACCTGTCAGCCAGGGTGGTCTGAAGTTTAGCAGCTATGACAGGATTATTCATGAGACAAAGACTCAAGAACAAAGAGTCATATGATCAGCTTACTCTAACGAGGCAGAACACTGGTGGGAAAATAGGGAGGACTCCAGCCGATGAGAAATGTGTGGAATGTCAAATCCAGTCATCAGGTGCCTCCAGTGTGGAAGTCATTGGAAAAACAAAAAGGCAAAAGAAAGGCTTCCAACATTATTTAGCACTTTTAACCACAGCGAACTGTCTGGTATTGTGACTGGTGCAAAAACGTTTGTTTACATCTAAAAATTGCAGGTTGCAACACTAATGATTTGGATAATCTCTGAGGGATCTGCCTGCTGTGACCGGTAATGAAGTAATAGCCTGTTAGCTCTGACTGGATCACTTGTGATGCAGTAGAGTAAAGAGCATACATCACACTTGAAATTACTTCCAAATTGTCTATGCCGTAGTGTCACAACTTCTGTGCAACAAATACACAAAACAAAGACAAAAGCCAGTATGTAGCAAAGCAATTACTTTTAAGGCTTTAAAATCCAACCATTGCATTTCCAGACATTTGAGAGTTTAGTAACGGAAAGCACAGCTAGTCCCCAAATCCTGCCCAGCCAGTTAATCACAGCTCCGTAAGTGTATATATGCAACAAATGGCCAAAATGGACCAAACCTGTGCAACCCTGGCAGTCTTTGATGGCTCCCCTCTTCCCACTGACTCATTCAGAATCACAGAGCGCTCATGTGAGTCAGTGTTTGGGAAGAGCAAACTAGTCAGGACTGAGGCAATTCAAATGACATGGAAATAAATAAACAAATGCACCATTTCGTGACATTGCCATCACTGTTTATGTACCGTTTAAAAATCAATAACTTTCTGGTAAAAAACAGTAAATCTTTTTGCAGCACAATGCAGATCTCAGCAGAGAGTCAGCATATACTCCAGTGTATCTAAAGAGAGTGCTGCTTCCTTTAAGTACACCTAGGATGATGTAAGCTAATCAATACCCGACGCTGTTAATAGCCCTTTTGTTGCTTATTACTGTGCAAGTGATCTAAACCGCATCCGAATACAAACCCAGCAGAGATGTGAATTAAAAGCAGAAAATCAGCTGAGAAATACCACAACTCCCAGATGTCTTCATGCTAATCTATTGATATATTAGGTGCTGTAAAGCCCATTTACTACATCTTCTGAGCTGCAACAGAACTATCAGCCTCAAGGATGTAAATGTTTAGTTCAACAGAATTAATTTGCAGTTCCACCGTTTGAATAAAGACTCGCTTGTCAAGATCTCACTGTGTTCATAAATGAAGCCAAACAATATAACTGGCAAAAGAAAAAAGTGTTATCTTGTTATTAGGTGATAAATTCACTGTTCATAATTGCAACATGAGATCCAACAGTTGGCCATTTACACATCCAGCAGATCTGGCGTAACATTATGATTCAGATGTAGTTGCGTTTATCTCTGAGGAAACTATAAGGCTCCTCATCTGCTAAATGTTCATCCATGTCATCAAGTAGTTTAGTTAGCATTTGTGCCAGAGAAGCAAAATCTTCCAGGACATTCTGTTCTCAAAGAACATCCTGCTTTGACTGAGGATCATGAAAACATTGCTGTCAATATATTAAAAGGAAAAAAAATTACAATGGATTGTTAAGGAGAAACATTAATTCCAAGATGGTGTACCTGGCGCTGAACAGTTCTTCTCCTCAGTTTCATTTTCTGGTACTGAAGCCATTAGCCGTCTCCCCCAGATTTCATGGTCGGGATGTCCCTCCACAATCATCCCATGGCCTGAAACAGTATTGAAACAGCTTTGATTATCACATATTAACATAATAGTAATAATAAATACTAATAACAACTTTTTATTTAAATCCTCTTTTGATCAAGACCTTAAAAGTCCATTATACACACACACACACACACACACACACACACACACACACACACACACACACACACACACACCAAAAATGCAACAAAACCCAACATGGCTGCTGTTACACAAAGTATGAGCAATGACCAAAAATACCCATGTTCTGAATTATGTGCAATTTCCCGAAAGAAGGTTGCTTTTCTTTAATCCCTTAAAAGTTTTTATTCATGTATAAATGACATGTTTATCCAGCAGCAACCGCCGCAGGAGGAATAACGCATCAAAATGTAGCTGTGCCATTATATTTTGGAGGGGGGGGGAAAGAGTGTAATTTTTCATTAAACTGCTCTTAAGCCTCTAATGAGAACAGGAGGGGGAAGAAAGAAAGAAAAAAAATAGCAGTCACAAATCTATTATGTAAAAATCATAACAAGCTTAGCAGTGCTTTAAAATTGCAGCTTTCATAAAATGGTGAAGTGAGAAAGTGGTAACTGACGACATGATGATTTAGTAGTTCTACTGTTACACGATTATGAGCAGATTACTAAAAATACCACAAGGAGTAATGTCTACATTCATTCATACCAGTCGTTTGTCAACAGACCTACTCTTTTAGAGTAATAGATCACACAATGACTGGGACAGGGTCTGTACAGCAGCAGATTCACATGATCTCCATGACCAAAGTCTAATTACTGATCTTTATGACACCGAGCAAGTAATGTTTAAGATAAAGGAGAGAACATAGTGTTTTAAGCTTTAAACAAACTGCATGTGTACTAAGCCCCCCTAACTCTTTTAACCAGAAGTCCACAAAGTGCTAAAAATAACACCGATTAACAGATTTACAGATAATTACTCCATTTGCCTTTTTATTAGATTAAAACAAATTAGACTACACAGTGCACTACTCAGATCTGATTATCAAACCTATTCATCCACCGGTCCATTTTCTTATCCAACGTTAGGTGGTTCTCAAACATCTTAACTGCACAAGGTGACCGGTGGGTCTACCACATGGTTTAAAGAGTCAACCAGTCACACTCCTACTGGAAATTTGGAATCACAAATTAACCTAATATACAAGTCTCAAATTTCTGGGAGGAAACCCATGCAAGCATTGGGAGAACCATGCAAGAGGCAGAAAAGCCCCTGGAGACTAAAACCCAAGATGGTCTTACTGTGTGGTGACAATGCTAACCACTAGCAGCTAATCATTTCAGCTAGTTATTAGCCGCTAGTGCTGAATGTTCATAATAGCAACCCACACTTTAAGGAAGAAGTCAAGTATTAAACTGTTAGAAATTTTAACATGAGGTGGCATATATTAATGTAAACCAAGTAAATGTTAGCCAACTGTTACCTGACAGCCATATTAGCAGTCTGTTATCATTAGCATGGCAACTAATGGCTTATAACAGTATGGGAGAATAGTTGTTTTCCCCCATGGTGTTGAAATGGTATAAAGTATTTTTCCAGTGTTTCAGCATTGAGTTTGAAATTCTAGTATTATGATAACTAGTTTGCACCATCCATTTAGCCTAAATTTTAAAGCTAAAGGACACTGAAGTACTGCTGAGCCAAGAACTGCATCAGCAGTTAGTTTCAACCCAAGTGCAGGTTAGCTTTTCACATTTTCCTACCACAACCCTCTTCCAATTGCCATTGTAAAACAGTTCTACCTGGCTAGATTGTATTTCCAATGTAGTGATACAGAATTATTTGCCACTTTCAATCCAGTAGAGTTAGACAGCCTGAAGATCAGCAGGCACTTGACAAACAGACTGTACACAAAGCAACTGCAGCTGCTTCCTACAGTTCTCCAATCCAAAAGACCAAAACCCTCCAGTCACTGCTCCAACCTGTTCCGTCTCACTAACCAGCATGGTTACACTCCCCTTCTGCCTCTCCCCTTATTGCTGGATTTCTTTTCAAGCAATGCTCGCATTAAAATAAACATGGTTTAATTTGATATCAGGGTAGAACATGAAGAGTCTGAAGTTTGCAGACACTAAACATGTGGACATTTCATGCCAAGAACTGCTTTTTAATGTTGTATTAATGAATAGGCTGAACTTTCAGATTTACACAAACTCCAGTAGACCTGGAGAATTTTACCCTTTAGAAATGTATGCATAAGATTTAAATACAATTTGCAGTTTCAGTTGTGTGGAATCACTTAACCACAACTATTAAGTCTTATGACCAATGATTCTTGGAAGCCTAAACAAGATAACTGCATGTATGTGCATATGCACAAGCAGTTCAACATGCTTTCTCAGTGCCAAGCATCTGAAAAGAAGAAAACAGTGAAGACATGATTCTATCAGTACATCGAGGCAGTGGGATAAACTAAGGATGCAAGCTTTTGTTTTGCACAACATTGCTGGCTTATTCTACATCGCCTTCTCCCAGTTGACCTGTTTTGATTGTCTTATTCTCTGTGTTTAAATCTTCATGTTCTGACATTCTGAAGCTCTTTAAGGTTGGCAGTACCCCCCGATTAATCCTTGTTAGTTTGTTAATAGGAAGTGTCATGAATTCAAGAGGCTGATTAGAAATTGGTTGAAAGGCAAATGAGCCAGTAATCACTTCATTTGTCTTTGTAGGTCTGAGATCAATAAGGAAGCATTTTTTACTTATTTAAACAGCTCAAGCTGCTAAAAAATTAGATTTTTACATTTTAAATACAATTCCACCTGTTCCTTCTCAAAATTTTAAAGTTGATCACTTTGATGGTAACATGCAGGTCAAGAAATTCATTTGCAGTTCAGTATAAAAGTTTGTCACATTATTCAGGCACTACACCAAACTAATGTTTGATGCCAGTTTATTTTTACATTTACAGGGTCAAGAGGTCAACGAATCTTGAGTGGCTAAAAGAGGATTTTACATTAGAGCTGCTAGAAATCAATTAGTTAGCCATTACCCAGAAAGCATTCCAGCCTTGAGCGATTCTTATTTAGGAATCCAGTCAAGATGTTGTGATATGATATAAAATTTTTATCAGTTATCAGTAGTGGCCTTGGACGCTGTACACTAGGTTTGTAGAGTTTGACTAAATGAGTAGTGGGTGTAGAAAAGAAAAAAAAAAAAACCATGCCGCTACTGATAAAGTGTCAAATGAACCAAAGACAACATTTAAGTAAGAAAACCCATCCCTGGCTGCAGCAGTAAATGAGAGGAGCAAAGGAGGAAGTTGGGGGATATAAAAACCAGTTGATACAAAATGACTGTGGTGGATGAACTCCGCCACAAAACATCAAATGCTAATACAAGAGGCTGCAGTTTGAGTTCTCTTTTGTTTTTGGTTTTTTAAACAAATAGTCCACAATGAGTGTCTTAATGATAGTCCCCTACCCACATTTATCATGGCTACCAGGAAAATCAATAACCTTAAAACTCATTTTAACTCCTACTATGATCTTTTCCTACCACTTTCTTTTGTCTCCAAACATTAGCCCCACCAAATCAGTTGCACAACATGAAACTTGATTTATTTTCTTTAAAATCAATTTATCAGATTGTCTCAGGTCTGCTAACCCTCTCAAACACACTATGTTGGATAACATATGAAAAAGCACATCTGTCATTCTGTGCACGTACATACAACATGTAAATTAAGGATGTCACAATCATAATAGGTTCAGAAAATTCAAGAAAATAGTAGCAATAAGGTTATCAGCCAAAAATGTTTCTATAAACTTGTTTCTTATTGTAATTGAATTTAAAATGTAGTGTAGCATACAAACAGTACAACTGCCATTAGTGCATCACTGCGTTGATATTCATGGTTTTTGAAAACCATGTGTATTGTCAATACAGATTCATTGTGATCGGTACTGTAAAGTGAACTCAGATTTATAAAATTATTCTCTAAAATTAGGGATATCCAGCTACTTTAGGCAAAACCAAAATGGATACAATTGAATTAAAAAAGATCATAACTTCACTTCTAGCTGAGCACGCAGACAATAATAGCACTGTGGTAATGTCCTCTATCCAGGCAGATCGACCAAGGACAGCCATCCATCAAGCTCACAATGCTTATGGTTATTCACATTCCTTTAGTCAAAAATGTCTCCGGGTTATTTACACCCACACACAGACATACGCATCCAGCACAATCAGCCCCTCTGCAGCTACCTATCAGAGCTCAGCCCTGCTTCTCAAAACACCTGCTCTACTCGCCCATGTGAGGTTTCCACATACACACACACACACCACAACATGTTGCGCCCCACCCCTCTTCATGAAGATGTAACTCAGGAGTAGTACATCAAATCCCATCCATCTGGAGCATTCAGCATTTCATCACACTCCTATACTGCCATCAATCAAATGGATGGCAAGCACACAGACTTTCCTGTGACATGAGACATGCTGGTCCCTGTTGTGATTGTTGAAATATGAGAAAGGGCACAGCTATTGAATTAGACAGATTTAGTTATGCTGAGCTTTGGGTCTCCTCGTTCTAAAAGGAAATTTCTTTTTCATACCCCCCTTTCATCAAGCATGTCACCTTGAAATTCCACTATCCACCACCAAGGATGCAGCTGCTTGTCAAAACGGCTGAAACCCAAGAGGAAGCCTCCTGTCAAATGCCTTCATGTGGACAGTTAATGTGTAGGTCAGGCAAACTTGATTAAATGAAAAGAGGGGAAGCCACTGGTGACCAAAAGGAGCTTACTTTGTCTCCCAGAGCCTGTCTTTCGAGATAAGAGATTTGCACCAGCCTGTATGATATCGCTCCAGAATAATCTTTTAAGCCTCTTGTTGTTTTTAACGTAATTAATAAAACTCCCTGATATGTCTTTAGGGATCCACAGTCAGGCAGGAGCTGTGGTGACTTTACAGCTGCTTTCAGCACTGGGAATTACTAAGTGGTTTCAGATGGACAGATCTCACGACAGGATCTGACGCTGAGGCTTACAGCGTTAGAAGCACAGCAATCCCGCTTCTTTCATGTGAAAAGTCCTGAATGGAGCACCAAGTCTCCTTTGCGATTAAAAAAAAAAAAAAAAAAAAAAAAAGCTAACAAAATCCCCTTTGGCACTGAATGCAATCTCGATGTTCCCTCCTTGTGAACAGTACTGGCCTGAAGGTGTGTTCCCATCTAGTTAACCCATGATCCCAGTGGTGTGTCGGATATTCTTCACCAGTAAAATGTCAAGGTTGGCGGTTAGATTATATAACCGTGTGTGGCTGTGTGGGATGCTGTGCGTGTCAGTGTTTGCGCGGAGTTTTGACATGTGTGAATGGGAGGGCATGTAGCTTGGAGTCTGTGTGTTTGCGTAGCACAAAAGCAGCCATCTAAATGGTTTGTTTCAGCCCACACTTCAGACTTTAACTATGAATATTGTAACATCCGGCAAGATAACGCATCCCCGCTGCTTACCCTCCACCCCTCCCCTCCAAGTCATAATCAGTGGCCTCTGCGTAAAAATCGGCATCCCTCGATCGCCATGTGGAACCTGGGAGCGTAATGATGCTCGTGATCCGGTGTGAGCAATGGTGTGTGAAGCCCAGGGGCAGACGTGATAATGCCAGCGTTAACGGCGATCCTGAGCGCTAATGTAGTGTGATCGACAATACATCTGGCACCAGAAGAAGAAGAAGGGGAAAAAAAAGGAGGGTGGGAGGATTTTCTGAGAACAAAGGGCATAAATGCAAAAAGCGATCATACTGGGGTCGGAATGTTTTCTGAAGTGTGCACGTTATGCATGGAGTGCGCGTGTGCCGTAATTATGAGCCTGGCTTTCAATTTCAAAAACGTGCCAAAGCCACGGCGCGCACACTGCGGCATATACTGTCAAACAGACGCGTGTATACGCCTGAACAGATTCTCTTTTTTCCCCCTCAAATGTCCCGCAATTATATTTAAAGCCGACTTTCTAGGGAGTGTGATGGGTCGGTAACAGCGGATGCCAAATTCTTTTTCCATGGAAACGACACGGGTATGAATGAATAAATGATAAAAGGCAACAAATACGCATTTAGGGTCTGAAAAAAAATACATATTTTGATCTCATGCCCTTGCTACTGAAGCCTGATGGTGCTCATGTGACAGATCTTCGGGGTGCATGATTACACTGCAGATCTGTGAGCAGCTCTGCTCCGTCCTCTGTTCTCTACACCCCGGTGGATCCCTTCACACTCACCTGTCTTGGTCAGTAGTGCCGACATGCTCCACGCTACGAACAGGACACTGCAGATAAAGCAGACCTGCACGAATAACATCTCTCTCCTCTTGCGAACTTTAAATATCTTCGCAATTATTGTCTTTTTGGAGGGGGTCGCGGTGTCAGTGTCGTGCTGCTCCATGCTTCGCACCTCGGCCGGCGGCCACTTTTTGCGTCCTTGAGCCGAAGAAACTGCCACCTCGCTTGCCTCTTCACACGGAACACAACCGGGATGTGACCCTCATTTCAAGCCGTCCAGTGCGCAAATGGAGAGTAGTAAAGCGGAAGGTTTTCCCCCCTTCTTGTCTCGGATGCTGAGATGATGCCGTTCAGCTGCCCGGGACTGGTGAATGGACAATGACAAGGCGGTCAAATTCCGATATATGTCTCCAAATCAGTTCAGTGGCGCCCCTGAATTCGGATTCTGCAAAAGGACGTGTGTCGGATGGGTTCCTATTGCAACCTGCATCCTGTCCCGTGGAAAGAGGGGGAAAAAATCAGCTGCAATTGCTATTATCTATCCGTGGCAGCCTGTAGTTTCTGTGTTTAGCATAAAATGCGTCAGTGTTCAGTCACAAATGTGGAATCGCTCAGCTGCGCCGTTTTGCAAACCACACGCACCTGCGCCTGTTAAGTGAAAGCAATCAGTGTTCATCAAGGTTAATTGTTAAATTCAGGCAGCAGTCGTGCCGCTTGCCTCGCTTGGGCGCCTCCCCCTCCGCATGAAGTCCTCCTCAGTGCAGGAAAACCGCGCTGATAATGAGAGAGGACCATCAGCTTCCCTCCTACTCTGTGCCCTTCATCCCCTCCATCGAGACCGTGCTCCTTTAACTTTCCTGAGTACTGCATGTGCAAACAGCCAGTGGGGGGAAAAAAAATCTTCCTCCTTCACTGTCCACTTTAGAAACAACGGGAAGCTGCTGATTGATCACGCGGAACTCCAAACTCACGCGATCTCTTACATTATTTGACCGTCGAGTAGGCAAGCCCAATCATACTGTTTAAAAGAAAGCCTACACAGAAAACCCCTATCCTATCCCAACACTGCTGTGTTATGAAACCAAATCTAATATCTTCTGGGTCCCTGGCACAGCCCCTTTAATAACTGCCCTGCAAGTCACCTGCTGTCCTCATTTTGACACCACCCTGAATAAGTGAGGTGATGGATCTTCTGCTTCTTTCTCTCAAACATCCACAAATACAGAATAAATTCTTATTTTTTTAAACTTGCTTTTGTGCCCAAAACACCCATAACGGTTTTTGCTTCTCATAAATATGGGGAGCATTCACATGTACAGCACTGTGCATAAGTATTGAGCTACCCCTCATATCTTTATATTTTATTAAAAGAATGGGAAATAGGTGAAGGATTTTCTCGAAATGTGTAAATATAAATGAAAATACAGTATATATAAGAAAACACAGCCTGAACTCTTGTAGGTAGGCTTTCTTTAGGTATTCTTTGGGAATAGTTCTCCAGGCTTCTTGAGGGATATTTCAAAGCTCTTCTTTACCTCTTGTTCTGTCTAGATGTAGCTAGTACATCTAGACAGAGCCAGTAGCTCAGGAGGCATAGCAGGTCTGACCTGCAAACCAGCAAAATTAATAACTGTGACGTTTGTGGTTTTATCCCTAGCATACAAAAAATACAAAATAAACCAAAAATCAAACTAAATGACAAATTTGGAAGTGAACTGGAATTCAGCTTACAGTGAAGGCAAGGCATAAAGCACTCACTGAAGATCATTGCTCTTTGATAGTTAGCAGTCTTGCATATAGGGCATCTGTGTTGACTCAAGATTTAAATCTAAAGGTATTTAATGCTGTGGTTAGGATAGTGCACCAAATTATTATCCAGATATTATAACTTATGTTGTCACACGCAGCTCAAAGAAAAGCGAAATTCAAAGTTATTGGCTCAAAAGTTTAAACTCTCATTAATATATTCAACTTTGAGGTTGTGTTGGTGAGCCACCCTGCTGTTTGCACTAATGAAGAGCCTTCCAGTTGTATTTATAGACTGCTCCTAGAATAATTGAGTCGCTTCCCACAGCTAAATGTTTAATTTACTTTGAATTTGAAGCTGATGATGATTCCATGAACATGTAGAAAAAATTGAAATAGACAGCCCCACACTTTGAGAAATAGTGAAATAATAAAGTCAGTTGAGATGACGAGCTTAGCTTAACATAAAGCCTGATAGCAGTGAGACACAGCAACCTAGGTCTAGTACACAGTGAATAAAAGCTTAATCTGTATCTTTAATTAAATGTTGTCACTGTAAAAGGTTATGTACACTATAAGCTTGGCTAACCCTGGTGGCACAAGCTTTCTTTTTGCCATACAAGCATAAGCAGGGCAATGGTGTTTATTGCTAGAAAGATAATAACCACTGTTTCATTAACACTCAAGTGCAACCTTGCCCTCCAATTATAAACAGCACACTCTTGTTGGAGGACTTGTGAGACTACAGAGCACAGTCTGCTCCAGCTGCTGCCTCCAGGCCTGCTGCAGGTCACCTTAGCTGCCAAGATAACAGACAGGAAAGCTGCTGCACTCTCAAAGCCATCAAAATGCACAGGTTGACAGGGCTGAAACAGCATGTCAACTTTTTACCATCACCACGGCTGCCCACTTAAGCAAAAACTGAGCCACATGTAATAGTCAAAGACCTCGCAGTCAGGCACAGTCTCCAGCAGACAAGAGTTATGTAAGACCAGGACTGTCCTGTCCATACAGTACGAGGCCATATTCCAAAAACAATTCACGTCATCTCCAAGAAGCATCCAAGATGCGTGAAGGGTGCTAGTTAAGCATGGAAGGCGATCGAAGGTTATTAGTTGGGGCTTTCTGAATCTGTTGCCAGGTCTTGTCTTTATCCTGCAGCTTGGGTCTTCTGCATGCACCCGTACACATCAACATGTGCGACTCATGCCCATGCCAAGGGATTAGTCCCCTTCAGGCCCCTGCCCGCACAGCAGGCAGGCAATCGGGGAGCAGCGCCAGGGCCTGCTTACAGAGATTTAGCCACTGCTGTACACTCCCTGCCTCGGTGAAACATACATATGGCTTCCTTTGCCTTCTACAGGACCCAGCGATTGCCCCCTGATCTGCAGCAGAGATAATAACGTGTGTGAACTGTGGTTTTAGTCACGGAGAGATAGTGAAAAATTGGCTTTGATATTAATGCCAGGCGTGTGTCATGTCCTTGCTCTGCAGATCACTAATGACTTGATGTCAAGTGTGTTTACAGTGTTGCACAACAATTGCAGTCTGACTCAGCGTTGCTCATTTAGGCTTCCAACTCCGTTACTGCTGCGATGACTCGTGTGGTTTATTCACTGGTTTGATTCAGTGATTAAATCCACTCTTTAAGGGCATTACAGCTGAATCACTTTACATCATGTGAACATATTTAATTAGGCCTTCAAATCAAGCACCATCAGCACGTGCCAGTTAACCAGTGCATGTTGCATGTCTTTTCTTAAAACTGTCAGAATTGATTTCAGATCATACTCTTTCTGTGGGAAATGGGGATTGTAATGTTTAGGATCAGATTTAACGGGGAAATTAG
Organism: Mchenga conophoros; assembly: GCF_057382185.1. Taxonomy (NCBI): domain Eukaryota; kingdom Metazoa; phylum Chordata; class Actinopteri; order Cichliformes; family Cichlidae; genus Mchenga; species Mchenga conophoros. The sequence continues at coordinate 15,737,796 of NC_140540.1, forward strand.
GTTTATTCCTATAAAAAAAGTTTTTCTCCCCATAGTCCCAAAGTGTCACATTGGATTCTTTGGGTTTTTTCTCTCTGACATTGTAGGATTTTTACTTCACAGAGTAAAGGGCTTTGGGATGACTGTTGTAATCTGGCACTATATAAATCAAATTAAACTGAAGAAAATATAACAAATTAACTGAATTGAAGTTACCCTAGTCCCATTATGTCAATTAGGCACAGAGATACACAGGAAGTAGTTTTCAGGTTCAAAGTTAACCTCACCACACGTGAGTTAGAAATGTTCCCACTTATCCTGTTATTAAGCCTTCTTTTATTTTGTTACTTTTTCTTAGCACTTTAAAGGCAAAAGCAACTTTACAAAGAACTACATTTTTTGGCCATTACAACATATTTAAATGCTGTATTGTCGGAGTCTCAGCAGGTAAGAACAGTATCTTTTACTTGGTAATGTTAGGTATTGCCATCAAACAAGACTTGCATGATGGAATCAGTTTAGCTGTCTTTATGACTCCTCTCTACTGGTGTCACAGCATTTCAGAAGTTTTAGCATAACTAAACCAGGACTTTTAAGTTTGCATTCCTGTTCCTTTTTACATATTAGAAGGCAAAATTCCCTTTCATTTTCTGTGTTATAATGGTGACACCAGCAGCGAACATTTATCTGCTGTCTCATACATTTCAGACACTGAGGAACTTTTGTTGAGAAGTGATCTGTGCAGAGCTTTGAAAAACTAAGTATACCATTAAATAGCTTGTAGAACCACATCTAGCAATAATAGCTTGAATTAATCATGGCCACGTTGCACCAACATTTCAGTTCATTGAGGTTTGGAGGCATTCGTTTATGCACAGCACTACAGCGTTTCAGTCAGGTTGTGGTCTGTGCAGAATTATGGGTCTGGATGGATATCTCCAAATCAATCTTCCTGTTTATTTTGGTCAAAGGTAGTTTTGCAAACCCAGGCTGTGCTGTTCTTTGAAGAGAGCAGATGTTTTCTCCTGGCAACCCTTCTGACCAAGTCATACTTTTTCAGTCTTCTTCCAATTGTATTGTCATGAACAAGCTAACTGAGGTGGTTGTCATATTTGGACTGAAAATTCAGACACAGCACACCGGCAGCAGTTTTACAGTGATTTACAGTCTTATAGCTTGAACGCAACCAGGAACACTGTCAGAGTGGAGAGATGTGGTGAAGGTGAGTTTAGTGAGATCTTGTAATTTTTGTGAACTGTTTCAGTGACCTTACTTGAGCCCTGGAGGAGTAACCGACGGGCAGGCAGAATTCCAAAGCAGCTAGATGAGAAACAGTGACGAGTGGGCAGGCAGGTGAGTAAATGGTAAGCACAGGAATCGACAGAGACTAGCAGCTGCACCACTAGCCACTAGCATGGTGTTCAGCACCATCCAGCTATTATATATCAGAAGGTTAGTGAGATAGCTCAGAACAAGTGTGGGAAGAACATGCCGAGCAAGAGTCTGCCCACATGAGGGCCAACATGGAAACAGCAGCCCACAGTTTGTTTTGTTTTTCATTTCATCGTTTTTATTTTATTTATCAGGAGCAGAAAGTTTTGTTTTCACATACTTCATAAGTTTTCCAGCTATAGGCTAAATAAAATCACATGTACCCTCCCCATTTTTATATATGTATATAAAAAAAGACAATGCCAGTTGTACTATAAAATAAAGCACATAGTGTAAATGGTGGACACCATTTGTAAGCTGATAAGCGAATTCGTGCCTGTGTGATGGATCGTGATAACCAGGTGACACTGAGCCAAAGGAAGAAGCTGGACTCCTTCCATTAATGCACTGCTGGCATTGTAACTAATATTTTACCAATCAACTGAAGCTAGTAGACAGATGGATGGAGAAATATCCCAAGCTTTGAACGTTTTTTTTCCCTCTGAACCTGAATTATTGCCGAGCTCACTTTAGCCACCGGCTGGTTGTGTACAAGCTTGGTGTGCGTGCACACATACAGAGCCAAATTATCTCTGGAGACCTGCTGATTCTACTTTTTGCGAAAGCTTCTCATCCAGCTGCAGGAAAAATAAAATATTCATCATGAGTGTTGAACATTCGGTGGCTGCACCGCAGGTTTATTTGTATGCCTGTTCAGGTGTGAAGAGTAAACAAGCCGGAGACGAGCAACAGAGAGTCTAATCTGTGTATTCTGGAGGCAGCAGTCATCTTGTGTACTGCTCTCTTCATCTTCGAGGACATGAAAACCCACCCTTAGCGCTTTCGACAACAAAAGGCAGCACTGTCAACCCCAGACAGACAACATCAGTGACAAACATTACGATACACTGCCTTAAAATGGGTGCAATGGGGGACAATAGGACCTAACAAAAAGCAAAACGATCAGTTGTGTGTATTTCTTCCCTGGCAAGATAGATTAATTTCATTTTCTTTTGAAAACTATTACATAACACATGATAGGTCAAAGTGGTGTACCGTAGGTGGCTTCTGACTTGAGAGTAAAACCTGCACAGAAACTATTTGTCCTGTTAAATAGCAGTAAAGTGCTAGAAGCCAGATTTATAGTTTCTCCAATAACAACAATAGTTTCTTGCTGTAAAAAATATTATAGAATATGAGCATTAAAGTGTGATACTATTACCTGTTTGTGTTCCATTATACTGTTGTTTTAATGGTCCTATTGTAATCTCTATAAACAGCAAATTGTAAAATGTATCAAAGTAATGTATAGTAAATGGTATGTTTAGAAAAACGCTATTCCTCATGCTGCACCATGTCCCTATTCATGCTTCATTGTAAAGACAATGTTATTTTATTTAACATTCAGCTACCCTGAAGATGAACACTGGCTGTAGGTCATAAATCTCCGTGATCATGTTGCTAGCTGAACCTTTCTATTTGCCACACAGACACCGGAAACCACAACCTACATCTGTACATACAGAACTGTACATAATCCAAACCACTGTTGTTGTTTTTCTTCACATTACTAAATGACGTGGTTATAATTAATGCAACAGGATTTCATGCAGATGAGCTGCAGCAGACTCAGACTTGTGTGTCTGTCCAGTTGTCAGTGGTGTTCCCCAGGGCTCTGTCTTAGGTCTCCTTATATTTATAATTATTATCTTCTACCTCTCATATAGTCATATTTTTAGGAAAGTCACATTTTCATTCTTACACTGATGACCCACAACGTCATCTGTCCACTAAGCTCTACTCTTCCACCTTGTTCTCTCCACGGTTTGTTTACTTGAACTTGAAATGTGGTTATTTGCTAATTTCCTCAAATTAAATAGTGACAAAAAAGTGTTGGGTTTTTTTGTGGTAAGAACTAAAACTGTTTAGACAAATGTAATGTACGTAAATGGAAGTTTTCGCACTTCCATTTACGTAATATTAGTTGTCTACATCCATTTTTTACAGCTAACAATGTTCAGGGTACATTTTAATTCTACCCTCTCTAGCTTACCAAACAAACATACCCATATACTTCAAATGTTTCAAAATGCGGCTCGTTACCAGAATCCCTTCCACAGGACATAATACTCCTATCCCTCAACACCAGCTTCCTGTAAAATACCACATTAATTTTAAGAATCTGATTCTTGCTTTAAAGTCTCTCCTTAACCTTGCACCCGCTCATTCCCATACTCTGAGATCCTCCTCCTCTATTAATCTCATTATACCGTCTGCTCGTCTGACTACCATGGGCTTTAGAGCTTTTAGCTGAGCTCAGCTTCAGCAAGCCCGTACCCAGGTTAGAACCCAGGACCTTCCTGTTGTGAGGCAACAACAGGAAGGCTAACCACCAAGCCGCCCTGCTCCATTAACAAAGAGTGGTATACAAAATCCCTCTTATTTTAAAATGTTTGCTATTTTGATGCACAGATACAGATGAATAGATGTATATCCTGAGACTTATATGTGATTGGTTATGAGCAGAACAGGTTGTAAGGTGCTTCTGAGTTAAAACTCAGGTCAGGGATCAACTGTAAACATTTAATTTGATGCTGAAATTTAAGGTGTTGCACTAGAATACTTTTAATTCAAGATGTTCATTGTTTGACTACTACTATACTATTACTGTAATACCTTAAATTAATTAAATGTGTCACTTATGGCCTTTATGTTCTTAATGTTATCCATTCTGCAGTTTACATCAAAACAGCTTCATCTTTTCAGTCCCTTCTCAACTTGTTGAAAAAGTTTTATTCTTTTAAGGATCAGGGCTGCATGAAATTGGATCAAGGTATTGCAGTTCTGCAGTTCTGCAGACAGTGGCTAAAGGAAAAAGGTTGGCTAAATCTGAGAGAGACTTAACCTTTTATAATGAGCTGCACATAAATAACGTTATTATTCTTTTCTGTCTGTGGGTAGGCACGCAAAGAGCAACCTTTTCGCCTTGCCAGGAAGAGTGGAGATTACCATTCAGGCTGACCACAGAGGTTATGTCAGACGAAGCAAGCAGCTCATTCATTCTGCGAAGATAGCATCAGAGTTGCAGACACAGGGTATAACAACTATATTAATGCAGGAAGCATTCCTGAAACAGAGGACAAGTGAGGGTGAGTTCATTTACTTCATTCACTTGGAGCTGGAGGTGGAGGGTGCGTGCAATAAAGTCAGTGAGCCAGTAGATTTCCCTGCTGTGTAATTTCATCACCCTGCACACCTCCATATTGGACAAAAAAAGTTATAGGCACTGTGTAGGAGGACAATGTGTAGGAGTTGTTAATGTCAACTTTTTATTATTCATAAGCAGGCACGTGGCACAGAATGTGCTTTTTGATGAAAAAAGCACATTTAAAGGAGCCCTCCATGGCTTTTGGACTTCATGGTATGTTTGCAAACATTTCCAATTTAGTCTATTATACTTATAAGCTTTATTCACAGACTTGGGTATGGAGAGACTCTGAATATTGGTGGGCTTTAACAAAAGATACGGTTTAATTGTGGGAATTGTAAGATTTGGTTTTTTAAGCTTGAGCTCAAAAAAAGAGGATCAGAGCCAGGATTTGTTGGCCTGCTGCAGCAGTTTGAGTGCTGTAACTTTTCTTGAGTACTACAGTTTCCTTGCACAAACCACTACGTGCCAGTTAAAAGACAGGAAAATTAAATCCATCAGCTCTTTGGTAGCAAGTCTTGAGCCTTAAAGGGAATTTCCTATTTAACCTGCAAGCATTGAACCTTTTCAGAGATGTCTTAATAGCATGTGCATCTCAGATAGAAGCTTTCTTGAGATTAGAATCACATTTTATACTCTTGATATGCTTCATTAGGTGATCAACATGTCAGAAACAAAGGCTGAATTGCAAATCAAGCCAAAAAGGCATCAGGAAACTGTCCTGAAGAGAGCAGAAGGCTCACCATGTGGTGCTTGTGGGAGTGTGATTGATTGCATATCTGTTCATTATTACTGTATGCAGCACGACAGTACAGTCACAATTAGGTGACACATGAATTATTACATAATCCAGAGGCCAGTTTTATAGACTGGTTAAGTGATTATGGACCTAATCTCTATAAACAGCAATCTGCATGCGAATATCCTAAATCTGCAGGCAACAGACATCATGGTGTTTGGTACTGGAAGCTTTCTGGTTTCCCTCTCCTTGTTGTCTGAGAGCGACTAATGAATCGCTTTGATCATCAGATAATCTACATTTTTCACTCGAGTCCCCGTAGATCCGTGGGCAGTCAGGCCTCAGGTCTAGTTTTATTTTTCAGACCACTCAACATTTTCTTTGAGTCACAAAATGCTCACTTATGCTGCGATACAAGGCAAAGCTAGCAGAATGATTGGGACTTTACATTTTACCGAGATCTGCAGGTCACCACTCACAGCGCTGGCATCTAAACTGAGCTGCTTAAAGATAAACTGTTGGCAGTGCTGAGTCACTTCTCTGGATTCGTACTCCTTGGTCTGGCCTCTACTAGTTTTCACATCACCATCATTCACTGCAGATGATTCAACCTTATTACACGGCCCTGTGGCATGCTGGAGAGTTAGGAGAGGCGTCTGCGGTGGTAAACACAGGCAGCTAATCTTCATCATGTTTACAGAACTCGAATTAATCATCAGCAGGGTCTCCTCGCAGTTCTAAAGGTGGTGTCAGCCATGTCACATCAGATAAGGCCGCTTCCCTCTGATGTGCTGAGTGGAAAGAGCAGGCCAGCCAGGTTGCATTCTGCTGACTGGCTGGAACCACATGTCAGGCTGAATGCAGTTTTGCTAAGAGGCTGATACCGCCTTCACCCAAGAGCACATTGCCTGATCCTATTGCCTGTAATGCCTTAAGTTACAGACAAGCAACTGGTCAGGTTTGTTTTTCCTCCAGGAAGAGAAGAATGAACTGTTTATACCCAAACCAAGCAAAACAATCTCATGTGATCTGACCTAAATATTGACTCACACACACATGATCATTAAGTCATCCACATGTCTATGCCAGGGACTCAGCCAGGATCAGTCCCGGCTATGAATGCACCCCACAAAACACATTGTTTTATCAGAAAGGCAACATAGCAGCTGCAGCATTGTGGACTGTGGATAATCTGGCAGCAAGAGCCATCGTGGATTTGTGCTTGTGAGCTTTCCTGCTGTGTGGATGAGTGTGAAGAGCAGGGTGCATTAGAGGATCACCGCTGTAATGGTGTAATTCAGGATTTCTGTTTAACGGGATGTATGTTTATTTTAAAGAGTGGGTGGGCATGAGTGGTTCCTTTACTGGAGTGACCATTAACACAGGAAGATGCACAGGGATTACCCATGAAGGGAGGAATTAGGAAAGAGATGGAGGGAAAAGGCAAGAGCTTGAAGAGGAATTAAGAAGAGAGTTTAAAAGACAGAGTAAGGGGGGAGGAAATGAAATAAAAGAACTTCTAAGGCAAACACAAACCTTTTACAAGCTAGTTTAAGATTGCAAATATTGTTTAAAACGTATTCTGTGCATTTTTATTTAAAGGAATTATTCAAAATTTGAAAAAAGTTTAAAAAAAATACACCTGTTGACACCTCTAAAGCTCAATAATTAACATAACACATAATACCTCATTTGTTTAATCTATACATAATCCGAAACGTTACGATCTTAGGAAGTTGTAGTTCAACAGGAAATTATACGCTATATTTCATTAATCTGGATAAAGTGTGACCCCATGATCAACCCCACCTACCCTTTTGCAACATCTGTTTTTGAGAAAAAGACTTTTGGAGGATAGAAAACATTCTAGCATTTGACCTTTCGGGAGCATTTCCCCAAGACATCAAGCCAAGGAGAAGAGAGTGCTCATCTACTGGAGCAATTTCTAGTAGATGAAAGATGAGAACAGCTCATCTGTGAGAGCACTAATTTCTTAGTATTTTAAACATTTCTCTACACTTTTACTGATGATTAATTCATCAGTACGCCACCCATAAAACATAAAACCTAGATTACAAAAAGCTCATAATGCAGCAGTCTGTAGAAGACCTTGTTTCACTGGTAACTGGTATAGAGGAACCGCAGGCAGGCGCAGCAACTTCTTGTAAGTCAGGAAATTCTTAAGGTGTGTTCAGAAGCAGAAGCTAATTTTAACCTTGTAGCATTCATGCAAATTGGAGCACTCGTAGCTTTAAGCTACCTAGCAATGAACACAGCCACTTCACATGTAGGAGCGTGCCTGATTATGTGTGACAACTCAACCCCAGTTGAGTTTTTTCCCTCATGTTTCTCTAGTTGTACTCCTTTCCTATCAGTTCTGTGATTCACTTTATTAAATATATGAATAATGCCACAGGATTAGCGAAAGGTTTCAAAAGAAAATCCACATTGAGTCACACCACCTGCAAAATCTGCCTTGTTTCTGTCCAACTCTAAACTGGGGATGTGATAAGTAGTAACTACCAAACCCGAAGATGACACCCACTCAATACAGTGAAATTGCTCTCCTGGGAAGTGAGCCAAAAAAAAGTTTTCCTTCACACCACTACATATGCACATTTCCTTCCCCTCCTGGCCCAGCTGTGGGTTCATGCTCAGCTCAAAGAGTTTTATATTTTACAGAAATACAGCTGATTATTGTAAGCTCTGTGGAGGTTATACAAATGTGATTAAAGCTTCATAATAGAGGGGAAAAAACAACCTTGTTTAGAAATCTCTAGCTGTTTTTTATCATCCTGGTGTGTGGAAAAATAGTTTTTTGGCCATCAGGGAAATTTTGTGGTTGTTGTTGACCACTGTGAAAAACTGGCAGCAAAGACGAGTGGCAGCTGCTTATATTGCCAAATAGATGATAATTTTAACCTCTCCACAATGTTCAAACAGCGGTGCTAAAATTCCCATAATGTTTAAAAACTGATTTATTTATTTATTTATTTCTGTTTTGTAACACTCTGTAGCTGTTGATAGGACATGCTCTGTTTCATTAGAGGATAGCAAATCCTTCACCTGTATTTTTTACAGCCCATTATAACAAAAAAAAAAAAACATTATGAGCCAGCAGCAGTATTGAAACTGACTGCATAATTTCAGATTTCCTTAAAAAATAATTAATTTCTCTCAATAAATGTGTTTTCTGCAATTGCATAATTCCTCTGGAATCCCCCAGAACAATATTTTAACGTTTCACTTTCTTAAATATTGCATTTGAATCACATACATCAATAGTCTCCTGACAGATATATATAGAAAATTACATTTTTATAGTAGTTTAATTTTAATGAAGAGAGACAGAATATGAACCAACAATCCAGAAAAAAATGAGTGAAATAAGTATTTGATTTCGAAGCAAAACAAGCCTTAGTATTTGGTGGAGAAACTCTTGTTGGCAACTAGACATTTCTACAAACTCAGAAGGGATTTTGGCCCATTCATCATTACAGAAACTTTCTAAATCCTTTAGGTTTCTTGGCTGCTGCTTAGCAGCTCGAAGTTTCAGCTCCCTACACAGACTTTCTAGGCCTGAGCTGGATACTGGCTAGGCCACTCCATGACCTCAATGTGCTTCTTCTTTAGCCTCTCCTTGGTTGCCTTGGTGGTATGTTTTGGGATATTGTCATGTTGTAATAACCATCCATGACCCATCTTCAGTGTTCTGGCTGAGGGAAAAAGCTCTCAAGATTTTATAGCCTCATCCATTCTGTCATTCTGTACCCTTAACAGAAAAACTGCCCCAAAGCATAGTGTTTCCACCTCTGTGCTTGACTGTGGGGATGGTGTTCTTTGGGTCAAATTCAGTGTTTCTGTTCTTCCAAATACAGTGGGTTGAGCTGATGCCGTAGAGCTCAATTTTGGCTTCATCTGACCATAGCACTTTCTGACAAACCTTCTCTGAATCATATACTGGCAAACTTACATGTGCTTCCTTCGGGGGAGGGGGGGGGGGGGGGGCTGCAGGTGCCACAAAATTTCAATTCATTACTGTGTGGTGTCTTACCTATGGTGTTCTTGGTGACTGTGGCTCCAACAGCCTTCAGATCATTAACAAGCTCCTCACATGTAGTTCTGGGCTGATCCAACACCTTTCATATTTTTTCCATTACTGAATAATCACACCAACAGTTTTCACCTTCTCACAAAGCTTCTTGCTGATGGTCTTGTAGACCATTCCAACCCCGTGCAGGTCTACAGGCTTGTCCCTGATGTATGCCAAGACTTGACAGCTCTTTGGTCTTTCCCATTGTGGTGGAGAGTTGAATGGAAGAAATCAGATCAGAAAGTAGATCAGCAGTTTCTGAAATACCCAGACCAGTTGGCTTGGCACCACCAACCATGCCACACCCAAAGTCACTTAAATCACCTTTCTTCCCAATTCTGATGCTCACTTTAAGCTGTCTGGACCGTGTCTATGTGCCTAAATGCCCTGAGTTGCCACCATGTGATTGGCTGATTAGAGTTTTTAACAGCTGAACAGATGTACATGATAATGTTTCCTATGGGTGTATTTATGTCACAAGTTCTTACCAAAAAAAAATACAAAATTTTAAATGTCCTGAATCTGGTAATGTCTTTATCTTAGAGTCTTAGAGTATAGGTACAAAGGTGCATAAAATTTTTCCAAATCTTTCAGATGTCTAGTTTTAGCCATGATTGCTGGTTATTTAGAACCCATGCTTAATCTCAAAACCAGTAGAATGTCATCACAATGTCCATTTGGGCTGAGTGACAGTTCCATTTTTAGAGCAGGATATCATGGGATTTTTGTGCCTTATGTTATGTTTGAATATTGTGTGGTTTCATAGAAATTTGTCCCCGTTTCACATTATTACATTGATGTCATTGGCATTAAGTGGTCTGCTTAGTGAAGAGACCAGGAATTCAAAAGGGATTAAATTCATTCATCCTCCGATCCACACAGATGAATGGGTATGCACGACCAAGATGCTTGTTTTTTGAGTGCAGTTTGGTGCCAGTGACTACAGCGTGAAAGGCACAGGGGTGGTCAACCTGGGTATGGGTTCATGATATGACATCAACCGGCAGATTGGAGGTGCATGTTGAGTGGAAAGCAGCTCTCTTAGTGGCCTCCAGAGGGCAGAGCGGCCTCTCTGCCCCTGGGCGATTCTGCCCTGTGCTCTGGGCTTAGCTGCTCGTTACATTAAAACAGGGGCTTCTGTGACAGAGTCAGCATTATGAAAGCTAAGAGGATTAGCTGATGGACATTTCTGGCGTTGCCGGTCAATTATCAAAATGAAAAGCAGTGACTGGGCAAGGCCTGGCATGCTCTATGGCACAGAAGAGCTCCTCTCTCTCTCCTTCTCATCTCCACTCTAGCTCTCCATCTCCCACTCAGCTTCTGTCTGTCACAGGTTACTGAGGTTTAGGCAGGGAGGCGGAGAAATAAATAAAGGCGTCATTGATGCCTTTCTGAACATGACATGGTTATCTGTGTGAGCCACGGATTAAAAAAGAGCATTTAAAATTTAATGTTTCTAAAGTGCAAAACTGTATGTTATGCAACTGTGTAAAAACAGGCCTGCATGTCAGCCAGCCATCCATGCTCCTCCAACCATGTGCATGATCATCCATCCCCACATACACTCCCTCACACTGCGTGCTTCGCTACTGTGTATGTGTGGGCATGTGTGTGACTGTGTAGCCCCCTGTGATTGTTTAGCACGCTATGATAATAGGAGGAGTCTCCACCACTGTGATGTCACGCTGCCAACACGTGTGATGCTGGAGTGTTGGGGGTGATTTGTGGGGAGGCAGGATGGGGAGAAGGTTTGTTTTGGTATATCCAGAAAAGTGACATTCCACAGCTGCCCGTGTTAAGGATCTACCCCGGGGATTCACACAACACTGCGAATGTAATCAGCCGAGTCAGTGTGCCACCACGGCTGCAGCGGACACATCACGCCGGCAGTGACACCGTGCCTCCCCTTCCATCCTCAGCACTCGCTTTTATCGCCCAGCTTTAATACAAGCAGTCACACCTCACTGGGGCACGGCAGAGGTGAGGCTGTATATCCACGTGTGCCAGAAAAAGATAAGAAAGCAAACTGATCAAGTGTTTCTCTTATTATTATTTTAAAGCCAGGAAGGCAACATTTATATTTACTTCTATAACTGTGAGACAGTTACTTAACATATAAAAAGAGCAGTAATCCTGGCTTACTACAAGCAGGCTGAATTATATTCAATCCCAATTATCACTTGCGGGGACAATGTCATCTCGGCGCTGTATTACAAATGGTCCTGCTGCATGGGCAGATTTGATATGGGTATTCAGAGGCTGCTTACATACAGCTGAAAAATGTCTCCATCTGGTGTCACTACACAACTAGCTAAACTAATAGGTAGCAAAGTATTTGTAGTGATAGACCGATCAGCATATGTGACACATCATATGCTTATTTTTTTGTGTTATCAGTCTGCAGTTAGTTTTGCTTATTGGCTTATTTTCATTTTTGCACTAGTTAGGTTTATCATTGTCTGGATTTCTGTTTGGTTGTGTGTTTATTCCTCAATATCAGTTGATCTGAATTCATCTCAAAGTGTAGATTCTGAGAGAACTAATATGAAGCTCTGGAGCTTTGTCAAGCCCAAACTGCTGGAACCCTGTTCTCTTTCCTTGCCAGTGTGCCTCTGCCGTGCGCAGTGAAAACATACAGAGGTGGAAGAGAAGATTATCGAATTAAATCGGCCACATTTTGGATTCGAATCTCCAGGTAGGCCGGGGCCTTTCTGTGTGGAGTTTGCGTGCTCTCCCTGTGCCTGTGTGGGCTTCCTCTGGCTTCCTCCCACAGCCCAAAGAAGTGCAGTGGTGAATCTAAAGTGGCCGTAGGTGTGAATGGAAGGTAGATAAAGAGCTTAAGTGCACAGCATAAAGTCCTGTATGAGTATATGTGAAATACGAATGTGGGCTTGTAGTATAAAGTGCTCTGAGTGGTCAATAACACTGAAAAAGCACAATATACATGCCAGCCCAGTAAGGATTCTGAGAAGTTTTCGATTTTACCTTATATAAGCAGTAATGAATGCGTGAATAGGCAAGTAACGCAACATAACTGTAGGACTGAATAGCCAGCATTTGAAGTTATGGACATTTAAGACAAACAGAAATACATCTTGGAAAAAAAAGATTTTTAATGACAGATCTGGAGGCCCAAAACATTTACTTGGATGTGATTGTAAAGAGGGAGGACTTCAGAATCTGTTCACACAAAGATGTCAGTCCATGGAAGCATCTGCCTTTGCCATTATTGAGGTAAACTACCAATAAAAAAAAATTACCTGGAAAAGAAATTATAAAAGGTACAGGAAAAGGAAAATGTTCAACACGGTTTGCAGTGAAACAGTCGGAACTGCTCATCGGGAAGAGGTACACGCATCTTCTCTGGGTAAAGTCCTTGTAAAGGCTTGTCTCTGTATTTCCATGGTGTGCTCTGCTGCAGCTATACAACAGCGTACTGCTGATACAGGAGCTCCCGGATCTTATAGTAGTCGTCACACAGGCAGCCTTCCAGGCCAATGCGTCCGGCCTCCGTCTGGACAAAGAGAGCGCAAACATGCACAGGTCATCCACCAGGTCCTCACACAGCAAGCCTTCACCAGCCTTGTACATCACACCAGACCTTAAAAACAAGTGTGTTCCCCATTCCTTCCTACAAACTTGGATGAAAGCGTCTAATGAATCTGCATCAAGATTTTACAGTTAAACACCGCACTCCTTTACGAGTCTCGGCTCTCTTTGATTTCCTTTTCTGGGTTGCATCTATTTTAAGTTCTTGTCAATTATGCAGGTTGTTGTTAGTATCCTGGCTCACTCCTACTTTCTCTGTAGCTCTGAAGCTTTGCCTGTGTTTCTTATTTGCATCTTTTGGCTGAGGTGAGATGTTTTAATTTGCTGCTGGGGCTTTGGTAGCCTACTTACGCACGCTGTATTTGTTTCTCTTTGTGTGTAAACTACCATTTGGGGTATTTGTGCTTAAGTAAAGAAACGTTAAAGTACTCAATTTTTCAAGTCTGTCTTAGAAAAACAGTCAGGTACCTACAGAGTATCAACATTAAAACCAGTTTTCTTCCTCCTGTTCATGCAAATACACTTTAAGAGAAAACAGGAAGCAGATTTACAGCCTATTGCTTCCACCTGTTTTTCTCTACACCCCAGACTTTCCCATGACATATGAAATGACGTGCTCAGTGCACCGTAAGGAACTGCTCGGGATCCACAATCTATAATCAAACAAATGGACAAGCACAGTTTGTTGTCATTTTTTGTTAGTGTGTCTCATGCGATTAATTTTCAACTGTGCATCGCTGCATCCGATGGCTCAGAGTCTCATGTCACTATAGCCAAGAGTGTAAAGAGAAACGGTCTTTCAAACAGCATTTAAAACACAATTATTTGAAACACTGGCAGGTTTAATATGACTAATTGACTGGTTTTCTATCTATCTAGTATTCTTTCATGGGAAGGAAGGACACTTACTCTGCGGACGGCCACCATGTTGTTGCATACCAGCACTCCTCCCACAAACTCGGCCTGGATGCCCTCTCTCAGCAAGACTTGCTTGAAGTCAGACAGACGAGGTTCGTTGATAAACACAGACTGATGCCCTGAAATCTGAAGAGAGAGTGAAACAGGGTCAAACTTTTCCTACAAAGACTCCTTATTCACTCTTTTGGACGCAGACTATCACAATCACATTACGAGCCTTGGGAAAAGTTTTCTTTCAGGGATCATTTCTGCATCGTACGTTGGTCAAATGACATTAAAATGCCAAAATAAGTTTTATGCACTAATTGTAGCAGCTATTTGGGCCTAAAAGTCACATGCTGCTCATGTTGTTTCATTTGCCAAAACAATTTGCATTACTGCAAGGAAATGAGGCTACCTGTCAAAATGAGCAGCAGCAAAAACAAGCCTTACGATCACATATTCTCTCTGAGCTGAATCGAAACAAAGCGCCCTATTTAGCATTCGTTCCACCCTCTTTAGCTTTCTTCGCACTCAGAGGTGGGACCACTCACTCGTACAACATCACTGACCCATCTAAATGTTTGGGGCACACTGGGAAAAACAGACTGTGTTTGATCTCTCATTCAAAAATATCTAACAACTCTACAGCAGCAAAATAAACTTGAAAGTGAATATTTGAAAGTCCTCCACTCAAACACGTGTTTAGAACATGTGCAGAGCCTGACACTGGGAGACGAAGAGAAAAAGTTTAGAGCTGGAAGATATAAGCAGAATTTTGTGAGCTCACAATTAGGAGACTATCTCAGAGCAGCTAAAGATGGTTCATGAGAGTTGGCTGTAGCCCCTAGGCTTGAAAAGTAAAGTCAATGAAAACATGCCTTAAATGGCTATTGATCGACAGGGGGTTGAGAACTCTGTGTGAAAATTTGTCCACTCTTTTCTTTGATTTATGAGATCATAAATGTTTTTCTACTTGTTTATATGTTGTAAATTTCAAGTGTTCTTCAATAGAATGCGACAGTATTGCGACAGTTATTTTGCAGGCCAAAAAGTTCAGCATATTGGTGCGGCCGTGCATAGTCCTGATTTTTATGTGGCCCCTTGGGGGAAACCCCCTTCCAAAAAAACGATGAATAGATTAGAGTAGGGCTACTCTATGAGTCACATGTAACAATCAGTCTTAATCTAAGTATAATTTCTGTACAGCAAAACAGCTGTACAGAAATTTGCTGTTTTGCACAAGCCAAAATTAACATCTCATTTCACATCACTAGAAAACACAATAGCACATTGCTAACCAAGCTAGCTTGTGATATCTTGTCCAAATATGGGCATGGTTGGAGATGGAAAGAAAGTCAAACTTAAAGTTTTAAAAAGAAAAGTTAGAAATACATGGAAGATTGTCCAGCTTTTAAATACAGTGTGTGGATGCATTATGCAACATAAACCATCAAAAAGAACTGCAAAATCATTCAAGACAGCAAGATTTCTGCTCCCCACCTCGTTTGGTGGCAGTGGTTCCAGCGTGGGAATGACATCACTCTCTTCGGAAAACTCCTTCTCATCCTCTCCGAACAAGTTCTTCATGGCTCGCTGTGCCGTGACTGCTATGTTGATGGGGTCAATGTCAAGATCGGGGGCGATGTCCATAGCCAGCTCGCTTTCTTCCGCCTCGTCTTTCACACCCTCCTCCAGTATCACGCCGGTATCCACCTTCACTACACGCATGTCCAGCACACCGTCAATCCACGCTAGCTCCGTGTCTTTGGCCTTGCAGAACTGCAGAGAGCTCACCAAGGAGTCTTTTAACCGCACCTTTACCAGGACAGAAAACAAGATAGTATGAAGACCCTGACGAGTCTTGGAAGGATTGCAACACAATACTTCATATATAAGGTCATAAAACACATTTAAGCTATAAGATCAAATGCACCCATTACTAAATTTTGGGGGAAAAAGACAAATAAACACACTTTATTAAAAATATAATTACACAGGCCTTAAATGAAGCTAACCTGGTAGATGTGGGTTTCACTAGTGGCATCCACAGTTTCCTGCAGTTTAGGCGTGTAGACTTTGATGTCCTTGCTAAAAGCCTTGCAGGACTCTGCCAGGTCCAGACTGGCTTCTGGTGGCCCACGAACAATCACCAGCTGTCTGGGCTTCATCTGATTGATAATCTTCTTTATGGAGTCCCCGTCAGAGCGACCCTCGTAGTCTATGTACATGACCCTTGCTCTGTGAAGAAACAGAGATGAGGTCAAGCCTTTCAACACTACCCTTGCTAGGACAAGAACTGCGCCAGAGACACCAGAGACTTGTTGACTACACATAACAATTTTCAGCATCATACAGGTTGATATTCAATCACGTGGAGGTGGATTCTACTGTACTGTTTGCCAATGGCCAGTTAAAATGGCTGAGAAAACACAGCCAAATTATCACAATGATCACTGACCTTATTTCAAGACTTTCTATGCTTGAGATGCATTTTGTGGGGACTACAGACAGATCCTGGTCCATAGGTTCATCTCCATTGGTCAAACCAGATTCTAATTTGCTCTTCTCCTCCTCTGTGGTTTGCAATTCAGGAACCAGAAACTCCTCTAGCCTTTAAAAGGTAACATTGGTTTTTATTATTATATTATCATTGATAAAAGTCAGAGTTTCACATTAGTGGCCTCCTGCATTCATCAGTCATCTGATGTTTTTGTGCATTAGTATCGAGTACCTGATGATTTCTCCATACTCGTCCCATTTGATTCTCTCCTCGTGTGTGGGGAACATTGGATATGACTTTTTGGCCTGTTTGAAGAAACTGCCTTTACGGCTGCCCTCGCCCTTCATCATCAAATCGTGGTGTTTGGTTTTTACTACAGCCGACTGATCCAGATCATCATCCATATCGCTCTCATCGCTGGAGTCCACATCCACCCTGCAAACCCATAAAATAAATATTAATTCTATACTTAAAAGTTTAATTTATCTAAGAGCAGACAACGTATTTTTGCTCGGTAGTAGAATATAAATGTTTGTCATAAACGTGTTATGACTCATCTCGCAGTTACAGATTTCCTTTTAAACAGCATGTTTGAGATTTGCAGTCTAGACCACAGTTTGCATTTGTGATGGCATTTTTTCCAAACCTAATTTGCTGTCGTACTCGTGAACTGACTGATGAAACGTTTTGTAACACCAAAAGCGTCACAGAGAAAATACATGCAACCCTTAAGCTACGAGTCATCTCATGTCTTTTTCTGTAGAAACTTACTCTTTTGCTTGTTCAAGTTTTTTAGCAGTTTCTTTCTTAAGTTTCTCCTTTTCCAGGTATTCTTCCAGCTCCTTGCCTTCGAGTTTTACTCTCTTCTTGACCTGTTGTAACAAGAAAAAGTGGCAAATGGATACGGTGTAAATGACAAACTGACACGTTTTGTTTCTTCCTAAGCCGGGTCTGCATATTAGCATCAGGAGCTTCCCATGGGGCAGATATCAACCCTCTGGTACAGCAAATCAACATTATGACTGCAGGCCTCACCTCCAGATCCAGCATCATTTCTCCAGGGTTGTCGATGAGGTAGCGAGCTAAGGTTCCAGGTGTGGTGCGGTACGTCAGGATGATGGAATTTTTTGCATTTTGACACCACTGGATAAAAAGTTCTCGAGAAAACCCTGACTCAAGGTCCGGTTGGCTGCAGAGCACCACCTTGGGGCTGGGTACTCGGGCCAGGTCTGCCAGACTGTGGCACAGGGTCAAATGTCGGAATTGGAACGGGTTGTTCCTCTTGTCCTCAAAACACCTCATGAGCTTGTCACTCATCCACTCCACCTAGAAAGGATCAGTGATTAATGAATTCAAGAATTATAACAAATATGTATTATTTGCTGTGCTCTCTCTGTAACAAAATGAAAGTTTTGACTGGAAAAATCTGAATATTTCAATAGTTTCGCCGATGTGAAAAAAAACAAACAGTTAACAGTACCTGGGACTTTGAGAACTCCACTACATTGTAGCTAACATTGTTAAGCAGAGCGAGTGGGTAAGCTCCGAGCCCAGCATCCTTTGTCCTCCAAATCTGGTCCAGGAGCTGAGCCAGTTCCAGCACACGCCCAGCTGTATCTACGGCAATAAGGACATTGCCATCACCACGCAAGGTCTCCATCACATTGGCTGTGGAAGAACGGAAAAAGAGAATTACAAATGTACATAATAAAATCTGTAACCGTTAGAATATGGCAGTATGAACTCGCATATTATTGATGTAATAGTGTTAGTGTTAAAGCGCCCAGTGGCTATTAATACGTACTAAGTAGCTGCTCATCTCTTTGCTTACGACGTGGTTGTACATACGCCGCATTGAAGGAGTCTGTAATAAGTAAGGATGGACGGCTGAGGCTCTCCAGTGAGCAGCCATTGAGGTGGCTGGAGTACACAGAGAAAAAGAATGCATTAACAATGAGCCAAACTAAAGCAATAAAATTTCATTTCACATTAACGTTTTCTTTGCTTACATTTCTCTCTTGTGGTTAAAGTCCACGGCGTAAACAATCTCCTCCTCCCCATCCTTCACAATTTTCCAAATAGTGCCTCCAATCATGTGACCGGCTGGAAGAGGAGTAATGGAAAGACCGTGCCCTTTTCCTGTCAGGTAAAAAAAAAATACATAAACAATCACATTGTTATATGTGGTGCATAAACAGGGAATAACACCTATTCTGCAAATAAAACACACCTTTCAAATTGACAATCTGAGAGTATTTCAGCTGCTGGATCTTATCAAAAGCAGCATCCACATCATCAAGTGTGAACAGTGTAAAATCTTCACTGTTGTTTCGGGACTACATGGAAAGAAAGAGAGAATTTAATAAAGTAATGGTAATCAAGCCAAAAAGAACCTCTGTTAATTAAATCATGCATTACCCATATCCCCTTCTTACCTGATACAGATCGTACATAAACATTTGCCCCATCTTGTAGACAGGAATTGTGGCATAGATAGTACAGTTCAGCCCCAGTTTGCCCACAGCGTATGGCAGGGCTCCCAAGTGTATGGGGTCGGGATGGGAGAGCAGCACAGCGTCGACCTGATGAACATGTCTGGAGAGGGGGAAAAAGAGCATTGCAGCAGGTTCAAGTCCCAGAAAAGTGGAGTGGTTTAATTCAAATCTTTATTCAATCGCACAGTCTCGTCTCACAAGATCAAAATTTCTTCTTTAAAGGAGAACAATACGCATTCACAAGGAGTTCAAACAGATAATAAAGCTTTACATTTTACAAGGGAAATATAGGCTTCTAGTGGCCTCTACTTTGAGGACAGTTTGCGATTCATTCAAGATTAGAAGGTGCACAGTTCCAGAAACAAAGCCAACTAACATGTGCACATGGGAAATATTTAAAGTTGTGTTTAATGCTTTCCCCCTCAACAAAGATGACATTTCATGAACTGCCCTGTACCCTTAATGATGAGTTTTGATACCTCAATACATATCAATAAAGACGTGACAACCACTGAAATAGTTTTGGGGTTTTTTCCAAGGGTAACTGAATAGGCAGAGACCACCCTCACCAATTTCTGATACAAACCCAGTCATTTTGCTCTATAAGCAAGAGCTTCAAGGGTTACTTCTGATACTCCTGGTGTTAAGATAGCTATTGTGTAAAAATCAATTTAGAGGTTTCCTGAGTTTGCACTAAAATAAGACTTTAAAAAACATTTTTTCTCTGCAAGTTACAATTCAACCACTGTCTCTGTAGCTGTTGTTATTAGATGTGAGAAGAGAGGAGAGTTTAGGTAGTTTGGAAGCCTCAAGAGTAGAGCTGTGCCTTTTATTTTTGACTCTATAGATGTTCATCCAACCGATACAGTTAGAAATGAGTATGAAATTCCTCATTGGTGATAAAGCACTATAATACACAGGGTTTTACAACTGGAGTGCTGATAGGGCAGTATGACTGTGTGTGTGTGTGTGTGTGTATATATATATATATATATATATACACACACACACACACACATACACACACATACATACATACACACGCATTTTGTCTCCAAACTGTTCAACTGGAACTGTCCTTCTAATCTAATTCTTTCGCCCAGTGAAAATCTTAACGTCTACAAAATTGCCATTAGAGTATTAATTAGATAATTCATGTTGTATATATGTATAGGAAACAGCAATAGAGCAAGAATTAGAAGACATACATTTATCCATGCTAATGAAAGCATAAACAAGCAAAGGACTAAATTTGGAAATCTCTCCATATATGTTAAACCATCTCCTTGTGCCTGATATTCTTCTACTACAAGATGAGACAGAAGAAGTACAAATTCAACATACATGTAAGTGAGGTACATTGGGTTTTTGATGTTAAGATTTCTTCGCAGATGACTTTCAGACTCAAACAAAACCTACATCCATCGTCTAATATGTGGTATGACAGAAACCAACAAACAGAACCATATAATCTGTGGACTAGAAGCTTTTTACTATAGTATTATAAATGATGGGCTACACCTGGACCCATCTAGAAAGAATGGCCAGGACAGAAATCTCTGGAGATCTACCTTTGGCAGCCCATACCCTGGGAGGGGTGACGGGCAGTAGTAGTATTATAAACTTTTTTTTATGTCAGTAAAAAAGTCGGCACAAGCTTTCTTTCCCCTACTTCACGGTGGGGAGGTCAGTCATCAATAAACCAGACTGCTGTGGGTGTACTGTTTAGTGAGTTCATAAAGGCACATTTACTTTTTGCTAAGAGTTTAAAAAAAATAGAAACATCAACTGTTTTTGAAAGACTGGCGGTATACCGACCTCTTCATAGCATCTATGATTTCCGTGGAGAAGTTCTCATCCCACCCGCAGTCCAAGAGGAAGCGGAATTCATCCACCTGCAGCAGGTAACAAAGGGCAGACTCCTCCAGAACCCCTGACACGGCTGTCAGCTTGATAATGGACGTCATGGTTCTTCAGTTGTCGAGCTGAAATATAAGATTTGTGCTTGCATGTTATCCTCACCACGAAACCTTTCCTACTAACTCTAAGGCCCGTGGCTCTTTATGTGTGAGTGCGACTCTGCGAAAAGTCATTCAATTTAATCAACAAAGAAAACAAACACAACCATGGTTGGAGTTTGCCATTAAAATCTGTGTGAGGCTAATAGCGTAATGTTGCACAATTTTAACCAGTGATGTATGCAGCTTACAGGCTGTAAGTAAATATAATGTAAACATAGTTTTGTCGCTAGCCACAGCTAGCTTAGAGTTGTTAGCAGATTGCCCAGCAAAGTGTATTTACAGTGCTAGCTAATGAGTGTAAATGAACTAACAAAGGAGCGTGCACCATACCATTAATTGTAAAATAATGGATTAGTCTTCTGGAATAAAAAACAACTTTTTTTCTGTTATTCCCAAATTAAACCATTTTGGCTCGCGTTTTTGATAGCGGCAGACATACTTGCCGCTGCATCATGTGTGAGAGGGCAAAGGAGCATACCACAAATGGTGGTGTCGTTACTAAATAATTCTAAATCTCTTCTAAAACACTACATTTAGATTTTTTTCGAAAGGTATCTGAACACATCACCTTTAACATCATAGTTTCAGTGTTGGATCGTATCTAATATTCCACTACTTGTGCTTTGACATTAAAATGTATTATTTAAAAATATGAAACCACCTCGTCGTAAGTTTACAGTTGGTAGAATCCGATGTCCTTCGCTTGCTGAATGAGGAACTGAAGGCCGCGGCTGGTGTAAACAGAAGGTATTATTTTAGATATTAATATTACATTCATTATTCTTTTTTGGTCGAGCCAGTGCGTTTTAATGTGTTTGTTGTACTGACAATACAGTAACCAGTGCATCTTAGAAATAATCCTTATCTACATCTTAAAACATATTGCTAAGGCTAACTAGCTGACAGGCTAGCTAGCCAAGTGCCTCTCTCTAGGATACCAAAAGTTTGTGATGAACGATCTGCAGACTTACCGGATATTTAGTATTCAGCTTCATATATATATATATATATATATATATATATATATATATATATAAGCTGTAATGTAATGTAATGCATGGCTACCATATGATAACTGAAGTGACCGTGGTCTGATGTGCATTTAATGAGGTTTGCCTGTCAAACCTCATTGAAGTGCATAAAGAAGTGTTGTAAATCATTGTCAAGGTGTACACATTCTTAGAATCTAAAGTAGGCGTTTAAAGACACTCGGTTGTTGTGCTTATTGTGCAAGAAAATGTCTGTCATTTTTAGTTGACAACATTAGCTAATTTTGTTTTCTAGAAGTTTTTTGCAGGTCCTCTAAATCTATGAACATGGGCTACCCCCAGAATACTACATGTTGCTAAACATTACAACGTCTCTTTTAATGGTTGGGACTCGCAGCATGATCAAAATAATGATGGTGGCACAATATAAAAAGCATTCTCCCTTTCCTGATCTTAGTTTAAAAAAAAAAAAATTTGTTTCACTGAAATGTTTGAGATCAAACAAATTTTAACATTAGACAAAGATAACCCGAGTACATGCAAAATCTAAATCTGTGTAACTAAATGGAAAGAAATGGAATTAAAAGCAGAAAGCTGTCGTTGCGTTCATTATTACTTTTAATAAGTCACTTCAGTTGTAAGTGATCTGATTTCCTACACTTTTAACAGTATTTCCCTTAATTTTATTTTAGTTAACTTTTACCCTTATTCATTTGAGAGCCTCATTTAAAATCATGATTTAATAACTGATTTGTTTATTTAACAGGGGTATCTATGTGGTGCCAGTGTATCAATGGTGTATCTTAAAAGAAAGCAATAAGATATTGCTATATTAGTATTTAGCCTTTCAAATAGCTTAAACAGAGATTAGGCTGTTCAGCAATAGTGGTAAATGTTCTTGTATCATTTATGCTTGTGCTTTCCTGTATCCATTCTTCTTATTATACAAATATGAATGCACAACTGCAATCATAAGTTTAATTTGGGAGTATAAAACCCATGCTCTTTTTCTTTTTAGGTAGGAACCATGGTGAACTTGGCAGCCTTTGCCCGCCAGTACTGGGCGCACATATTTGTCCCCACAGGCTTTGTCATTGGATGGTACCTTGACAAGCAACAGGACCAGAAGTTGACAGCTTTCAGAAACAAGAGTGCTTTGTACGGAAGGTAAGAACGAGTGACTGTTCACCAAATAAAAACAAAACAAACCCCTCAGGTTATTCTTGAATTTAAAGACAAGCTACTATGTTGACTTCATGGTGATGTTTGTCACTGTGTACACAATAGCCCATGGCCTGGAGTTATTAGTTTAGTGCATGGATATTTTCAATTGGGCAAAGTTATAAATACATGAAATCTGCAATTTCATAAAAAATCCACCTGTAAATTTTCCTAAAAAGCTAGTGCTATAAATCCTTAAGGTTACTTTGACTCCTATCTCCTTTTTTTTTCCTAAAAAAGGCTCAATTAATAACCAACTGCCTTCTATATCTATGCAAATCCACTTTAATAGATTACCATATAACACTTTTTGTTTCTACACTTTTCCACTTTCAGCCGATAACTCCAGTAGTGATCTTCTGGTGTAAAACTGTACTCATCCATCATTCTGTTCTGCGAAAGCCAAACATCTTACAAAACTTCAAATTTTTCTTCTTTTTATAGGGAACTGAAGCCTGGAGAGGAGGTGACCTGGAGGTAGACTGCTCTCTACTTGAAAGCCTGTGTGGTGTGAACGAATGGGTGTCCTCAAATCACAATATTTAAGAAGACTCCTGTACCTCTGTTTTTGAGTTGTATCAACCAATAATAAAGACGCCATTAATTGAAATCATTTGGTACTTGTTAATGATTCTGGTTGTACAAGACAAAAACGATATAAAAATTTTTATTTTTAGTTGAACAGCAAAATCACAAATGCATTATCCATTTCCAGTCGAGCTAATGAAGGCTACTTGGAGCAGACATGGTCTCCACTGAAGATCTTATTTTGTATAAAGTGATTTGATCTCTTCATGCAGTCACCATGATGGAAGAATCTAGTGCTACAGTGGTTCTGCAGTGTGGATAATCCCCTTCTCAAAAAGTAGTTCAGCCAAAGCAATCTGGGAAAAAGTAAAGGGAAAAACATGAGGATCAACCACTAATGAGAAACACAGGACTAAATAAGTGATTTCACTGTGCAGAAACCCCGTTTATACAGGTACCCATCTAAAACACTGAAGATAAGCCGCCACATACGAGACACCTTCTGCCAAAAACAAAACTAAACATAACAGAGTGTGTGAAGGTAATAATTACCCTGTCCTGCGCAGATTCACATGGGAGGCTTCCTACTGTCACAAAGCCGGGATATGAATGGATCAAAAACTCGACAGTATCTGTGTACTAAGAGGAAAAACAAGTCAACCCCATCATTAGCACAGTTTACGAGACCTGACATTTGATGACAAACACATCTACCAATCTTTACCTCTGGTTTTATTTCAAAACTCTTGAGCTGCTCTTTGTGGTAAACTCTGGAGTTGTCAGTGGTGTAGTAAAGATGAACCGCATCTCCGTCATTGCATAACCTGGCGATAAAGATTTACAAGACAAATGACAATGACACTTTTCTGCTTTAATTGGTAGCCTTAACATATAGTCAAAAAAATCTGTGTTACCGGGCACACTGAGCACGTAGAATTCTGATTTGAGTCTGGGTAGTGATGTGTACACCCACATCCTTTACTTGTCCACCTTCCCACCTTGTAGGTGCTCCTTTCACACTGGTGACCAGTTCATCTGTGGGTGATGGTATGAATTAGAATTAAAAGCAATATCGTGACATGCATCTCATTAAAAAAAAAAAACTATTGCAACAATTACAGCTCTCTCCATCACATACCTGGAGTGAGAGTGGGAGGAAGGCAGTCATGAATGAAATCTTTAGCCTTCTGATCAACAGCAGCATCCAGTGGTGCGTAATTTGTTAGCCTCTTCATCAGATTATCGATACGAGAGAAGAACTTTGCCCTGCGCGGGTCTTCCTACACAAGGATAAGTTTTGTCTTTAGCTAGTAATTGGGAGTAAATGAGGACAACACCTGAAAAGTTGGTAAAAATCACTTCATTTAAATACCTTGTCGGAGTTCTGTACTCCCATGTACGTCAGGTAGTCCAGAGGTAAACCCCGTCTAAACTCCACGTCCTCCTCCATTGCTACTTCCAATGCTGCTGGGACCAGCTGAAAAAAAAAGAGCAGTAAATTATGAATACCCCTTTGTAAGTATAACTGTCTTAGGCAATCCTTAGGTTAAGAAAGACAGGTGATGTATGAACCGTCAGCGAAATACTCTCCACCAGAAATCATTAGTATCATCTGTCAGCAGGAAAGACTGCTTTGATTATTACTCTTCACCTGCAATGCAAAACCACTTCATGCTGGATGCAAGATTTATACCCTTTTGCTCACTACTGGCACTGGTACTGGTTTCAGAGTCCGGCCGTTGTCTTCATCTGCATGCATCACAGGGGGAAACAGGGAGGTTTTTTTTTACCTTTTGCAGCAGATCTCCCCAGCTGTTCTTCTGGTAAGAGGAGATGGTGATGTGCAGAGAGTGTGCATCTGGTAGGCAGTTGCCTTGATGGATAAAACCTCGAGGGAAGTAGATGAGATCTCCGGCTTCTACCACCACATCTAGGATCGGCTTACCAATGTCTGCCTGGTCGAAGTTTGCTGAAGAGAAATCACAAAGCAGACACCCCTGAGCATTAATTATATTTATTTATAATTCTGTTTTCCAAGCAAGAGAGACCATTTTATTTCCACAAATCAGTAATTTATCAATCAATCAATCAAGCTTTATTTGTCACAAGCAGGTTGCCCTGCAGTGAAAATGGGACCCCCCCCCCCCCCGACCTTACACACATAACACAGACATCACATGGGGTTACAAGTTGAGTGATGAGTTGAGGGATGAGTGAGTGCTTATCAGTGTAAGTGTATGTGTGTGCGTGTCCATAGTTCAGCTGAGACAGTGTCCTTTGCCCTATCAGGCTAAGTAAACAGTCCTCCAGCCAATCCAGGTGGCCTTGCATGGGATGGGAAGAATAGTCATCACACAGTCGTTATCAGGGAGTGATTATTCGGGTCCAGCCTTGGGCCTGCAGCTGGCACCATGGTGGTGTCTGCATTACTATGTTGATTTTGTTGATTTTCCATGCGAGCAGCCCAGGATAATTTCAAGCTGTTCTTTAACACTCCGACACTGGTCTCTCAATCTCCTGTTGGAGAGCCGCGAGCCTCCCCATGATGGTATCAAACTTCGGTTAGGTGGTGTTGTCATTCTTTTGATTCTGAGACCCCACAACTGCAGTGATCCGTTCCGCAATGTGTTCCAACTGTCGCTCAAGGGTCTCATTTTGAGCAGGCCTCTCTCTGATGTATCCCCCCCATACGCTCAGTGGTGTTGTTTTGAGCCTTCACAGCAGCTGTAAGCGTCTCCAAGGTGTTAACCATGCTGCGTTCGTTGTGAGAGGTCGCGCCTCGTCCCATCGCTTCAATTCCAGCGGGCAGCCTTGGGGGGGTTTGAACAGCCGGTTCCGCTCTCTTATTTCTCCGATAAACCAGGGCCAAGCCAGCTCCGATCAGCAAGAACCCTGTTATCATGGTTCCGAATAGGTAGATATCTTCAGCGTCCTCGATTGACAGTCCCGCCAGGCACATGACCCTCCAGTTCTGCCACCCGTCCATCGTGTATCCGGCAGGGAAAGTCCCTCCAGGGCACTCGGGCTCTCCCGAGCCCAGACTTTTCGTTGAGAAAAGGGTGTCAATAGCATTCAGAGACCATTTGATCAAATCCATAATTCTCTTTTAGGTTTTAGAGAACGACAGTGAGAGACTGTTCCAGGGAAAGTAATGCACACAAGACAAGACAAGGACATAGAGGCTAAGCAGGGAAGATAAGGGGAAGGAGGAAGGAGGAGAGGAGGAAAAGTGCGACCGCCTTCGCTGAGAGCCAAAGTCTGTTTCAGGGCTAGCAAATCTTTACATATTCATGCATTTTCTCCATGTATAATAATGTTTACATATTATGATTAGAAACTGTTTGTAATTTTTTTAAATTTATTTGTAAGTGACACCACAAGACATGAAATATTTCTTTTTCTGCCCTCCTTTATCAAACCCACTCCACCATCATTCTCTTACTTTTAATTACAAGTGCTTTTTACAAAGTACCCATTCCCCTGCTGCCCCAGGATCCCATGAGGTTCAGACCCAAAGGCATCAAATAATTATGCTAATAAAACGCAACCGTTAAAAACTACTAAGACGATTAGTTTTGTTTTTACTCACGACTCGAAAGCACGGGCAAGACCTCATCGTCTGATCTAAAAAAAAAAAAAAAGACAAAAATGAAAGAGTTAAAATTTTATATATATATATATATATATATATATATATATATATATATAATAAACAAATTAAAAACCACATATGCAAACTGACTTAATTTATTATTGTTTTAATTGGTCTGAAGGTTCAATAAACACCCCAGTTTCACAAAAATGAGAATTTTCTGCCAATTATTTTATGGTTCAGGCTTTGCTGGGTTCAATCAACACTGATTTGGATGCTTAAGTAGTTTTGTATAAAACTTTAGTCCATCATGACCCACATACTATAAATAAGTCTGTTATGCAAGTTTGCTGATTTAAAACATTTGCAGAGGTTTACTAATGTAATGACATCACATAATGTGCACTTTAAAATTGTGGTGCTCTTTTTTGAAAGTTTCCCTGCCGTTTTTCACCTTGGGCTGTACACTCGCCAGTGTTTCTTCCCCTCCAGCTGAACCACAAAGGCTTCAATGTCATCATAATGTGGAGCAAATCCTTGTGTGCCAGGTGGTGTCAGGTATCTGGTTGAAGAAAAGGCATACACAGATCAAGACCAAAACAAATGGAGTATTCCCCAATGTGACCGATTTTTGCCCCAAATACTTACATATTGGCTCCCGCCATGCTGCCAAACTGCTCTTGGAGGATGGACAGCACGTTCCACACCGTGGAGGAGAAAGCCTGAGGATTCAGCATGCGGAGGGAGCAGCCACTCTGGGAATTGAGACACCAAGATGACTACTAATCTGCAGCACAGAGCAGATGGCGCACTGATGCAGCTAATGGAATGACTTCTATCATGCGGCAATGAAAAATATTCAAATTAAAATATTACTTAGTACATAAATATACATCTGATTTTTCTCTTAATGAAGGTGGTCCCAGAAAATATGAAAATGAGGATAAGCTTTAATGATCCCCACAGAGAAAGTGAATGCAGCTAATTTGCATCAAAGGGCCCAATTATTAGGAAAGTAATCAGGACATTAAAAATGCAGAAATCACTGAAATCTTGCTTTAGACATAATCATAAATCAGCAGCCTGCAGCACTGTGTCCCCACCTCATAGAAGTCCCACGCAGTGTATGGGAGCACTCTCCCTGGAGGATTGTGAGTCTCTCTCTTGCCATTAGTGTAACTTGTGACATCCAGGTTCACTCCATACTGAACATCTTCCTTAAATATTAAAAAAGTCAACAAATATTCAGGACCTTTATTCCTTATTTATACTAACAAATATGACCAAACTGCTCTGGACGATTATTAGTCTGCACAATTAGAGCAGGGTTGTCTCTAATTTTACATGGCGGCTACATACAGTCGACCAGTGAAACGCCCCTTTCTATCAGTGTAAAGAAGTTTAACTAGACACTTAATCCCTGAGATATCTTAATTACTTTGGTAATGTGAATGGCTGTGGCGGAGGTCTTCATCAATAGGAAAAGCTGTAAAACTTCAGAAAAATACAGTTAAAAGCCCAAAATTTATGTCCGACTTCACGTGTTCCAAAACTGTCCAGTGGGCCAGATTTGCCTTTGACGGGCCAAATTGACATCCCCGAATTAGAGGTTTAAAAAAGGTGCCAGTTTGGTTAAAACATTTGTGAGACTTCCAGTAACAGATTACAATCCTTAAAAGTGCCAATAAAGCCTGCCATCCATCATGTCCCCTGATAAACACAGATGGGGAGATTATGTCTTCTGTTTATCCACCCATTCTCCAAACATTTCAAGTACTTGGTTCCACTTGCACCTTCCCTTGACTCACCTGGTGCTAATTCAATGTTTTGAAAAAGAAAAAGCGCAGTATCCATTTTTAACTAAGTTTAAGACTTAGTTTCAGGTTTCTTACCTCTCTGAAAATGCGATCGAGCTCTGCTGTGGAGAACAGTCCCTTGTAGTAATCAGGATTCTTACGTTGGACAAAGATGGGCTTTTTTTCCCATATTTCCCTGAGGAAAGAGGGAAATGTATCAATACCCAAGACCTGTACTAAGGAGCATGATTTAAGTTAGTTGGTTAACCCTGGGGTTTGAGTATTGCTGCAGCAGTTCATTTCTCAGACAGGTCACTTATGCTGCAGACCTAACCTGCTCCAGAGCAGTTTATGTTCAAGATTAAAGATCAACATGTATAAAAATCACTGGCTAATGGCCAATCAGGTCTCTGGAAAATGATATCACCACTCCCAGAAGATCCCCCAGACTACTGAGCATGAATAATAACGTTTTAACAGTGTCTAAAGTCTTTGGACTTTCCCTGATGAGCATCAGAAAGAAATAGATTCTCAGGCACAGCTTTCCTCCTTTCCTCCCCTATTAGCTTCAAACTGTTTTATTGTTTTGTGAGCATTAATACATGGTCCTAAAACAAGGCCCCTGTTTGTGCTTGTGGACCTTATCACATGTAAATGACGTAAATGAAAAGTGAGGTAAAGTAACTGAAGGAGCAGAATATTAAAGTGTGTACTAAAAGAGAGAGAGAGAGAGAGAGAGAGAGAGAGAGAGAGAGAGAGAGAGAGAGAGAGAGAGAGAGAGAGAGAGAGAGATAGATAGATAGATAGATAGATAGATAGATAGATAGATAGATAGATAGATAGATAGATAGATAGAGCTTCGAAATAAGGAGTGCCAGCTGTTTGTACCTGAAAAACATCTTGTCAGGAATGGGGGTGATGAGCCACTGGAACAGCTTGCTCGCTCTCTCCCTGCTGTTGTTGACTTTTGCCAGGTCTGCCAGCAGAGTCTCGAGAGGCTCAGCGCTCACACACTCCACCGTCACCTGATTCTGACAAACACACACTCTATTAGGCCTTACACGTTTTTGAAATTCAGAAGACATTAAACCTCTATATTTACACTAGCAGGTAAACACACTCACGTGCGGAACTTCCTTCTGATTCTCCTCTTTTTGTGACGGCTTGTGAAGCTTCTTTCGCATCTTCTTCCTCTCAGCTTTTGCTTGAACTTTGACTTTGAGCTTAAAGGCTGCATTGTCCTTTTTCTTTTTCTTCTTAACTTCCGCCTATAAAAACAGAGAGGTTAAAACAATGCCCAGAAGACAGACGTGTGGAGATAAAGAGGAGAGGGCTGGAGTCAGTGCTGCTCCTCGTGCAGCAGTCAGACACTCAGTCTTTGGTTTTACGTGTGTGTACCTGCATTGGAGGCTTCTTAGCCGGAGGAGGCTGGTCCGGTTTTACATTTTGATACAAGGCAAAAGCTGACATGTGTTTGCTCTCCATTTCACACCCGATGTACCACCAACCCACGACTTCTACACATGCTCCTGCGCGCCACTCCTTCTTCTACGAATGTTGTGTCGATTTGTTCTCTAATGGACTCTTTACCGCCACCTACAGACGTGTGCTTGATTTGACCTGATTCAATTTATTTCAATTTCTCCTCTTCTCCTTGTTCTTCGTCTTCTCAAGTAAACCAGTGTGAATTTAAAAATAATTAAAACTGTTTATTGTAAAAAAAAATTTGTTGTACAGCAATATGATGGCAGGAAAATAATCAAAAAAATTACCAAAAACAAAAAGGTTTTTCCCAAAAGATAATGAAGCAACAGAGAAAGGCTAATGTTTTTTCTTTATTTTTTATTTTTTATAACGTTCTACATTGTTGATAGATACTGAAGACATCAAATATATGAAGCAAAATATATGGAATTATGCAGCAAATACAAAATAGATTAGTAACTCAAATATGTCTTATATTTTTGACTCCTCAAAGTAGCCATCCTTTGCTTTGTTGCCTTGGTCTTCTCTCATTGAGCTTCATGATGTAGTCACCTAAAATGGTTTTCACTTCATAGGTGGGCCTTTTCACCCACTTTGGATGTTATCATTCTATTCAGTGGGCGTTATTAGGAAAAATCAGTCCCATAGATATGGGCCAGTAGGGGCCTTCTACACCTGCTAGTTTGTTCAGAAGTGTTCTCAGGGTTCATTTGTGGAATTTCTTGCCTTTTTAATGGGGTTGGGACCATCAGTTCTGTTGTGCAGAAGTCAGATTGGTACACAGCTGACAGTCCTTATTTGACTTTATGATACCTAAATAGACCCACATTGAAGGCTCAATAGGTAATGGACAAAGTCACATACAACAGTGATAAAATAGCTTAATAAAAAAATTAAACAAGAAAAAGAATGAAGGCAAATAATTGCTAATTAATGAACTCGTCAGTTGAACAATTAATTAACTATAGGCCAACTATAGCCAACTATAAGCCACTTCACCGTTCACCTGTTAGAAGACATCTGTTTTTTATGGTCCATAATGCCGGCACCAGGTGGCGCAGTTTCACTGCATTTCCAGCGTTTGACGGCACCGTAGCATCGACACAGTTTCCCATAATGCTTTGCTGCGTGCGGTCGGCGCTGTTTGTCCAGCCGTCGTTCCAACAGTGCAGCTTTTAATGGTGCTGGAAGCGGTGCGAGATGAAAATGCTGCAACACCGCAGGCTTGTCTTGAGACTGTAGACCTGCAGATTCAGCACACGGAGATTTCTGCGGTGTGTCAGATATTCCTGGCGCCTTTCACTCAGTTTTTTAGGACATCTTGGACTCCTCTATCCCGGTGAGTTGTAGCCGCTGAAGCTAACATCAGTCTGCCAGTGTAGTACAGAGCAAATGCGTTTTGTTGTGACCACTGCTGGCTAGCACGCTAGCTAGTTGGAGAGATGAGATTTGTAGCCCCTTGTGTGGTTCCCTGCAATCCCCTGGCCATCTTTAATATGTCCTCCCGTCCTCGTTGGTTCCTAGATGTGAATTTTCAAAGTCCCGAAAGGTAGTTGAGTGGATTTCTGTAGCCCCTGCTAGTCGTGAGTATGTTTTGCTTTGATCTCGGCACACAGCCGGTGTATTCGAGGCTTTGCTGTAATGTTGTCTGAATATGACCCACCTGGGCTGCCCCGAAAAAATTTCGATCTTTAATATTTGAATCCCCGTTTTTTTTTTTTTATTGTCACCTGCAAAACCTGCGCCACTTTTATGGCGTGTAGATTGTCACAAATGTCGCTGTCAGTTCAACATCGAGCTGCTTGTCAGTCGTGATAATTTATATTCATGTTTCATGTTAATATACTGACGACAGTTTCAGCATCTCACCGGTCATCGTTTACACACCAATAATAAATAATAATTTGCTTTTATAATAGGCAGTCAATTATAATGACATTTTTTAGTTTTAACACAACGATTGGAAAAGTTTAAAAATGGCTTTAAGTCATGGACTGCATCTTAACCACTTAATCAGTTGGCTTTTTTCTCCTTTTTAGATATTATTTTCAGTGACTTTATCTCCTGGCTGTTCCACCCCATTAACTAGTATTGATTCCCATAATATGAGTAAATTCAAATTCTAATTCAAATTTTATTTGTCACGTACACAGTCATACACAGTACGATATGTAGTGAAATGCTTGGACAACTGCTCGTGACCTAAAGAAAACAAAAAAGGAAAAGGCTATGAATAAGATAGGAAATAAATATGAAAAATTAATGTGCTGCCTAAACTCAGCATTCGTTACTCAGTTGCCATCTATCATCTCGTTTATATAAACGAGGGTAGACCGAAAATTACGTAAACTCGCCAGATAACCACAAAATTAAACTGAGCTCAAACAAAAAACTGGACTTGATTGTTTAAGACTGAGTGCATGAAACTTTTTAAAAGCAGTGAGGGAGTTTTCCAGAGTATTGTCTTACACTCAGTGGCATCTTCTTTTGTTACACCTTTCTAGTACCAGGTTGGACCCGCCTTTGCTTTCTGAACGATTAATTCTTTGTGGCATGGATTTAACAAGATGAGGAAAACATTCGGGAGTAATTTCGGTCCTTATTGAAGTAATAGCATCACACAGTTACTGCAGATTTGTCGACTGC
Organism: Mchenga conophoros; assembly: GCF_057382185.1. Classification (NCBI taxonomy): domain Eukaryota; kingdom Metazoa; phylum Chordata; class Actinopteri; order Cichliformes; family Cichlidae; genus Mchenga; species Mchenga conophoros. The sequence continues at coordinate 15,770,968 of NC_140540.1, forward strand.
ACATGTGGGGGTTATTTGAGTACAGTAAATTCATTGTTGTGTTTAAGCACTTTGATGATTTGATCTATGTAGGAAGACTGTTATCCTGCCGGAGGGCAGGGATGGACACTGTGAGCAACAATACTCTGGTACACTGTGGCATGTAAACGATGATCTGTTGGTACTAAGGCAACCAGAGTGTGACAGTGTTCCATTATACAACCAGCAGCATCAACCATTGATAAAAGGCAGAAAAGATCCAAGCTTTCATGTTGTTTACTCCAAATTTTGTCTCTATCACCTGAAAATCACAGCAGAAATGGAGACCAGGACCAGGTAATGTTTTCCCAGTCAGAGAATTGCAAAAAAAGTGAAGTTATTTACATGCTTGGTTTGACCTTCAGCGTGCCTAAATGTCTGAATGCAACGAGGTGCTGTCATGTAATTAACTAATTAGATATTTGCATTTATGAGTGGTTGTACCTAACGAAGTGGCCAGTGAGTGTAAGCCCACTCTGAGTGAGCTCTTTGCAGATGTGGAATATAAAGCCCTGTAGCTGATATTAAGGCAAGGCTTGGCATGTTTTTGGGAAGCCTTAGGTTTCTGCCTGGGGCAGTGCTTTTAAAGCATGTTTCTATAACCAGCGAACCAGTTTTCACTCACATGTCTTTGCCCAAGGTCTCCACTTAATAGCTGCTGTATCAGAGTTGTAGAGCTGTAGCTGTGAGGTTAATTCATTTGTGCCTTTAATGAATTGCATTATCAGATTATACCTTTTGTTTACTTTTACGTTTAAGTCAGTAGATCATATTTAAAAGACAAATGAGTTTGAGTACATGTCATATTTGTCCTTGACGCTTGGTGAAAGCTGCTGAATACACTCTGATTCTGAAAGAAGAGTGCAGGGAAATTGGCTTCTGTGAACACTGCACCTGGAGCTTATGTACTTTCCCCTATCTTAAAACCAATATTGATAATCGTGTCTGTATTTGTCATGTGTTATTAGAGTTCTGTCTGAGACTGGGCAGCAGTTTCTTCCTATCCGGTTAGTGCCGGTGTCTTATGTTATCACAGGAAGTGTTTTTATTTGAAGGAATTCTTCCATCTCTTGATGTTTTTCTTGCTGTGCTGAGATATGAACAAGAGCAGGTTGTTAAAGTGTTTGCATCATGATAATAAACAAAAGAGACATGTGTTTTTGTGATGATGCAGCACAAAATCTATCATAGAGAATGCCAATAAAGATCTCTCCAAAAGCTGAAATCTCACCAAACAGCTGTTTGTGTGGTTAGAAATTTCCACACTTACACGGTTAGATTGGACTACAGTGTGGATGAATATGGGCATTACAGGGCAGCGTGTGTTCTTCTGTGGATAAGGATATTTATCTAGTTTTTGGAGGTGTCACTGCCACGTGTTGTTTTTATTTATTTTTTGAGGGGTTGGGTGATTTCTTATTCTTGTGGTCACACACAGTAGCAATCAACATCTTTCACAAGACACACCAGTGTTAAAACTAGCATTTCCCAAAAGGTACAATATGCTTGCTAATATCCTTTGCTTGTTAAACACATACCTGAGGTGCACATTATTAAATTTGATCATGTCTAGTGGCCATTCAAGTGAAAAATTAGCTGTGTTACATCAGTATATTATATGCTATAGGATTAATAGTTATATAGGAGCTTCAGGGAAGTACTTGCTGCTTATGAACGGTGGGAGTCACCTTGTAGATGAAAATATGAGGCTCTGGATTTGAAGTCAGTTTTTTTTTTTTGGCATGGGATCCTGTTTGGGTTAGAAGTGAATATGCTTGATTTAAACCAAATGCATCTGGCAGAATCCTACTGTATGAGAACCAGTATAACCAGGTTCCAGACTGGTCAGTAGTGAAATATTGATAAGCACCTGAACAACCACAGTCGTTATCGGTGTTTATGCTAATGCTGGTCAGCTAGTCATAATGAAGCTGTTTACATTCTGTGCACTCTATTCAGGGCTGGCAGGGCAAAATATTCATTAATGTTATATTACTTCACATTTTAATGAAAGTACACCTGAGTGCAATACACTGTGTGCAAATAGGTAGTCGTATGTAGGCAGGGTAACTCCAGCAACCTCAGGAAACGCACATGTGGCCTTCCTTAAAGCAGTGCAGTGTGTTTGGTTGCTCTAAAAGCAGCAAAGTGGTTGCACTACCAGAGTGAGGTTTCCTGGCCCTGATGCTGATGGGATTTTCCAAACTAACAATGTAACACTTGTTATTTTTTTAAAATAAGTCTGTAGTTACTCACTTGGGACATAGTGTTTGTAATTATTAGTACTTAGATGCGCAGCAGCCTCGGCTTTGTCACTGGAAGAGGTCAGACACCCAAATTGGGCAGCAAGGTGCTGCATTGGTTTGCAGTCATTTCACAGCAAGGAGGCCCATGGCTCAAATCATCTGATCTCGATAGAGTTTGCAGGTTCTCCCTGTGGCTGCATGGGTTTTGTCCAGATACTCATGCTTCCATCCATATCCAAAGATATTGATGTTAAATTAATTTTGTACTGGCCAAGGATGTGAGGTAGATGAAGGGCTTAAGTACAAAGAGTAAAGTGCTGTATGACTGTAGACTGATATGTGGTCAGTAAGACTAGAAAGCACTGTATGAATGAGCATCCAACCCATTCTCCACTGGCCTGTCTCCAAGTTTGTTGTAAAAGCCTGAAGTTCATTTTGGTACAGTATCCTCTTCCTGGTGGGAGCTGCACTGACAGTGAGGAGTAACTCGTTTTGGTTTGCTCATGAATGTTCAGATGTTTATTATTATGATGCCGCCTGTGTAGGCAGCTGGACTTATTTTATAAGTTCAATACTCCCCATCAGCTGTTAGAACTGAAGAAGCTTATTGGATGAGAGGTGAAACATCTTCAGGAATAAAAAAAAAAAAAAGGAATCCATTTGCCTTCAGCTCAGCCACTTGAGACCACCCCCATGTTAGACAGCTAATTAAATCACATGAATAATTCTTGAATTCTGTTTAGGTGTCTCTGTTTCTCAGCTTCAGACTGCTAGGTATGTCCTTGCCAGCTCACTGAGATTCTGACACCTGTGCTTTTCTGATTGCTATCGCAGGCCAAAATATCTAAATATCTGCTGTGAAATGGCCCAGTTGTTATTTTCTCACTGACTGTGATGAAGAGAAAAGTGGTCAGAATTTGGCTTGATTGCTCGCGATGATAATTATACCGTGGAAGGAGATGGAGGTGCTTCTTTATGGCAGTCCTGATTTGTTTTTTACCACACTAGAGTGAGAGGGTTCGGCTGTGGTTTTCAAACACTGAAGACATTAATTGCCTTGTATTTTGTGATGAGGGCCTGGATGAATCATCAAATAGAGCTTGTGCCTCTTGACTTGGATTCTATCAAACTATTCTGCTCTTGTCAGAGAAAATGCAGAGGTTTAGAGCTACTTGAATAGCTGACTGGTCACACTATGGAGGAGTGAGCTCTGCTACTCTGCATCATCCTCTAAATCTTCTTTAAACGGCAGGAAAAGTTAGGCAACATAAACCATGGACAGCTTGTTCCATTTGTTTATTGAAACACAGAAGAATGGTTTCTTTGCACTAGAAGACAGAAGTAAATGTTTTGAGTGAAGCTTCTGACAAAAACAGATGCAGCGGCTCAGAAAATGAGAAAAGAGCAGAATGACAGTCCTGCTTTTACTTAGCAAACAGCAGCTCTTCATGCACTGCCTGCAAGCAGTAGGATTTCTCGGCTCACTCATCTCCAATAATACTACAGTCACACTAGGGAAAACAGTAGTTTGGGACTTTGACATGATTAAAATTACTGCAACAAATAAAGCACAATAAACTTGTGATCCTTTTGCCTTTTAAATGGTTGTTTTGAAGACGGGTAGGGTAAGGCTGTGACTACTTGCAGTCAGTTCCCGTCCTTAGAGCGACTATGAGGCTTCAGGATGGAGATTAAACTGAGTCGGTGTGTTGGAGAGGATTCGTAGCAGCTTTTGGAAATTGGAAATAGTTTTATAGAAACGAGTTATAATTGAATTTGAACAAATATAAATGTTTAAAATATTATTTAAATTTGTTTAGATCTGTGTTATACTGATTGTCATTTTCTTTTCATGTTGTCTGTCCAAACATGGATGGAATGAGTTCTGTTGACGTTATATTGACCATGTTTCAAGACACTAATTAGGAGAGTTTTGTATGATAATTGATTTAAGTATTTTATCGCCCTGCTCCATAAAAATCGTTATTTCAAACATTTATATAAACTTATAAAATCCCCAATTAGGATCATTAATGATGTAGGATTTAGAGACCACACGATATTTTGTTTTCAGGTAAAAAATTGTGAAGGTCATGGATTTCAAAAAATGTAAAACTGCACAAGTTTTGTATAAAGTCAGATATAATCTGCAACTAGGAAATGTACAGAGGATTTTTATTTATTTATTTATTTATTTATTTATTTTGACAGAGAGGGAGACTATAACCCGAAGGCTAAGCTAAACTTCAAGACACCTAATGCACAAACAATAGTGAAAACCTCTTTTTCATTTGTGGAGAGAATAGTTTCCCATCTGTTTCTGTCTATGTCTCTGTCTATCTATCTACTGAATATAAATTTTGAGGTGAAGTCGAGGTGACGATTGTAAGTTGCTAGACTGTGGCGCATTGGGTAAGGATTATGAAGTGATTTATAAGCGTGCATAATTGAATGGGTCAGGTTTGCAATTACATGCAATTAGGGCTGCCACGATTAGTCGACTAGTCACGATTATGTCGACTATTAAAATCGTCGACGACTAATTTAATAGTCGACGCATCGTTTGAAGCTTTGTAAGATCACAAAGGACGCAGGAATGCGTAGTAGGATTTAAGAGTGTAATAACGGACTGAAACAGAAGATGGCAGCACTGCATGTACAAGGATGCCAGCTGCCGTTAAACCCCGAAGAAGAAGAAGCTGTGTCCCAGAATTCATAGCGCAGCTGTCAACAATGGCGGCAGCTAGTTAGTTTTAACTTTACTCTTATTATTCTTTCTGGGTCACAAAATAAACGTTTAACATATTTTCAGGCAGGAATGTAGCTGTGTAAACCTCAAATATCTGCTCAGTTTATCAAGACACCACATATTTTCAAAAGCGCTCCGACGTTTTCGGAGACGTCTGTTACCCACTAGCTTGTTAGCTAGGCGGGGGCAAGGCTAACTAGAGCCGTGAGAACACCGGACTCCCGGCAAATCGTTTTCAAACCCACCGCCGTCTTTCGCTAGTCAGGTTAAACATGATATATGAGTCACTTAGATAACTTAAAAATGTTATTGTTTGGCTTTCTTTAGTATTTTATTTGTTCCTGAGTAAATCGGTTTGGCTGAGATTAAAGTTATAGTTTTTACACAGCTAAATAAACTTCAAGCAGACAGCTGATTATCAGAAGTGTGAGATGCTCCAGAATTTACTCCGGTGTCCTGTTATATTTTAGATAGCAAGGAGTTTATTAAACTTCACCGAAACAATCTGCAAATTTCATTAAAAATTAATAAACTATCATCTTGTCTTTATTTTTAGTTAGCACAGACCTTAAACACTTAAAGCTGTAAGCTAATGATAGTTATATAAGAGCAGATGCTGCTGGTGCAATAAGCTGTACGTCCAATGGATGATGATCTGATTAGTCGACTAATCGCAAAAATAATGGGTGACTAATCGACTATCAAAATAATCGTTTGTGGCAGCCCTACATGCAATCTCTTTGTGGTAATACGATGATAATTTGAAAATGGTTCCTATCTGCATACACAGAAATTCACACGAACTACTTGCCTTTAGAGTTCAGGCAGATCCTCATAGATTTGAAACAGAAATGATGAAATTCTGCCACACATGGTTACAAAGTTGCTGCAAGATTGCGAATTACCTGCAAATTCACCTTGCCAGTTGGCAACTAGCGATCTGAGTCCTCTATTGTAAAGTGTTGTGGTGTTGATGAGTTGATTGCCAACACGTTGCAATCAGTCTGTCTGTTTAGAAATTAAATGGTAGTTATTTGCAAACCTTCACCGAGAGTGTTTGAGAGTGATTGTTGTTGCTCCAAGTTATTCTCTACAAGATATGCAGAGATGTCACCAAACTGGAGCTCTGGGAGAGATGTCACCACTTTCAGGGATTAAATGAAGCTGCCAGGGCAAACTGTGGATCACAAGTCCCCAAAATTCCTAGTTTCAGTGAGCGTTTGGTTGCTGCAACTATTGTCAGTTGGTTGGCAAATGTGAAAAATTTCATTGTGCGAATCCGTTGTCCAAGTTGCTTGGAGGTTGCCTTGCTATATTGTACTTTAGCTTGACGGAGCAATAAGCAACGTATTTTAAATGGGAAAAACAGTTTTGTGCACACCTAGTGGACCTTAGTCATTTCATTGTTACCCTTAAGGTACTGTAAGAGCCACTCGTGACTGAAGCAGTTGAAAATAACTGCTTTATTGCAAAAGTTGATTGTCAGTCTGGAAGACATTTCCTTCACTTTTTAATACACGTGGTAAGATTTTTCCTTTTTTTGATCAGTGTAGCTTTAGAGTTCAGCCCATTGTGAGGCTGAGTAGTCATTAACAGCATGACTTAAAGTAGTGTGAAAGCTCTACATTGACGCTCAGGTGCAGTCTCTTTTGGGGTGGTACACTGCAATAATTTAGCCTTGTCAAGGGGCTAATCACCCTGGCTCCCCTCCCACAATCCATCAGTGTCTGGAGGATGAGGCTTGCGGGCTTCTGGCAGCTGTTGTCAGGCTGAGTCAATCTGTTATGGTCTACGCCAGCCTGCACGGGAAGGGGGAGAGAAAGAGCTCTCGGGAGGACACGGCAAGCCACTGCTATGGCAAGATAACAGGAGGAGTTATATGTTGAGAGGGCAGGATTTTACTATTTGTGTGCTAAATTTTGCTGTGTTATCTGCTGACTGTTCTGTCTGGAAAGTATTCATAGGGGGGGAGTCAGGTTTGAGCATGTATGACTTCGTGAGGACCTGCCTTGACATTAGGTTTAGCTGTTTGTATGTATAGCCCTTTATTGCTGGGGTTGTGTTTTAACTGTTGACCTTCAGTTCAGACATGTCTTTGATTAAACACTTAATTGATAATTAATGATATAATAGTAAAAACTAGAGATGGCACGATACCACTTTTTTATGTCCGATACCGATACCGATATCATAAATTTGGATATCTGCCGATACCGATATGAATCCGATATAGTGTTTTTTAATCAACAAAACTGTTTTTTAAATATCTTGCTGCATTTTGTATAAGTTCATACTCAAGTTTAAAACAACAACTACACTAAAGCTATTCTGTTATACCTGTATGCAAAAAAAAATATTTCATATTTCAGCAATACTGATCAATCTAATAAACTTAAACCTACACCATCCTCCCTATTCTGGTATTTTAAAGAGTACTTAGCATAAATATTAAGCAACCTAACTAATAGGGTTCCAACTCCCAGCAACAACAAAAATAAATAAATAAAAAATAGGGAACCACCCCTCACGCTCCACCTCATGATGCTTAATCGCCGTAATCAACCTTAATTTGATGCAGTGTGAAAAAAAATGCACAGAAATCAATTATTTTTCAAGAAATATTAAATAGATTCAACATCTTTCTTCAACAGAATTGCAGACTGCACAGATGGTACCTTCCCAAAGGAAAAAGTACTATAGCTTACTAGGGTATATATATTAGACTTAATAGTTACTATATACAGTAATGGACTTCTATTCATTTTGCATCAAATTAAAACTTTGGGTGTCAGATAATTATTTATTAAAAGCTAGACATTTTAAATGAGAATAAGAAAGAAAAGTATGTCTTTGTGCCCCCTTTTCCCTGTTAATGCCCTATCGGCCCCCCTGGCTAAACTTTGCTAGATCCGCCCCTGCACAGTTACCAGCGTCAGCTACGTAGATAAAGATCCTGGTGTAGAAAGTAATATTAAATACATTCTAACAACAGCTGATCAAGCTTAAACGTGCTGCTGTTGTTCAGCCGCTGGTTTCCTCTTTCTGGTGCAAAGTGGGCCAAAAGCAAACCAGAGAGACGGACTCGCGACAGAAAAGCTGATCAGCTGATCGTTAAGCAGTTTCATGATTGAAGTAGCAGCAAGAAGAGGCAGTCGTTTGTTAAGCTTAACGCAGGAATGCTTTACAAACATTCAGAGATGGACTTACACACTTGCTTTACTTCTCTCGGGATAACTTTGTCGGAGATGAAATGCCGGGTTGCTAGCGAAGCTCCAAATGCTATCCAGACCACCGACAGGTCCGGCATGCCACAGCCACTCTATCACGTGATGCATACTGCTCCGAGTGCTAACGTTCTGAGGTGAGTTACGGCGTGTTGCAAGTTTTGTGAGCTGCTTTCGTGATATTTAATGGATCGGATTACATTTTTTATTTTTCTCCGATATCCGATCCAGTAATTTAGGTCAGTATCGGACCGATACCGATACGTAATATCGGATCGGCCCATCTCTAGTAAAAACGGTTGGTAGCTGGTGCCTGTGTTATGTAAGTGCATCTGTCCCTGGTTCGTTGCAATGTTAAGCTATTCTGCTGGTGTGAAATTTATCAGTTGAAAAATAATATACTTCTTGTAACTTTAGCATAGTGCATCACAAAAAGACAGCACCAGTCTCTGTTTAAGAACAAAGAACATCCCTAATTTACAGTCTGACAGTGCCAATAATTTCCAGGGTTTAACTCAAAGCTGCAGCTGTTTTGACATAAACAGCTTCTATGTCTTAAAATGAATTGTCAGTGGCGTAATATATTTACGCCAACACTGTCAAAGAGAAATGTGCTGAAATTGGTTATATTCATGGAGCAAAGACAGTGCTCAGTGGATTTAAATCACTTTTGAGTTCCAGCCAGACATAGGCTATTTTTCTATGTGATTATTGAGGCTTACAAACTAGTCCTATTTATGGCTTTAGCCCAATTGTTGATATTGCAGCCCTGGCAAAGAGTGGTGTTGATGCTGGGAGAGAGAACTGGCAGAGACCTCACAATAAGACTCAGTCGTCAAGCAAATATTTGGAGGCATACTTCCATTTGTAGTCTGTTCAGAGTGGATGGCTGTCCGCAACTTTGCGAGGGCAGACTGAGAGGGAGAAATCTTTCAAATCGTGTTGGTGGATGTAACACTACATTTATAAAATAGCCAAAGGTCACAATCAAATGATGCAGCAGGGGCTTGCAGGCATCAATGAAAACTAAATGAGGGTTAAAGAATGGCCTTCTTTAAGGTAGATGTTAAAGAAGCAGAGGTGTGATTACTACTGCAGTAATGATTTTGTTTTATCTATGTTTGCCACAAACCAGGACGCCTGCATAGATTTTTGTTAGTGCATGATAAATTCTAATTTTGCAGTGAAAAAGATTTAAAAAAAATATCTGATTATGGCAGAACTTTAAACGCATGTAGCACGTGATAATGTAAGAGCAACTTTTGGTCAAAGGAATAACAGATGATCTGCAGATCCTCTGCTGACAGCTGTCCATCGCCACATGGAGATCCCTCAGATTAAGTCGATGATATTGATCTCTCTCTGTGACTTAGTCACTATGCAGCTTAAAAAATATTGTCACAACATTTTTGCTCATTTTGATCAGTATTGATAATTTTTACTGGGAATGCACCCATTGGATATTTGTACAGGATATTGGCCTGATGCTGACAACGTGCTGATCTGTTCAATTCAGTTCTATTTTTTTTTTTTTTCCATTTAATTTATTTGTGCCTGATTGTTTTCTCAGTTCTCCAGCCTGTAGCTCAGAAATCAATCTCAGAATGCTATGTTCCCTAAAGGGCATAACGAGGCGCGGCACACATGGCAAACCACGGCAGGAGAAGGACTCATCAAATAACTATTCCAATTATTTAGGATGATACATTTTTTTGCCCTTAACTGTTTCTGTGATCATTATAATTTTTTTTTTAAATGATAATGTTTTATCTGATTATGCCATATTGTGTTGTATAATGAAAAGTCTTCCTAAGTATAAAACATGATATTAGTACAGTTAAATCTGAGATCATAAAATACAGCTGTAGTTGCAGCTATAACAAAGTTATTTATGATGCACTTGGGTTGTTCTAAAGTGACTGCTCCAAGGAGAGGATATATTATTTAGTTAAGTGCATGTTGCCTCGACCCCTCTCTCCTTGTGTCTCTACCACGCCTCCTCCACTTGCATCTCTGGTGGGAGGTGCTAAGGCGAGAAGAGGAATTGAGGATGGGCGGTTTGGGAAATTGAAGCGGGTGGTTTATTGTTCTGTGTTTACTTTGCCGCATGACAGCAGCAGCTAGCAGGACAGCTAATGTAGCATGAAGGAAGCTAATGGCAAAGACGCAGCAACTGGGGAGTTATTCAGTGATTGAAGGACTTCAACGAGATGATGCTTTAGCTTCTCTCTCTCTCTCTTGCGCTAAGAGTAACATAAAGGTTTATTAGTCAGTGCAATCTCTTACCGTGTTTGTGTGAGAGAGAAGGTGCAGAAAAAGGAGAAACCTGCATCTGCAAAAAACAATAGTAAGCATAAACCTATGGACTCTCCTTGATTTAAGAATTTGAGAGAATTAGTCCAAAAAATTAGGCATATTAAGTAAATTTGTCAAAAATGTGTAATATTTTATATTACTTAAACTTAAAGGATGGATTTCAAGTGTATTAGTTGAATACTGTTATCAGATTTGTGCTCGATATCAGTAGTAATCAAAGCGTCTGTGTTGGTTTGGAAATGGAAAAACTTGGATTGGTGCAGCAATTATAATTACTGCTTGCATTTGTTACTATGAATGATGCAGGAGCTGCGCTGATAATAATGTAAACATAATGTGTTTGTGTGGTGTCAGCTCACAACGGTGTTGTTGACTTCTGTAAGCTTAACAGAGAATTGGATGGTATTCTGCTTGGGTTTATAAAGATATCTATCTGTTGTTTGACGTTAGCATTGCAAAAGCCTAATATTAACTCATTCACTGCCAGCCATTGGCAGTGAATGAGTTAAACCCATTGACTCACTCCATGATTTTAAATATCAATGTAACAACTACAAACCTGCTACAATTGGCATCAGTTTGGGTTTACGTTTATTGGACAAATTAACTGAAAGGAAGTTCAAGCAATATCATCTCCCCTTCTTCACCTACTTTCTCTACTTGTTAACAGGATAAAAGTAGGTCTGCTGTATCTGTGTTGAGACAAACTAATTAAAAAGTAACAAAGTTGAAGCCAACTGTGAATAATTGCATTCGGTTATATATACATAACCACAAAGTCTTAAAAGATGCAAGGCTATGGAAAAGGAATACCAAATGGAATGCTATAATTTAATAAGGAAAGTAATTTTTAAGGTTGTCAGACATCTCTCCTTAAGGTTAGCATAAAGACCCCACCTCCTAGACACAATCAGTCATTCACGTCAGCAGCCGAACTTTTCACCAGTCGGTGCCAGACTTGTCTAAATGTAAAAATAAAATAAAATAAGCTAGCTCCCAGCATTAATTAACTCATTCAGCCGCATTTGTTGCTTCATGTTTAATCCGCTGACATTAATGGTGTCGGTCTTATAAGTCAGTTTAACTTCAGTAAGAAAGAAAGCATAATCCACAAAATGCTTCTTTTTTTTTTTTGTCCTATAATATATTCAGCATACATAGAGAAAATCGGGATTTGGAACTCCCTGTGCTTTGGTGTATGTTACACAGCTTTACTTTAGATGTTGCTTCTTTGAGGAAAAAGAGGGTTTTTTGACACACCAGAGCCTCTGCGGCAGTGAACTTGACATGTGTTCAATCAGAGAAGCAGTTTCCACTCTGGAATACAGAAAAACTCTTTCATTTTCTCTGCCCTCATTCTTCTTCCTGCCTCGGACGAACCGTTGTAACACAGAGAGACTGAACTTTGTGTAGTTGTGACGGCTGGATTCACTTTGCTCCAGATAAAGTGTGATAAGAGCCAAAGCGACTAATTGGGGTCGACCATGCCTTTTTCAAAATTGTGACATCTGGGCTTGTGAAATGTTCTAAGATGGTGATTAATGAGATGAATACTTATTTTATTATAAATCTGCGTGGCTTTAACAGGAAATGGATAATGAAGCACCTGGACCCCCCAAAAAACCCACAAACTGAGAGATTCTGTACTATTTTGGCTGAAGATAAGAGTATAAATGTGAAGTGAACAGTATAAATACAAAGGTGAGAAATATACAGAGGCCACATATAATGAGTTAAAGTTATTTTTAGTAGTTTCCATTTAGGGTGAGATTTTACTAGATTCTGCCAGGAGGAAGAGTGCATGAGAGGCTTGTTTGTGGCCTCAGACTCTTCTGTCCTATTTCATCTCTGACTAAAGTAATTATGCAGACTCAAATGTTTAAATGAGTACCATGTGGCAGCCTGTAATTAGATTTTTGGTAATGAATGGGTGAAATACCAGTTGCAGGCATTCAAGCACAGAACTTCCCTGTAAAGACGAGGTTTGACAGTGTAGCTTGACAAGGGACAGGGATGTGTCATTTAGACGCGTCGTTACTTAGAGGATGAAAAGACGGTTTGAACTTTGGTTTCCCGAAAGTTTCTTTTCTTAGAACCGACTTTGCTCATCACTCGAGAGACTGACAGAAGTTCTCATTATTCTGGGTCTAACAAAAAAATTATTGATGAATCAGCGCTACTCATTTGTAATATTACAGAAGTGAATTTTAAAAGAAAATACCAGTGAGAGTCCTCCACATTTTTTGTGCGCAAAGAAGAAAATTCAACACACCTAGGTAGGGCTGCCACAAACGATTATTTTGATAGTCGACTAGTCACCGATTATGTTTGCGATTAGTCGACTAATCAGATCATGCATCCATTGGACGTAAAACGTACAGCTTATTGCACCAGCAGCATCTGCTCTTATATAACTATCATTAGCTTACAGCTTTAAGTGTTTAAGGTATGTGCTAACTAAAAATAAAGACAAGATCATAGTTTATTAAATTTTAATGAAATTTGCAGATTGTTTCGGTGAAGTTTAATAAACTCCTTGCTATCTAAAATATGACGGGACACCGGAGTGTATTCTCGAGCATCTCACACTTCTGATAATCAGCTGTCTTCTTGATGTTTATTCAGCTGTGTAAAAACTATAACTTTAATCTCAGCCAAACCAATTTACTCAGGAACAAATAAAACACTAAAAAAAGACAATAACATTTTGAAGTTATCTAAGTGACTTATATATATTTAACCTGGTGGTTTTGAAAACGATTTGCAGGGAGTCCGGTGTTCTCAGCGGCTCTAGTGAGCCTTGCCCCCGGCTAGCTATCGAGCTAGTGGGTAACAGAAAACGAAAACGTCGGAGCGCTTTTGAAAATATGTGGTGTCTTGATAAACTGAGCAGATATTTGAGGTTTACACAGCTACATTCTCGCCTGAAAATATGTTAAACGTTTATTTTGTGACCCAGAAAGAATAATAAGAGTAATATTAAAACTAACTAGCTGCCGCCATTGTTGACAACTGCGCTGGGCTGCGCTATGAATTCTGGGACACAGCTTCTTCTTCTTCGGGGTTTAATGGCAGCTGGCATCCTTATACATGCAGTGCTGCCATCTTCTGTTTCAGTCCGTTATTACACTCTTAAATCCTACTACTTATTCCTGCGTCTTTTGTGATCTTACAAAGCTTCAAACGACACGTCGACTATTAAATCAGTCGTCGACGATTTTGATAGTCGACGTAATCGTGACTAGTCGACTAATCGTGGCAGCCCTACACCTAGGGTATCTTCTCGTTATCTAGATTTACGTCCCTTACTAATGTCATCAGCATACGCAGTCACGCGAAGCTGGTTATCAACTCATTAAGTTAACCTAGAGTTTCTTCTGTGCATTCACATGCAAGGGATGGCATTGTCATCCTCTGACCAATCACAAACATGGATATATGTAAGGCAGTAATGCGGCTGGTTTTCCAAAGGAAGTTAAAATTATACAGCAGCTGCTGCTGCAGTCAAAGCACAAGCAGGAGTGCGTGTATGAGTGGAAGAGCAGTGTGGATAATATAGTATTTAAAGTGTGCGTTTTAAGTGCTTTGGTCAGTAAGACTGAAAAAGAGCTACTATTGAGGTATTGGTTATGATTAAGGTTTTATTAAATTCATGTTTAAAGGATAGTTTTAGTTTTTATTCTTTCTGCTGCAGCCTCTGTGAGTGTAAAGATAAAAGAAAAACTAAATTCAGTTCAAATGTAGGCTTAGTCTATGTGCAATATAGGTGCAGGGACATGCAAAGACATTGGAAAATATTCAAAAACATTAAATCCTCATACCATCTGCGTACAGATTGTTTAAGGTATTCCCAGAATGCTAAGGCTGTTTTCCAGAGCATTGATTGGTCAGTAGGTGGTGATTTCATTCTTGTTGATCTTAAATCTGGAGTCTAGCCTGCTCCAGAGCAAATTGTATTTGCATGATATGTTATCATGGTGATGTACCCTGGTAAGAAAGGAATCACCTTCACAGTAAAGAAAACCAAGCGTTAAGCCTGAAGTTACTTAGATAAGCTCAAATCCTGCTTTGTTGTTCAGACCTCTGGCAGCACTAGAAGCTCAAAAAACATTGATTAATCCATGCAACCAGTAAGCCCCAGTAAGGCTGTACAGTGGCAAAAGTCATAATCACAATTCCTGCTTATTTAAGTCACACACAGCTAGAGACTGGTTGTAGACCACCTGAGAACCACTGGTCTTAAGAAAAAAAAAAGTGGATTCCTCGATTGGTTGACGAACAGTTGTAGCATTTGGTCACAAAGACGTATACAATTCCTTTGGTTGTAAGCAGATTACACTGGTTACCAGCTTGTCTGCAAACACTTGCAAACCATTCACCAAGTCATAGTGAACCTATGAAAAGTGCAACACAAACCAGAAACAAGAGCATAATAATAATAATGGATTGGATTTATATAGCGCTTTTCTAGGCACCCAAAGCATGTTTGCCTTCAAAGTAAAACTTGTGCCAAATGTGCAATTTCACTTGTATTTTTATTTTTATTTTTTATTCCTATTTATTCTATTTATCCCCTTTGTATATTTTATTTATATATGTCTCTTTATTTATATATGTGTGTGTATATATAATATTCTGTAACTCTGTAACTTCTGTCGGTGCTGTGCTTTTTTGGAAACCGAATTTCCCAGAGGAACCCACCCGAGGGATTAATAAAGTTTTATCTTATCTTATCTGAAGCGTGTTGGTTGTAGCAGTATGGCACAGTTTTTACTTTAAAGGCAAAAATTCTCTGTTGTCGGTGTATGTCACAATTTTCATAATTCAAATGCCGCTCAGAGAGTAAATTACAAGTGTTTGAAAACAAATATGTGACTTCCATGCAAACTACAGGTGACCGTGCAACCAATTTCATCCAGCAGCAGCCAACAACCTCCAGCAACCACTCTCCAGACCGTTTCAAAATATATATTTTTCCATAGAGATCGCAGGTTGCCAGATCTGACATGATTACTCTTCAAAGTCTTTTTAAAAGTTTTATAAATACATGGGCTTGGCATGAGCTTCAAATGCATTTCCAATGGAAAAACAAAGAAGTGCAATTAAAGACTCGCAGGTGGTTGCGGACAAAAGTTTGTCGTTTTGGGATTTGAGCCCAGACCGGCTTGTGATTTTTGGACAATGGAGCCTGTCTGGCACAGGCAACAAACTGACACCTCCATCACGCTGCTGAAAGCCGACCGGGTGAGAGACCTTTGGCAATCCGGAGGCAACTGACAGCAAATTATAGTTTATCTTTTATCTCTGTAGATGTAATTTTCTCCCTTAGCTTGTCTCCTCTCTGTCACAGTCAGATATTGTCTGCACTGTGGATAAAGCAATAACTGTGAAAAACCCAGTCAATTCTGTATGTCACAGTCAGTCTAAGCTTTTAGTTTCACAACAATTCTCGATACAAAACAATATCTGGGAAACTCTTTGTGCAAAGAGACCGCAGAAGGACGCTGGAGTATGTGAACCAATAGATGCTCTAGATAACACTCAGCTCCTAAGTAAATACAATTTTAACATAAAAAGCATGACCGTGCTGTTGGGGAAGAGGAAATGCCAAAGGAAAATTGTCAAATACTGCTTTTCATACCACTTCAAGAAGAATTAGTTGCGCATCTCGCCTGAATTTTGCTCAGCAGGCACCTCATCTCATGCATCTGTTTGAATGTGGATTCAGTGTAACTTGAGCGCATTCACTTCTCCTTCCTGTCCTCTGTAGCAAACTCTAATTCTTTGTTGTATTTTTAAAATCTTTTTCTCTACATTAAATTGGACGTTATTTTGTCTGAGTTTGTGTACAAAGAGAGTCTGTCCAGCATCATGAATACGTGTTTTCAAAAAGCAATAAAACTGGAACCTTAATTAAAGGAAAGCGACAAAAACCAGCTTCATGTTTTTCTGCCAACTCTGCCCTTTGTTTTCAGGAAGGAGCAAAGTAACAAAGCTAACTAACCAGTTTTGGGAAACCGAAGAATACATGATTATATTTTTGCCTACTGTGCGAATTTCTGGCAGGAAAAAAAAGGCCAAATAAAAATTAAAGATGTCAGAGGATCTCTTTGGAGGCTTTTTGGAAGCTGAAACTCATTAGACAAAAAATGTGTGAGCTATTGTGTGGTGAAAAATGGAGGAGTCCTCTGTGTCTCTATGTCTGCTTTGACTTTAATTGGCTCTCACATTCGCAATTCTCACCACCACGGCGAGAGACTCTCCGTGCCTCACCCCTGCGGGGCAGCTCGTGCCACAGCAGTTAAACAGCAGAGGCTTCACTGACAGATTAGCACCTCCTGCAAAGGCAGAACGATTCATTTTGTTTATCGCTCTCCGAGCGCTAGGTCACCGAAGATGTTCGCAGATGTTGGTCTACATTACCGGTGTAGGGTCTTTCGATCATGTGGGTGATATTTGCATCTGTGCATGCATTTTATGTGAGATTTACTCTAGGTTGTCTCTTAAATGATAAATATGTGCACTCCAGAAAGGACACAGGACTTTTATTTATTTATTTATTTATTTATTTTTAAGGCTCGTGTGTAATCGTTGTCATACTGCAGGAGCTTTGGAGGTTGGAAGTTACCCAGGCCCATCTGTCATGAACTCATTCCTCCTCTCCCGCCCCTTCCCCGGTCATCACTCTCTGTCTCTTTCTGTTTATCTGCATCTCTGTCTGTGTCTGTCTGCGCAAAATGGTATTCAGCAGAGTTATAAATACTCATGATTAGACCTAGTGATATTCGCTTGCAAACAAGAGGGCAGTTTAGTGTGGATTTTCTGTCTGCCTCTGTTTGTCTCCGTCTCTTTTAATGCACACACGGATATATAAAGGTCATCGCACCCATACATTATGTACGGAGTAGGAGGTGATCCACACGGAGGGCGAAATTAATTGGTCCTTCTCTGGGCGATCATCGCACCGATACCCCTCATAGTGATAACGGCCTCATTGTCATTTCCTCAGCATTATTTGATAATGAAAGAGGGAAGAAATGAGCATCCACTGAACCGTTTTCAGTTCATAGAGCAGTGTGGAAAAGTATTTCATCCTTAAGTTGGTGTACAGTCAGAAATGTTTCTGCATGGTTTTTGGTGTGGAAGAGGTGCATATTCCAAAAAATAGCTTCTCTGTTTATGATATGTATGTTAAACACACTCAGTAACTGGTGGGGGTTTTTGTTTTGTTTTGTGTTTTTGATGAGAATACCTTGGTAAAATCACTGCAGTCTCTCTGCAACACAAACTGAAGATTGTAAAACTCATAAAGTAAGGATTTATTGCAGGAATCCTGCCAGTGAGAGGCAATTTTTTTTCAACTGTAAGATCATCTTGGAGGGTGTCGCTTGTGGTGGTGTTGAACTGCGTTGCATAATTTAGCAGTGTTTAGCCTACCCCTACAGTGCTTTTCAACAGATTTAGATTGATTTGTGACAGTTGCGGTTGGTAAGAAATGTGTCCATGAGTGTGGCTCTCTTAAATGAAATATTAAGCAGAAATATTTTTGTTTCTCATCTTCAGATATTTTATTTGTCAAGTACTCTATGACAAACAAACAACAATATAATCAGTTCCAGATGAACTTCAGCTCCATTGTCTTGGATGAAGTTGATGGCTAGCATTCTTGTCCTTGATCTGCAGCATCTGGGCTTTCATTGTGCTTAGTGTGATCCTCTGCTAGCAACAGACCTGTCTAAAACTGAGATAAAGTACATCTGACTACCGTATGAAATCAAACACAATGAATTAGGGGAAGCATCAGGGCTCACTTTGGGGTGAAAAAAGAATGTGAGGATTGTTTACTAGATTGTAGATGACAGGATAATAAGAATGATGATGATGATGATGATGATAATAATAAAATATGTTAGACATTTGGCAAATATACCCCGGAATTTCACCCAAACCATTTGTGGAAAGACACTACTAATATAAAAGAGAAAAGTCTGATCATTTTTCATTTGCATGCACAGTATATGAGTAATGCCTTATGATATGCATTTGGAACATGAAGAAGTCATTAATAGGCTTTCATATATATATTATATAGTCTGGTATGTAAGATTGCTCAGGTTAAGCAGTTTGGAAACAAAGCCAAAGAAGAGAGGCTGAGATGGTTTGGACATGTGCAGAGGAGGGATGGTGGCATTATTAGGAAAGGATGCTGAATGTGAAACTGCCAGGCAAGAGGAGAAAAGGACAACCACAGAGACAAGTCATGGATGTAGTAAAGGAGACATGCAGAGGGTTGGTGGGACAGAGGTGATAGGGTGAGATGGAGGCAGATGATCCATTGTGGTGTCCCCTAAAGGGAAAAGCTGAAAGAAGAAGACGAAGATAATAGTCAGAGGTAGGTGGAGTATGAACTAGTTTGGGATCGGTGTGATTTTTATAATTGTTAAACCACATAAAGTTGCAACATCATTCACTGTTATGTGCTTATTCTGGAAGCATATTTACAACCACAAAATGAAACAGCAAACATCACAAATGAAATAAAATGAAATATTTCAAGCAAGGTTTAATGCTACTCATCAAGTAGCTTCAGCAATTTAAATAGGACCATCAATTGCTAGCTTTAATCAAGTACTCTTGTCTTGTCATAACTCCTATGAGTGCCTTACAGTTATTTCTGTAACATGCTAGTGATAAAAGTCCTTGAGATGCCTCTGTCAGCTGTCTGCAGATGAGCTGTGATCCATGGCTACAACAGCTGCTCCCCTCACACAGCCCTACCACTGTGCCTTTCCTGCAGCTGCCTCCACCTCCCCACCACCCCATCACCTCCACAGGGAATGCCATGCTTCGAACTCCTCGATGAAATTACAATTAATTATGGGAAAGGTAGTATGCAAGCACAATGAGCCCAAAGCCCCTTAAGGAGAGAGTAATGCATCAGGGTAACCTGGAGTCCCAGCAGGCATTAAGCTTTTCTCAAGTGCAGAAGTGTGTTCTTCGAAGACCTGTTCTTACTGGCCCAGTAAGCTAGAACTGCGTACATTTAAATTAAGGTTTCGGTTTTGCCTAGTATTTAACTACAGTGGTATGTTAGCGATGCATTAAAGTGACAAGAAACACTGTTTGACCTTTTACATATTCTCCCCAGCTAGGAAAATAACAAGTAGTAAAATGAAATGCAAATATGATAAACTCGATTCCCCCCTCAGAGCTCTACTGTAAGGTAAGGTGTTTAGATAATTTTTACAATAAGTGGTCCCGGTCCTACAGTGCATATAAGCTTCACACTGTGCTAAGTGGCTGAAACTAGAGAGATACTGTAGCCTACTGTATTGTGTGATGCATTGCAACTTTGTCCTTGAGCGGTGTTATTTTTGAACATTGTCTTTTAAGTATACTGCAAGCTGTGGAAACAACAGGCTCAGCTATTTCACGTCATTGACAGTGGTGTAACCGGGCGTTTTTCTACAGGAGTGACCAGGTTTATTACTTATTCCTTTAATATAAGGATTCATAATGGAATAATAAGTAATTCATTGGATTTATACTTTTTTCATGAACTAGATTTGATTTTTAACATTTAACTGAATAAAAATCCCACATTGGAACATTTACTTGTGCAAAACTTGTGCAACATAACTGCTAAACAACTTGTTTTCTTTAGATTTGAAAAAATAATCCAAACTCCTTTTGCAAGAGAATACAGGCAGTTAAATATTTCCTTCTGCCCTTGAATCTATGACTTCTTCTCGCTGTCTGTCAGACTCGTCATCTGCTGGCAGAAAAAAAAACCCTCGCTCTCGACTTTGTTGCAGGATATGTCATTCCTCAGAAACTTCAGCTTTTACTCATTCACCAGCTGCTCCAGCAGCAGCCTTCCTCCGTGTCACCCCCCCCACTCATGAGATGTGGTCCTTGAGTCGGACCGATTGTAGCCAAGTAAAAACCTGTTATAGCCGAATGTCACTGCTGTCTGTGTTCTGTGTTTCTTAAAGGAATTTCCGGACCGTCTCAAAAAGCACTGCCAGGTTGCAGAGACTGTTCAAACATTTATACAAGCTCTTGCCCTCAAATGCCAGCAGCACCCCCACTTCTTCATTCAGGCTCTGAGCCGAGCACCTGCTGCTGTCATTCTTTTCACCTCACATGAATACGTTTGTTAATTCCACACGATGAATTGCAGAATGTTTGCAAGCATCACAACATAGATTCTGTCCCACTTTTTTTTTTTTTTTAAGGTTTTGTTTCCTGATTTGTCTCAAGCTGTGAAATTGATCTGGATTAATATAAAAACCAGTCCTGCATCAAACCAGTTTTTATTCCTCTAAATCAAATTAACTCTCCTGGACTCCCACATTCTGTGTTATTCATAGGACTGACCAGCAATTTGCTGACTGAGTCGTTGGTTGCTCATTGCACACCATGTTGAGCAAGAGTGTTTTTTTTTTTATCTGGGTCATCAGCTGTGCTTGAGCTTCTCCTTTCCCTTGAGAAGACTACAGAACTCCTGGTTTAACTGCATCAGAGGATTTCATCCTCTGAAAAATGAATGGATTGCATATCAAATGCATATTGATTTTCTACTTGAGTAATGTTATATTTGTACTATAATATACAGTGATTAGCCATCATAATGGAAAATCAATGTGAATAATTATGACATTTGCTGCCTGCGGCCATTCAGTTAGAGTTGCAAAGTGGCTTTGTGTAACATTGTAAGTGCGCACCGTGATGTATAAGGTGAAGGCAAGGACAGGCATGCCGCTATCGCTGCGTCTCAGTGTTTTATGTGGCGCACTGTTACATCTCTTCTGCAAAAACCCACAAATGGAAATGGCTACAATAACAGCTCTTTAGGTGCTTCACACCAAACCAGCTTGCAGCTCAGCTGTAGGTAATGATGGCATTATCATTGATCCCCCACAAAGTAAGTCCACAGTGATCAATGCTCTCCCATGTGTTTTCCATGCAGACAGCAGTGAGATTAAGCCGCCTGT
Organism: Mchenga conophoros; assembly: GCF_057382185.1. NCBI lineage: Eukaryota > Metazoa > Chordata > Actinopteri > Cichliformes > Cichlidae > Mchenga > Mchenga conophoros. The sequence continues at coordinate 15,792,518 of NC_140540.1, forward strand.
AGCAGGAGGCCAGACAGTCTGCAGATTAGAAAGTTACAACTGAAGGGACTGAGATTTGGTTTTATCTATGTGTGTGTTGCTCTGTCTCCCAGAAGCAGCTATAGGAAGAGTTTTAGGCCAGCATGTTTTTGGCTTTGGATTAGACCCGGCAGTAGTGTTTGCCAACATCTGCCGGCCATTACCCGGGTGACACTGGCAGTCATGCAGTGATTAATCGGACTGTTGTGATAGTTCCCGTTCGGTCACTCTGCACCTCAGGCACATCACTTAGCAGCAGGATGGGGGTCAGCGTTCACAGGGTCATATGTCCTGGGAGCTTTCTGTGTGTACCTTCCTAACTAAAGCAGAATGCAGGCCTTTAGTTACTGTGCAGGACTATCTCATATTAACCTGTCATGCTCTGCATTCCTGTGTGCAGTTCCACATTTGTAGCCTGCAATGTATCTATTGCACACTGATACCCCGAGACTAAAACGTGTAGAAAATTAAAATCAGTTACAGATGGTAAAGTTATTTTAATCGTGTAAGTATGTGTGTTGCTGTATTACAGCTCTGATTTGCACTAGTTAATGAATGCTTTTGGCAATCTACGTTTGGTTATTAAATTATTGTTTTTAAATAACTATAAATATCTTTGACAAACGAAGCGATTAATGGTTCATAAAAACAAACAAAACATCACTGCTTGCTTTTATGTATTTAGTGTTTATCTGGTCGTTTCAGTGGTTTTTCAAGCAGAACTTTTTGAGATTTCACTCCTGGTGATGTGAAGATTTTCCCATTTGGGGTGGCTGTAGCTCAGAAGGTAAAACAGGTCATCCACTAATTGGAAGGTTGGTGGTTTGATCGCTGGCTGCTGCAGTCTGCATGCCAAAGTATCCTTGGGCAAAATACTTTCTTCAAGTTTCTCTCTGATACATCCTTTGGAGTGTGAGTAAAGAAAAGAGATGAAGCGCTGCCATGTTTTTACAAATATTCTAAACAGGTGCTCATCAGTAGGGTGAAATGACTAAAAAACTTGCTGAGATTTAAAAATATCTAATAAAAAACTAGAAGCAAGGAAATGCACGACCTACGCGTATCGACTAAAAAGTCTTCATCAGGGAAAGATAGAAAGCACTTAGAAAATTGCTTGTATGAATGGGTGAATGAGGCATGTTGTATAGAGGTGGTTTGAGTGCTCAAGTAGAGTAGAAAAGCGCTCCAAAAGAACCAGTTAACTAAAACGTTGCAGACAAAATGGTTAGTTTATTCAAAATTGTTGGCAAAAAAACCTCGTTACTTTCCTGTGTTGTAAACCTATTTTTGAGGGATCAAAAGGAAAAAAAACCCAAAACATTTACACAAAGCTGCACACAAGTTATGAAGAAAAGATGTCTTGTCATCACAAAAACAAATCTTTTACAGATTTCCCTTATTGATATTATGCAACGTTTTCAGACTTGCGGCTTTCAAATTTGCAGATCTATGGCGGTCATTCTAGGCAAGACGGGATCACATGCCTGTTGTGTGATTGGCCGGCCCTTTTTCCTCATTCCTCTCCTTGACAGGCACGCTCACAGACAGATGCACAGCAGCTGTATTGCAGGATGCAGTTTTTCAGGGCGCAGTAATCTCTAAACATCAGAAATGCCAGCCACATGGATGCAGCAAGGCGACGTGATCACTTGAAGCAGACAGAATGAAAAATGGCTTTTCCCTCAGTTTGTTTTAAGATCTTATCTGCGTGCGCTGTGATCAAACCAGGCTGCAATGAAAGCGTTACATCCACAGATGTTTGAATCTACCAGTAGCCCGGGGAATAACATCCTTATCAAGAGGAGCTGTTATGTTGGAAAAAGGTAAACATCACCTGCATTCATCTGGTCTCTGCGACTGTGTCAGTCGGACCCGCTTTATCGAGGCTCGCTCTCAGTGTTGTGGGTTTGGTAACGTATTTGATAAGGTCTGTTTGGCGCTTGGCCTCTCGCTCGACATCCTCAGGGCTTGTGGTGTGATGGATTTGTGGCATGCTGCTTCTAGAAGGAAACAGTCTGTAGTGAAATTTAGATTATGCTTATGATGTAAGAGTCTTTAAGAGACATTCAGGGCTGTGGAAGAAGAGGTGCTGTGACTTTCAGTATTGCTGGTTTTGCCCTAGAGCTATCTTTTCCCAACATCTGCACACTGAAAATGCAGCTCCTGGGGTCTTTTTTCCCCCCCTCTACTTTCTTTTTATTTTTTAACCAGTTCTGAGCTGTAAGGTACGCAAGGTTATTCTTGCACATACCTCCACTGGCCTCAGGAACTGAAATAAAACCAGCAACCCTACAGCTGGTGTCCTTTGTGTGTGCCTGAGCCTTTTTCTTTCCTGAGCTAGTGGAGATAATTCAGCATCACTCTCTGGGATAAACTGTTATCAAGGATGCTGAGTAATTTGAGGCAGTGATGAGGCTGGGATGCAGGCGGAGGCCTTTAATGAGATTTGCTCGAGGTACTCTTGGTGTTGGCTCGCTGTACGTTTGTAGTTTCGCAGTGATGGCTCTCCCTGGTTTTCTGCTCTTTCTGTGTGACTTTAAAAAGAAAGAAAAAGATACCTACCCCCTGGTATTTTGCAGCATACGGATGTTTTTTTTTCTCCAGGCAGTCATGCACAGAATGCAGCAAAAAAAACAAAACAAAAAAACCAACTGGATAAGCTGCAGAGTCTTGCTCTATACAGAAATATTTATTGTGGATGTGGAAAGCTTAGCTGTAAATATTCCATATACACAGTTATTAACTGTATTTATATTTCTGGGCTTTTTACCTCTTGCATATCTAAGTAAACAAACTAGGCCGCCCTTATTAATGGGAAAGTGACAAGTGACCAATCCTGCTGTGGCTAATGAGTTTGCTTTACTAACTGCACCCAGCCTTCATCAAACAGAATTATACATCTAGCTCAGCTTTAAGTTTTGAGGTGCATAAAAAAAGTAAATATTTTGCCATATTAAAGCTTAATGCCAAACAGCTTTTCTTGCAGTTAAACAGAAATTCTTTTTTTTTTTTTCTTGCTGCAGATAATTAGTGTCATTCATTAGTTCTTTTTCCTGCTATTCTCCCTCTCAGGTTTCTGAATCAAGGAGGAGGAGGAAGAGTGGATTTCTGAGGCACAGTCTCTGGAGATATTTCTCATGAGGGGTGGATGAAAGATGGATGGAAGCGGCCCCTCTCAGCTGTCACACTCTGACCTCTGAGTAGCTATGTATTCCCTGCACCCAACGAGGAGGAACCCCTCCCCAGATGTGGGGCTGTCTTCTCACCCAGAGTTGGATTAATAGCCAGAGCTCACAAAAACAGAATGGCATTAGCTTGTGCAGACTATGACTCATCAGAGTTCATATCAGAGTACAGGTGAGACTGAGTCTCTAGCCGATACCTGCAGGACTCTTAAGGAGAAGTAATCAGCCTTGGATGACCTTCACAGAAGGATAGAGTTATACCCCAGGTTTGATGAATTAGTGTCTATTCCACTGCCTTGTTGACAAGGTCGGCCATGGCTGCTGCTGATCGCCAGAGCAATGGTTCCCTGAAGGGACGAAGAACAGACTGAGAGAGTCAACAATGCAGCGTAACGGTGGCGGCGTGGGCGTCGGAGGCCAGCCGTGGATGTTTCGCCGCGTGCGTCTCACGTGGCTCAGTTTCATGCTCTTCTTCATCCTGGTCTTCTTCCCGCTTATTGCCCACTACTACCTCACTACCATTGATGAAGCTGGGGATCGCGACAAGCACATCTTTGGGCCCCGGCCTGGTGGCGAGCTGTGCGAGGCCAAACATGTGCAGGACTTGTGCCGTATCCGCGAGTCGGTCAGTGAGGAGCTGTTGCAGCTGGAGGCAAAGAGGCAGGAGCTCAATGGGGAGATCGCCCGACTTAACCTGCGCATCGAGGCTTGCAAGCGCAGCATCGACAGTGCCAAGCAAGATCTACTACAGCTGAAAAATGTTATCAGCCAAACGGAGCATTCTTATAAAGAACTGATGGCCCAGAACCAGCCCAAGCTGTCGTTGCCCGTCAGGTTACTTCCCGACAAGGAGGATCCGGGGCTGCCACCACCCAAGTCTCCACGCTCCTGCCGCCTGCGCTCCTGCTTCGACTATGCGCGCTGTCCCCTTACATCTGGGTTCCCTGTATATGTCTATGACACAGACTCCTACCTATGGGGGAGCTATATTGACCCTCTGGTAAAGCAGGCTTTTGTTGCATCAGTTAAGAGCAACATTTATGTAACTAATAACCCCAACATTGCCTGTCTGTATTTGGTTCTGGTAGGAGAGCTGCAGGAGTCCCCTTCCTTCCCACTGCCATCTCCTTCAGAGCTGGAAAAGCAACTGAAAGCTCTTCCTTACTGGAGGTCTGATGGACACAACCATGTACTGGTGCATCTCTCTAGAAAGTCTATGACACAGAACTTCCTGTATAATGTGAGCACAGGGCGAGCAGCAGTTGCTCAGTCCACTTTCCTAGAGCAGCAGTACCGTGAGGGTTTTGACCTAGTTGTGTCCCCGCTAGTTCATGCCCTCTCTGAACCCAACTTTTTAGAAGTCCCACCTCAAGTTCCCGTGAAGAGGAAATACCTTTTCACATTCCAGGGGGAGAGGGTGGAGTCCCTGAGGAGCAGCTTACAGGAGGCACCGCCCCAGTCTTTCGAGGAGGAAATGGAAGGAGATCCACCAGCCGATTATGACGATCGCATAATCGGCACCTTAAAGGCAGTGCAGGACAGCCACTTGGATCAGGTCCTGGTGGAATTCACCTGCAAGAACCCGAGGCCAAGTTTGCCAACAGAGTGGGCTCTTTGTGGAGAGAGAGAAGACAGACTGGAGGTCCTCAAGGTTTCTACCTTTGCCCTGGTGATTGCTGCAGGAGATGGACAACTTGTAGCATCAGCAGGCTTTGGGATGAGGCTGTTTGAGGCTTTAGAAGTGGGGGCTATCCCTGTTGTTCTGGGGGACCACTCCCGACTGCCTTACCACCAGTTTATTCGCTGGAGTGAAGCTGCCATTTTGGTCCCCAAGCCCCGTGTAACAGAGCTACATTTCCTCTTGAGGAGCCTGTCAGACAATGACATGTTGGCTATGAGGCGACAGGGCCGCTTTCTGTGGGAAACGTACTTCTCAACCTCAGAAAATGTTCTCAACACCATTCTGGCCAGTATCAGAACCAGCATCCAAGTTCCTGCTGCACCCATCAAAGAAGAGCCAGTTCATGAGATTCCTCACAAAGCCGGGAAGTTGGCTGGGACAGATGCCAACCTGGCTGACAATGGTGATCTGGATTTGGGTCCCGTCGAGACGGAGCCTCCTTATGCCTCTCCACGCTTTCTCCGCAACTTCACATATACAGCTGCAGACACTTACAGATCATGGAACCGGGCCCCGGGGCCCTTCCACCTGTTTCCTCACACTCCTCTTGACCCGGTACTGCCCTCTGAAGCCAAATTCCTTGGCTCAGGTACTGGTTTCAGGCCTATTGGAGGAGGTACAGGAGGCTCTGGAAAGGAGTTCCAGGCTGCTCTGGGTGGGAATGTTCCCCGAGAGCAGTTCACTGTAGTCATGCTGACTTATGAGAGGGAGGAGGTCCTGATGAACTCTCTCGAGAGGCTGAATGGACTGCCATACCTTAACAAGGTAGTGGTAGTGTGGAATTCTCCCAAGCCTCCTTCAGATGACCTGCTGTGGCCAGACATCGGCCTGCCCATTGTGGTGAGTGTAGAAAGATTGATCTTTTTTACGTGCAACAATTTATCTAAATACCGTTGTTATAGTAAGTTTTTTTTAAGTAAGGAAATCATCTCGTGCTCATCCTTTCTCTCTGAAATGCAAAAAGGTAACCTGCGATGTTTGATGTGTCAGATGAAAAGTTTCTTTGAGTACATCAGGATCAGTCTCTTTGAAAATCTGTTGGAGTCCATACAAATTACCAGCAGCTTTACTAAAAGGATTGAAGAAGCTTGACACCCATGAATAATAAAATCTGTGCCTTTGAACTAAGGATGAAAAATCAAATATTCATGTGGTTCACATCCACACCATTAGGTTGTCACACTGACTTTCTTCACATGTGGTGAGCTGATGGGGAGGTACTAAAGAATTTGGTGGTGCCAGACTGAAACTGAACACAATCTTTGTCAGTGAATTATTTATATTATTCATTTGGTTAAATTCATCAACTAAATTAACCGATTAATGTGAGTCTTGATAGCAAAAAACAAGTTACATCCTTGTAACAAGCATTTTTTCCTTACAAATCGTAGATGACGATTAAGCATCATGCCCTCATGCTCCCATCACTCTGAAGTAATGGAAAAAGGTCCTGTGGTCTAATGAGTCCTCTATTACAGAGTCCAGTCTTTATGCTCCTTGGCAAATTGAACTTTTTTTCCCTTAGCCACTTAATCCCTTGAGTTGTCTTTGCTTTGTGCACGTGAGAATCCTTTTACTTTAACTGTTTAACACAGTTGTGACGTCTACTTTCAATTTAAGATTTGATTTCACTACATTTTAAGCCATTTGCAGTTAAGGTTTCAGTTCACCACTATCCCTATTGCAAGTCGAAACACATTAATCGCAGCACTAATTATCCAATTATTCGTTCTTACCTATTTACTTGGTTAAATGCAGATGGGAATGTCTCTTTCCTCTCAGCAGGGCAGAGCTTTTATAAATGCAGAGTGTTACTGTTAGCTGCCCCCTTATTCACCGGGGATCACCACAACAGGTAGCTCCACATGTTTGATTCGACAGTGTTTTTGTACCCAGTGCCCTTCCTGATGTAACCCCGAATGGATTTCTCTCTTCCTGGGATTGCACCAGGGATCTGTTGGTTGGAAGAATGTGTTAATGACTACACTGCAGAGCTGCTGTGTTAGAGCTGCATTAAAAAGGAAGAATGACGTTTAACGTGAAGACTCCACACCTCAGCTAAGACGTTACCGTGTTGTATGTGCTACATACAGTTCTGAGATTGTAATGGAGACACAGCCCTGTGTTGATCAATCTATTTGATCAACACATTATTTCTGCATTACATTCCTGAAAAGGTTTTCACATGATGCACCAAACACAGATACCAATATGCATCTGTCATCAGCATCATTACAGGCTGACTGATATGGACTTGGGCTCTAACTGGTCTCTAAAATGCAAATTTTTGGCACCGTTTTAGAATAAAGTGCACTTAAAGCACTTCAGCTTAACAGCTTGCATCTAACAGCGATTTGCAGTAAGATACAGGAAACAGCGTTTTTAGAAGCAGTCACTACATAAGCAGGTACTACTAGATCTCATCTAGACTACTACTACTTCTCTAAAACGTGCCTTTTATTAAAGCTCTTGCTGCCTCTCCTCTCCTGCCTGCAGGTGGTCCGCACAGAAAAGAACAGCCTCAACAATCGCTTCCTACCCTGGGATGCCGTGGAAACCGAGGCAATCCTGTCTATCGACGACGACGCTCACCTTCGCCACGATGAGATCATGTTTGGTTTCAGGTGAAGAAAAATGTTTTTGCTATCGCCTGGTGCACACTTGTCATTTCATTTGGTGTTTCGGCGTGCTTATTAAAAGCGTATTAACCCACCGTGGAAATTTTGCTGCAACATTGAAGATGAAAAGTTGATTTAATTAGAATTTTGCGACAAAGATCAACAGAAAAAAAGTCCCTCCTAATTCTAATGTGATAGCGGAGCTCTAAAAAGGGAGCTAATTACAACTGCTAAGCACAGTACTTGTTTAATTATTTTCATTTTTATTGGTGTTGTTTTGTCTTGCAAGTCATTAACTGGAACAACAATTCATAGATAAATTAAAGATGATACGTTGTGAGCGGTGCTTTTCTCAAGAAAAGTGCTTCTGAAGAAAACTGAACGTAAACATTGAGCTAAATAAAAAGGAAGGAAGGGAAAATGCTCAAAATAATGTCGAAACATCACGTTCCTAAAAAACACTGGATCCGACAGAGAGACTGAACCTCCTGCTAGAGACCAAAGTATAGAAAATAAAAGGGAAATGTGCTGTCAGCGTCTTGCCCATACAGCACTCAGATGAGCTGAATATGAAGGCCGTGCTTAAACCAATTAAATGATCAAGCGCGCCGTTAAGTTATTTTGGTTTACAACCTCTCCCCTCTGTCAGACTTGTCTACGACTCGGTGCTGCAGCAGCTTGTCGAGGCAGGCAAAAACTCACTTGCCGAGCACGAGTACGGCGGGGTCATTTGTCACGAATTATCTCAAACTCCCCCAGAATTACACAGGAATGTTTCCCAATCTCCGCTCTCGCCAAAGAGGAGAAGCCATTCGGCAGCCGAGTGCGTTAGACATTTTAAGTGGTCTCACATGAACTCATTCGAGACTTTAATTTGCGCTTTGAGATTTCTTAGCTCTGTGAGTCCGAAGTAGGAATTTCAAGCATCCAATTTGAGGTATCGAAACACTTTTTGTGCACATTCCTGCAGTGAATCATAAGAAAAAAAAGGCTATATACTAATGGAAAAGAAAATAATTAATGCTTGACAGGAAAATGGACACATTGCTTACTTGGCTAACAAGTTGAAACAGATGGATTTGAAAGGACAGCATATGCACAGACTCTTGAAATCCAAACACAGAAATTTGTTTTTAACTCTAAAATAAAAGGGAACCATCACACAGTGTCTACATGTTGCTTAAGAAGTCTTCAAATATGTCAAATGCTTATTTATGAATAAAAGCCATTAAATTATTTAATAAAATTCAGTTTCTCTTTGGTCACAAATTTCAAGCGCGCAGTGCTGCTGTTCTTGCATATTTTGTGCATCTAGGTCACTCAGTGCAACTGCATAGTTGAGGCCAAGCTTTAGAGTTTACTGACTGGGAGTGCAATGACCAAATATTATTATTGGCTGGCGTTTTCCCCGTTATCTGATTTTAAGCAAATCAAACGGCATTTATTGGTGTTTGATAGCTGAATTTTGCAAAATGTTACAAAATTGCATAAGAGATGAAAAGGTAACAGGTAAAGAGGTAAAAATTATGTCAATAAAGATACATTAGCTGTCTTACCTGTTGTAGCTTATACCTATAAACCTCCCTAATGCAAAAATCTTCTATCCGCAGGCCCGGTGTTTACTTCTGAAAAAGTGTGTCGCTTTTGATTTGTACACTGCTCAAAGAAATTAAGCGAACACTCGATCATCACAGTGGAACACAAAACCAGTTAAACTTCAGGGATAACAATCTGTCCCGTTACGAAGCATAAACCAGAACTGGCAGGTCAGCCACTGGCACCCGCTGTCTTGACAAACGTAGCTGGATCACACCGAGCACATGTGACAGGCGCGATGGAGTCTGGAGACACTGACAAATATTATGCCTGGAACATGATGTTTGAAGAGATTGGGCACAAGTGGCTGACCTGGCGCTTGTGGTTTTCTCTGGCAGTGGAACTACGTGATGCTGGTCTGTGAGCACAGGTCCCACAAAAGGATGTCAGGCTGTCATGCCGCCCTCACAGAGTCTGATCGGTCAGTCAGAAAACTGAGTAGCCTAATGGAGGTCATTTCAGCTTTTCCTCATGCAAGGGATGTTTTAAGTTATGGTCCTGCTGCTGTAGCTGTGTCCAGCTCTCCTTGTATGGTCATCCATCTTCTGGCAAAACCTACTCATGCACAAGCACATATGGATGTTCCAGCCTGGAGGAGCTGGACTATCTGTGCAGTCTGAATGGACCAGTAGTGACGATAACAATAACAAAAATTAAAACTAGAGAAATATCACTTAGTAGGAAAAGGAGAGAGCAATGGCCTGTGGGCCACCATCTGCAAAACCACTCCGCTTTTGGTTGGGTTGTCTTGTTTTTGCCACAGTGCACATCCATCCATCCATCCATTCGCTTCCACTTATCCTTTTCAGGGTCGCGGGGGGCGCTGGAGCCTATCCCAGCTGTCATAGGGCGAGAGGCGGGGTACACCCTGGACAGGTCGGCAGTCTGTCACAGGGCCAACACACAGGGACAGACAACCATTCACACTCACATTCATTCACACATTCACACCTAGTGACAATTTGGATTATCCAATTAACCTATCCCCACAAGCTGCATGTCTTTGGACGGTGGGAGGAAGCCGGAGTACCCGGAGGGAACCCACGCAAACACGGGGAGAACATGCAAACTCCACACAGAAAGACCCCGGCCTGATGGTGGAATTGAACTCAGGACCTTCTTGCTGTGCGGCAACAGTGCTAACCACCGTGCCACCGTGCAGTTTTATTTATATAGCAGCAAATCACAACAACAGTCACCTCAAGGTGCTTTATATTGAAAGGTAAGGACACCACAATAGTTGAGAGAAAATGTCTAAAATCAAAAAAACAGGTATGAGACAGCACCTGGCTAAAATGGGAAGGAAGAACTCCCTTTTAACAGGAAGAAACCTGGCAGACATTTGCCATGACTGTTTGGGGTTGATTGTTCTCACTTTAATTTACACCATAGGGGCTGAAATGGATTCACAGTGATATATGCTTTCTAACTGGACAGATTTTTAACCCTAAAGTTTAACAGACCTGTTTATTAGACCTGTGTTATACTCTGATGATCAACTGTTTCTCTAATTTATTATTTTTTCTTTAGGATTGTATTTCCACTGCTCAATAGTTACGTTTTAAATTGGTTTAAAGTGGTTTATTAGGAGGCTATCAAAAGCTATTAATGTATGTAGTTTTTGATTCAGAGTAGCAGCGAGTAGGTGAAAGGATACAGAACAGTAAACAGATTTTGATGTGTTCTGACACATAGCATTATATTTGGTTCTAAACACTTAATTAGAAAGAATCCAGCTTTAAATGTTTCCATTATGTTGTTGAGAGAGCCTGTGAGACCAAGCTCCTCGACAAAACATATCAGTATCATAGTTTCTAACAGGGAAACTGTATTTCTGGTGTTAAAAGATGTGTAAACCTAAATCAGTCAGACGATTTATCATGGCTTTGATATTGTCTCTTTGTGATTACTATCCAGTATGCTGTAGTGGCACAATGTGATTAAAGAAGTGCAAGTGTTAGAAAATAGAGAGGCATGTGTCGTCCTTTGTATTTGTATTCATGATAAATATTATTGTTACAAAGACTAATTATTTTGTAAAACAAATTTACCATATCAGTGAAGACGAGATTATTCTATCAGGCGGCCTACAGGAGGACATTTTTTATTAGGCATAGCACGACACAGTTCAATTAAAAGAACATGTTTATACAACTGATGGAACTGAATTCATTGGCAAAACAGATAATACAAAAAAACCCCAGTAAAAGTGGGTTTAAAACAATCTCTCTATTTGATTGAATTAGTGCGTGCGCTGTAATAATTGGTGATTCATTAAAATATTATGTTCTATTATGTCTCACAATGCTTTTCCTAATATGGGCCACAATTTATGTTGTAAGCCGCTGAGTGTTTGTATGTCGTTTGTTTGTTTAGGATGTTATAGTGCGCTATGAAAGATTTGTGACCCCAGGAGCTGAAGCTGCTGTATTGCTTCAGCTAACAGCAATCGTGCTAAACTAAACTGCACATGTAAACACCCTGCATCTTAATTAACTGATTTAAATTGGAATATTTTGTGGACTTCTCTGGGTGGCTCAGAGTGTGGCGTGAGGCCAGAGATCGCATCGTAGGTTTTCCTGGGAGGTATCACGCGTGGGACGTCAACCACCAGTCCTGGCTCTACAACTCCAACTACTCCTGTGAGCTCTCCATGGTCCTGACAGGAGCTGCCTTCTTCCATAAGGTCAGAAAATGAAAACGGCTACACGGTAGGTTCACATCTGGCTGTGTTGGAGCATATCATTTACATATTTCCCCTTGTCCTTGTCTTCTCGCAGTACTACGCGTACCTGTACTCCTATGTGATGCCCCAAGCTATTAGGGATATGGTGGACGAATACATTAACTGCGAGGACATCGCCATGAACTTCCTCGTCTCTCACATCACCCGCAAACCACCCATCAAGGTCAGTGACAGAGCATGCAGTCTGGCTCTGGGGGCTTTGCACCTCCTTCAGGACGTGGGTATTTATATTTCTGCCTGCTTAGCCTTGCCATTACTCAAACTGGCATATCCAATATTCCGCACAAATTATACTTTTTAAAAACACAAGATCGAATCCGTGCGTTACGGCAGATTTCTTTTCTTCTCTCTTTTCTCCAGGATTTTTATTGGAAGAACATTTATTGCCGCCGAGCACACTTATGGCTAGGCAAATAATTATAGCAATCAAGCTAGGGAAGCTGTTAGAAGAGAAATGTCATTGCAGCCCTCACTTTAAGTTCTTTTTGATTTAGTGGGGTGTTAATATTCAGGGGCGTTTCAGAGGGGAATTAAGGACGTCTTTGATGGAGTGTGTTGCATGACAGTGTTTTCGCTGCTAGGAATAAGTCTTGTGAATAATGAATTTGGGGCAACTTTGAACGAGTCCTAAGCGGTGAGGGAATCTATTTTTCTTTAAAATAAGACAAATAAAGAAGAAAATAAATGGATTTTGTTGTGCCACTGGTGAGGAATTGATATCTTGTGCAGATTTTTCAAGCTTGTTTCTTCTCCTCTTCCTACAATAATAAAAACAGCTGCTAGAGTTTGCTTTGGTTTGTTGTCAGATTCAGTAGCTTGCTGCAATCTAGCTGATTGCGCTAAAGTTGACATCAACTGTTTGCTTGTAATGTTTCAAGCTAACATTTTTTTTAAACAACTAAAATATGATAAAAAGGTTTGACATTGATGGCGTGAGAAATTATACAATGCTAGAAACAAACGATGGACATGTTTGTCAGGAAAGTCAGCATGGGCGTGGTTAAAAAGATGCACTGTTTTTGCAGCACATAGTCATGTTTCAAACAGTGTTGTTTTAATAGTTTCAAAATAAAAGCAGACCACTTCACTGCTGCAATAACCTGATAAAAATGAGAGCAAATTGTAAATCAACTGGTATTTGTAGCACCTTTCTACTACAAGACTCAATCAAGTGCTTACGAAGAGTCACACACACTCACGCTTTGATGGATGCATCCCTGGAGGAGTCAGGGTTCGATCCACCAACGTTGGTTTTATATTAATTTCCCTGTTCGCCTTCCGTGCTCCCTCCGACTCTTTTTCTTTTCCCGTGCAGAGTTTTCAAAAGTTGCTTCAGTTTTTCCAGCATCAACCATTTCAGCTGCTTTGGAAAATCTATCAACTGCTGCTGTAGGAAAACAGAAACGTTATCCTCTTTCTGCTTTGGCTACGTGATCAAGCCTTTGTTTACCCCTTTGTTTAGAGTAGATGTCCTACCACATTTGGTACAGGGCATCAGTGAGCTACTGGATCTTCCACAGTTCACTTCCATACATTAACATCTCAGCGGTTCACAGCTGGATTCAGGTGTGGGGAATGTGGGGTCCAGTCGGTGGCATCAGTGTCCTCATGATCCAGGTAGTGCTTACAAACCCTGACTACGTTAACCTGGGCGTTGTCCTGCACCAGGAGGAATGCAGGGCCCACTGCACCAGTATTAGGTCTGAGGGTTTCATCCCTGTACTGATGGCTAGAATCTCGAGGTCTGTGTGACTCACATGATCACTGATTCACTGCCAAACTGGTCACGCTGGATAATTTTGCAGGCAGCACAAAGTTTGCCACGACATCTCCAGACGTTTTCACATCTGTCACATATGCTCAACATAAAGCTGCTCATCTCTGCAAAGAGAACAGGACATAGGTGGGAGACTTTCCCGTTCTGGTGTTCTCTGGCGTTTGCCGATCAAGCTACGGGGTTTAGCATGTATTAAATCATGGTGCATTTAATGATGATTAATGGCTGTCTATTAATGATAAACTTCTTCCCTCTCACAGCAATGTTGTGAAGCACCACTTGCTGAAACTACATATAATTACATTTCAGTAATGCAAACTCGAGTTTCTTACATTTTAAGCACTAACCCCCTGCTGTCTATTTTAGGTGACGTCTCGTTGGACTTTCCGCTGTCCGGGCTGCCCTCAGGCCCTTTCGCACGACGACTCGCATTTCCACGAGCGACACAAGTGCATCAACTTCTTCGTCAAAGTCTACGGCTACATGCCGCTGCTGTACACGCAGTTTCGTGTGGACTCGGTGCTGTTTAAGACTCGATTGCCCCACGATAAGACCAAGTGCTTCAAGTTCATTTAGCGTCTGGGCGAGCGTCAGCAAAGAGCCAAAAGCAGGGTGAACTGAAGGAGTGAAAAACAGCACCTTCCACTGCAAGCAGTAATAAAGATGGATGGGTGGGCTGCAGGGCAAATGGAAAGTAAGCCCAGAAAGACAAGTTAAAAGCTGTTGGCTGGCGGTCTAATCAGCAACACTACTGAAAATGTGAGGAGTGGAAGCTGGAAGGGACCACTGCCAACAAAAAGAAGCCTTTTCAGTGGATGTCACTCTTTTTCCCCGTGTTCTCTAATCATGCTCAGTCATCAAACCACTAGCTGCAGATGTCATTTGCACCTCTTAACCGCCTGCTGAGGAGCGAGGGCGGGGTGTACACAGTGTACAGAAATTCTCCCAGGTTAGCAACACCTGATAATGGGGTTGGCGAGTAACTGACAGATGCCAGGCTGCGTTTGACCCAGCAGACTTTTAACGGTTTCAGCTGAGAGATCAAACAGCACACGGCCGCCACTACGATTTTGTTTTACGGTTACAAACTGTACGTCTTGTACATGTATATGAGCGAAGCACTGAAGGTCAGAAGTATTTTATTGATCTTTTTTTTTTAATGATGTCGTTTAAGTGTAAATCTTTATGTGGAGTGAACCTTTTCCACAGCCCCTGCCTGTGGGAGATCAGGCAGGACCTCGATTGAAAGTCAGCCCAATCATGTTTTAAGTATCGTCGAGTGCTCAAGGGGGAAAATTCACTTCAGCGGTCACCATAATGCCTCAAATTTGTCATGAAAACCAGCCACCATGTTGTCATTTCATATTGCTTACACGATCTGGACTCGGTGGAAGTGTTTGAAACAGCTTGATTTTTTTTTTTTATACTATGATGTTTGTAAAATTAGACGTTAAAAAGTAGTATCGGCTAATCAATGTTCGCAGGTAAAGTGCAACAAAGTCAAGAATAACAGCTGCCAAAATCAACAAAACATTGACTTTATTATTGCTGAAAGTTTTCAGTGACGGTCAGAATTATGGGAAAATCTTAAAGAGAACAATGATGTTTTGTTTAAAAACACTTACTTTGTTTCTGGTGGAGAAGTGGAGCAGGATATCAATCCCTTTCTCCAAACAGGCTCTTAAATATTAAATCAAAGCCAACAGCTGATGACCCTAACGTAGCATAAAATAAAGACTGGAAACTACCGTGGCTCTGCTTAATGGTACCAAATACTGCCCAATTGCACCTGTAAAGCACACTAAATAATCCAATGGTTCTCAAACTGTGGGGCCAGCCCCACTCTTGGGGCATAGACCCCCTGAAGGCGGGGCTTGGAGGACAAGGAAAGAACTCCGAGCTAAAGTGAATGGAGATGGGTTTTGTATTGTAAATAAATTGACGCTATGACGCTGACATTTATTTTACTTTAACATTAAACTTGTTATTGTCACAGACAAGTGGGAGTGATTGAATTGCGTTTGATTCGTGTATTGCTTTCCACCTGCTTTAATACTGATGATTATGTCGGCGGGCTTGTGTATGTTCTCTACAGAGGAAATAAAAAGAGGAGGATGATGGGGAGAAAATGTGTAGTCAGGTCCACAGTAGTGTATATATACCACCAAGGAGAGCAGCCAATCATATTCAACCTTGCTAACACAGCAGCGAATGAGCTTATCAGCAGAAGGGGTAAACGGTATTGAGTCATAACATTTGCCTGGCTCTTTAATCCCCTTCTTACAGTTAATAGGAACCGTACACCAACAAGATGACATTAGCAAACTTGACGGTTGTAAATTCCTGGTCTGATGGGCGGCTGGGTTTGTATACAGTAGTGTAAAACCCTGGGTGTTGGGTCATGTTATAAAAGCTTTGAGAACCATTGAATGAACCCTTTTTGATTCATTTTATGGGGAGATTTGCTAAGATGTTTATACCGTTTCCAGTCTTTGCATTAAGCTAACAGCTGCTGGTTGTAGTTTGTTCAGTCACAGTAAGGAAAACAGGTGTTGGAAACTATCGCAGACAAGTTGCACTCATCAGCCCTGACTGACTCAGATTGATTGCAGTCAGTTACCACAATCTGTCTTCATTTGTAACTTAGGCAGCACTTCTGTGCAAGCCTTTGCCAATCTGTCAGAGTGATTGCATTCGGTTGAAGTCACACCACGACTGTTTGGAGACGGGTTGGGTTCTAATAGGCAACTGGTGCAGTCTCCTCTGAATCAAAAGTGCCCAGAGTTTGAGGGTGCTGCTTACTCAACCTGTAGGCAACCAGTTGCAAAAATGCAACAACAAAAAAAAAACTTCAATGTTTTTTTTTTTTTTTCATAGTCACAAGCAGGTTGCCATCCTATTTTTACTCCAGTGTGACCGAGCCATAACAAATATGAGCTTGCTTTCCAACAGCTGGCAAGCCTGTTTTCTAAACTGTACAACTTGTCTTTAAACACTTCTGACTTTTCAGTACAGGTATTCAGTATGTTCCACCATAATCACGTCATCCCTCTGCAGAGAACTCTCCCACCTCGGACAGAAAAGTCACTTTACAGTGTCGCCATATTGGTTTCACTTCATCTTCGACTGTTGCTTGATGAATGTTTTCTTTGCCAAATAGGTACGTTGTCTGCTGCTTTCCAGCGTAGTTTGCAGGTGCAGATACTAGGTGGTACACCCTGGTACACCCACTTCCACTCTGCATGGTACTTGACCAGGAGTCAGTCCACTGGAACCCAATCCATCATGTACGAGTGCTTTATTTGACCTTGTCAAGACTTAATTCATGCAATCTAAATAAAAAGCATAAGATTCTTATAAATGTCATTCAGATTATGTTCTGTGAGGATGTTTTTATCAAACAAAATGTCATAAGGCCAGGGTTCCTGTGTATTTATTGAATATATTACTGAAAAAGATTTGTTTTTTAAACCGATACTGAAACATGCAATAAACTGTCAAGATATTGTAGTTTAATAGACCTGAAAACAAAGAAATCTCAACCTGACTGTCAAACTTGTCATTGCCAAAGAAAACTAGCTGGTGCCACTGACTGAGAGCTAACGGATGACTTGTTTTTAAAAAGATTAACTTGCAAACAGATAGTGAGGGGACAATAGTGGAGTTTCTTTAAATCCAAATCGCCTGCTCCATATTGCTACTCTTGCTCCGTAATCCCTCCAAGTGAAACATAAAAATGTTGGATCAGGCCTTTTTACCCAAGAGGGATAAACACGGAGCCAGATTTCTAATTAGTGTGGGCGAAAATGGCTGCGCAGAGTCCAAATTTCCACTTTGTGTTGCTGCACTGAACTAGAAAAACCCGCCTGGCTCCTAACCTCATCACGTCTGAACACTTTTATTGGCACTCCAGGGGCCTCATAATTACCTGGCTGACTCTAAAACAGTCCTCGGGGCTCTGTTGGGGTCAGCTGGTGTTCCTCCGGTCCCTGTAGTTCCCACCCTCAAGGATCTGTGGCACAGCTGGTTTTCTGTGGCTCGGAGCAGGATGCATTTGCCTGGAAGGCTGCAGTCACTCTGCTAGGTGTAGAGTTGTGAAAAAGGAAAAAAAAAAAGTGCTCCTGGGTCTGATCCCCAGCTGTGGGCGACCTGCAGCGTTGTACCAGACTGATGACTGATGACAGCGTCAAACATACCATTGAAGGCCAGATGAATGGAAATAAAAGCTCTCAACGTTGTTAAAAAAAATATGACTCTTGTCCTTATTCAGGTGTCTGTTGGAAATCTGCTCCTTAGACTTGGATCAGGACATTTTGGGAAGTAATTATTTGCTCTTTAGTGGAGTTCTGTCAAGGGGGGAGGTGCTGCATATATTGGCAACCTACTACTTCCCAGAAATTTCCCATTTCTGACCACAATGCACTAATAGTTGGAGTTCCTACTTGGTAAACTTTGGTGGGGCTTCTCAGCTTTGACGTTAATATTTTCCATCATTCCCCGAAATGACAGCTTTTTTTCCAGGTAATAAAACTAACCACCTACCTTCAGGTGACCTTTTTAGCTCTTTGGTGTCTTCGGTTAAGTGAACAACACTTACCTGTTTAACTTCTTACTAATGCAAATATCTCATCGGCTCAAAATAGTCTCACTGTTTTTACGGTTTTCTTAACAAGTCAGAGTGCTCGGTCCTAAAAAGGCCTCCAACGTCACAACCTAACCTCAACCTAATAGAGCACTTTTGGAATGTGGTGGAACGAGAGATCCGCATCATGGATGTGCAGCTGCGTGACGCTATCATGTCAATATGGACCAAAAATATCTGAGGAATGTTTCCTGCACTTTGCTGAATCTACGCTATGAAGAACTGTGCCTAATAAAGTGTCCAGTGAGTCATTTTTCTCAGAAATAAAACACTGTTTGTTCCACTTTGTGCGCAGATCAAAAATTTGTAAATGACTTTTCCCCCCTTTGTGGTTTTTTTGAAAATTAAGGCAGAAACCTTAAGAGATGTGAAACATATATCATGTAGTTACCAGTTGTTCATAACCTGCTACACAAAAATTTGATTTGTCGGGCAGACCTTTATATCTTTAGTCACAGCCACTTCCAGGGCTGCCTGCTGTGTGTGTGTCACAAAACTAACTCAGTGGCCAGAGTTGGGAATGAGAGGCAGGTGTTTGAAGGAGGAGAGCATTACAGCACCATGTGCTGATCTGGAGTCTGGATCTAAGTAAATATTTTAACTATATTTTTACAATGTACTTTAGTAATATTTTTTTTAATGTAATTTTTATGCGAAATGCAGAATGATCCATCTATCCAGCCAGCCCATGAATATTTCATCCCACACTTCGAAAGCAGCTCATTTAAGCAGGAAAACCACAGACCTGGCAACCCTGGATGTTTTCCTCCATTTCCAGTCTTTAGTCTACATTAAGCTGGCTCGGACTGCACATTTGCCATTAAAGCTAACTCTCCAAGAATGCGAACAGGCCTGTTCCCCGATATTGTGTCAATGGTTATCAGTGCTGGCTAAACACAACCTGCACTTTAAAACTTAAGTGCACACCAAACTAAAAATTTTCTGTTATTCCTGATTGTGAAAAAAATGATCATCTATTAGAAAATCTAGATAACATCTGTTTTTTATTAAAACCTGCAAAAACCTCTTTTGAAAACTTAGAAATTGAAATTGGCCCAACAGAAGCTCTAAAGGGACGAGGAGTGGTTGCAGTATTCATAAGTGAGAAGAAGGGTTCAAATCTGACATCACTGGGACAGAGAAAGAAGAATGCGCCCCACACCTCTCGGTTTCAACCAGCAGAAGCAGGGGAAAGGGTTTCATTCACTAATACAAGGGTGTGGCTGTGCAGTCTTCAGCATTCTTATCGGGGGATTTTCTGACTCATAGCTGCTCTTTCAGAGGAGTTTAAAATGGCCTTTGTTCCAGATGAACCCCTCGCCTGGATAATAAGATTTCTCAGTTCTGAACATTTTTTTCCCCATTTTATTTTAGCCTTTATTTAATAATGAAAATGAGAAAATATGATCATCTCCTTCTTGTGATTTGTTTCGCCACTCAAACTCAAATTACAGCGTACACAGTCGAGGCAGAAACGGCCAGCTTTACTTGGCCTGTGCAGGCTTTTGCATATTCCTCCTCAGCGGGAAGCACCATGTTTCTACATGAATGAACATGGCTGAGTTGTTAGAAGGCTGAATAGTGAAACAGGCTCGATCTGCATTACACAGGAAAGGAAGCTGCTCTTTGATACCGGTGGCATGCAGAGCTGTGTCCAATTCTGTAAGAGACTCGGCAAGCACAAGAAAGAATTGCATTCCTCTCGTCTAAAGTGGCGTCAGATGCATAGTGCACTGAGTTATGCAAGACCACGAGATAAAAAAGAAAATCTGTCTTTGTTTAACGCACAGCCCACAGAAACGACCATAAAACTGGTAGACTAGGAAGAATAACCCAAGAACCTAAAAGGAAAAACCAATGAATGGATCTTGCATAATGTCATGTGCGTGTAAACAAACTGTATAAAGCATAGCTTGTAAGTATAGCTGCAGCATGTTATAGGCCCTTTGTAACAGTCTTCTTCATTCATTGTCTTTTGTCGGTGGCTACGACTGATTGAGTAATGTCTGGTATGCTGGTGGCAGCTGAAATCCAGAAAAGGAAAGAAGGAAGGAGCCTGCTAGTACTGGACCGAGCTCTTTGGTCCAAGATTCAGAGGCGGAAAAATGTCTGGAAGTGTCTTAACATGGTCCTGTAAACAAGGCGGAAGCAGGAGTCAGCCCATCTGTCTCAGAGAAAGGTGGCAGATTAAAGGGTATTCATGCAGTCTGGCAGTTAAGACGAGGAACCCATGCTCACCTCTCACACCTCTATGCAACACACACAACACACATCCCACAGGGAGTTTTCTTGCGTTCCGAAAATGTAGAGGGAATGCTCTTTCTGGAAGTTCGGTCTTGGAAAATCGTCATCCTATGTGTCGGTGAGGGTGTGCCAGTGGCAGACCTGCTGTCCCTCAGCCTCCTTCATCTCTGTCCAGTGGGCCTGCTGCTCCTCGCTGGTGCTGTTGAGGCCCAGGGAGACCCAGCCCAGCCTCTCCCTGGGCCTCATGCTGCTCCGGCGGCAGAACACCGACACCACTAGTGACACCTCGGACAGCTGGAAGAGCGCCACCTGGAACACGAATGTCTCCTTGTAGATCGGATTGGGCTGGCCACGGCAAACGGCCGTCTTACACTTGGACATCTCCTTTCCCTTTGAGTCCAGCATGGTCAGCTTCACATAGGTGTCTGAAAGGAAGCATTGGAGGAGAGAAGTGAGACATTGCCATCAAGTGGTCGGACATGTGTACTACAGCAGGAGGTACGGAGTGTCTTTTAATAATAGCTCTCAACACCAAGAACGCTATAATTGCCTCACTCCTAAAACTCATGCTGCTGGTGGATTTTTTTTAAACTGTGGAACTCTTTGAAAACTGCAAATGAAGTCCCATTAATCTATTTCATATTTGCTGGCAGCAGATTTCTGAAATATTCTGCACATAAATTATAAATGATGCCAAAGGAAAGTGACCTTTAGAACATGCAAGCAAGTCAGTGCAGGGTAGAAAACTAAAAACTTTGTGGCTTGCGAAGGACTACTGACTGACATGACTGACATTTCTGGGAAGCTACTTTCTTGCCAAGATACTGATCTCTATCAGCTTAGTAAATATGGAGTTAGAGCCTGGAGAAAGTTGGATTATCTCAGAGTAACAACAGGAGAAAACAGCAAACCAGCCAAGGGCTGACCTAATTTAACTAATTCTGTAGAGTCAGTCTAATGCTCCTCTGACTGTGCCACTTCTCATGTTAGCAAGCTGTTCCCTCGATGCTTACATTTGGAAACAGCAAACTTGGTTTACTGAGGTTACTACTAAAAAAACAACTGTGTCTGTTAAACTAAAAACACATTAAACGTTAATAAAAAAAAAACCTAAATGAAATGCACTACATGGATCTGCACTATTAGCCAAAAGTTTCCTACCAATCAAATCTTTAATCCAACAAATGTTTTTGTAACTGACATTCGTTCACCACATTAATGCACAACTAGCTGAGCTCCCAGCTCTAGATTTATATATATATATAACATAAAGAAGTGAGAGCTGAATTCACCCTGTCTGACAAGAAAGCAAAATGCTGAAGTCTGGCCTCAGAGGACCAAACCTAAGAATGCTACAAACTGGTACCTACGGTGCGTAATGTAGTGCACAAAAGTCTTGATCTACCTCCCATTTCTTTATATTTTGCAAGAAAGAATGAATGAAATGTGCAAATAAATACATGGAAACATGCAGTAAATAAGGGAAATAAAACAAAGTTTGTAAAATTCTAACAAACTTGGTATGACCACCTTTGTTCTTCAGCGAAGTCTGAACTCTCATAGCCAAGCTTTCTTGTAATTTCTCCAAGTAGTCTTCTCCAGGCTTCTTAACAGACGTTTAAAGCTCTTCTTTGGATGTTGCCTGCCTTTTGTTCTGTTCTCTGTCAACATGATCCTACACTGCTTCAATAATGTTGAGGTCTGGACACTGGGGAGGCCATTCCCCATTAAATTAGACCTGCTTGCACTGATTTTCAGTTCGGTTCTTGCGTAATTTGGCATACCTCATCCTTTTCTCCTCGTTTCCCTTCCTTAAGAGTGGTTTCTTGACAGCAACATTTCCACTGAGACCACTTCTGCTGAGGCTTCAGTGAACAGTAGATGAATCAACTCAAGTTTCAGATGCATCTCCTGCAAACGCGGTGCTAGATTTTTTCTTAGTTTGCAAGGATGGGACTCATAGCATTCCTCTGAAAATGGTCAGGTACAAGGACTGGACTGAAAATGAGTGAAAAAGCCTCCAATGCCCAACAAAAAGCTCTGAAGGTCCTTCAAAACGCCTGGAGAACATTGCTCAAGATCACTTTTAAAAATTACAATACAGCCTGGCAATATAAAGAGAAAAATGTAAAGGAATGGGAGATGGGGCAATACTTTTACACAGTTCTACACATCTGTACAACCCTCACCAAATCTACAAACGTACAGAAAGCTTACATTTAGTTTACTTTTGTCTTACCTCTCATGATATAAAGCTGTCCCCCTACGAAGTGTTTTACACAACAAAACAGACCATCTGTGGCAGACACACACCATAGCACACACACCATTGGAAAGAAGAAAGAGGGGAAGCAGTTTAAAGATTTCAATATACAGCAGAAGGTCAGCTTTCACGGGAAGCACGGCGAGCATGACAAGCAGCAGGTCCTTCAGCATTTTGGCTTTAATAGCTTAGGTTATTAAAAAGCTGGTGTTCGTGCCAGGAAACGTTCAAATGTAATGATCCCCTATTTGCTTCTGTTGCATGCTGTTGGAAGTCCTGCCCATCTGCTCGGCCCAAACAATAGCCTGACATATCAGCACCCATTGGGGGAAGAGAAGTTTAACTGAACAATTTACAGCGTCATTCCACACTTCAACCCACGCTGGCACAAAAGCCCAAAGTTAAATATATGTACTTACTGACGGGTTTATCAGATGCTGTCGTTTTGAAGTGATTTCCCTTGATTACCTCAGCTGAGAGCTGCCCTGTGGCAGAGTTGTAGATGAGACCCAGGAGGATCTCGGGTGTGGATGAGTCTTCAGTGGAGCGATAGGACAGAGCCCCCGCACTGCGAGACACGCTCACCACAGAGCCACAACCCTGGCGAGGCAAAACCCAGAGGCACTTTATTTGAGTCAATTACCACTTAATCATCAATTAAAACAATAAGAAGCCAATAATTCATTAATCAACCTAGGAGTTAGGAGGGGCAGTTTGAGAGTGTGACAAAGACAGATTTCTGAATCTGTAGAGAATGATGGTAGAAATGTAACTTTCAGTGGAAAAAAGCATCAAAACTTATTCACCAAAACTTTTAAATGTTTTTTAAACCAATTTAAATGGTGACACTATACATGCAGTTTTTATGTCCTAGATGCCCACAGTTGCTTCTTAATAACTGCTCAAATAAAAAATAAAATAACTGCTTCTACAAGGATGTGTAGATGAAGGAATGCTGAAGATACTGATAAATAAAGTAGAAATGGTGTACAGCTGATATTTGAGATGTAAAGTATATTTAAAAAGTGTTCTCACTGTAAGTTCAGAGCCAGGCTCCAGGGTGACAGGTAGAGCAATTTTGCCCTGCAGGTTGAGCTTCGTCAGGTAGAACACCTTCTCTCCCAGGACCTTCTCTTTTTTCATCCGTCTGATGCTGTACAGGCGGAAGCGAACAGCATAGTCTCCCAGGGCCTCCTGCTCCACCCTGGAAAACTTGAATGTTTCTGTGAAGATGGGACACGGGCCCTTCTGAACGCCGGTCTTAGCACGTTGCTTCTTGGTGGGCAGCAGGACCAAGTGGACCTGCCACGAGATGTTGCCGGTCTGTTTGAGAGCAGGAATGTCAGTTGCAGCTGTGACAGTGACGGCCAGCCACTGCTCACTGGAATCGTACTCAAAGGCGACATCCAGGGTGCCGTATTTGGCGAGGGGCTCTGGCTCGTAGGCAGTGGGAAGCGGAGGACCAGAACCATCCTGAATGTACAGAAAAGAAAAAACAATTTCCCCCTCCTTTATGAATTTTACTTTAATTTCTGGAATGTTATTAATTTTTCCCCATTCTGACATAATATTAGAACACTCAAATAATTAAGTCAGTTCAGAGTGTATTTCCACATTTTTACAGAAAATACACAACAAAAAAATGAAACTGTTGTCAGCGAACGTATCACCCAGCCCTTCCTGTAAGTGTTGATGAAGTGTTGCTCCCAACTTTGATCATTCCATCAAACTACAGGGCATCCAAAACAAACTGCTTACACACAGAAAAGACAACAAACAGTAGGTCTGATCTCCCACCTCTGGCCCTAGAACAGCAGTGCTGTCACTGGGTATGTCCTCATCACAGGCTTTGTTGAGGTAACTCTCTGTGTCCTGGTCCCCGCTGGCCTCGCTGGAGCAGTGGGGGCTGTCACAGTGCTGTGTGGACAGCGCCCTCCTGACCCCTCGCTCTGAGCGGGATCGAGAACCCACGCAGGCCCCTGAGCCCTCGTCTTGGTACGGTGGAGGCTGAGGTTCACCGAGCGAGGAATCTTTCTTTATCCTCTGGATGCTGCTGGCTGCTCTCACGACAATGACAAAGAGGGATGCAGAAGGAGTGTTACTGGAGTCGTACTGTGCTCTGCATGGAAACTCACTAGGTATGCAACATACAGTCTAGCGACATACAGTGTCTCCTCAGTCTTTGCAAACCTATATTGTCATTTTAAATTCTTGTTAAATCTTGGAAAAACAATATTTCATGTACTAATATAGTGGTGTCAACCATAAGGTCTGGGGGCCATAATCGGCCTAGCAAAGACTCTAGTCTGGCCCACTAGATGGAAAATTATAAGACGTGCAAATATATTTAGACTTTTATTGTATTTTCATACATTTTACACCTTTTCCTACTGATAAAGCCACCCCCACCCCCAACCACTGTGCTTTATACTACTACTCCTGTTTTTGTGCTATTTAATGTAGAAATGTGTTTTTGTTTTTAACAGTGAGTCCACTTTTTTTAAGGGAATAAATGGAAAACTAAGTTTTATAATTTTATAATTCCAGGGTAGTCTGGGAAATGAACTACCAGAACTTTTGTCATTTTATACATTTATCATGTAGTTTAACTGTTCAGGCCCACTTATGGCCAAAATATACAAAGAAAACATTCCCTGTAAGCCAAAAGAGAAAGTAAAGAAACACATTCTCACTCATTATGTGTTTATACAGCTCTCTGCACTGAATCATACTTGGCTCTCTTCCACAGCATGTCTTTTGTCCTGTTTTCCTCCTCCTACCCCAACCAGTCGCGGCAGACGGCCGCCCCTCCTTGACCCTGGTTCCGCTATAAGCTTCTTCCTGTTAAAAGGGAGTTTTTCCTTCCCACTGTCACCAAAGTGCTTGCTAACAGGGGGTCATATGATTGTTGGGTTTTTCTCTGTATGTACTATTTTACGGTATACCTTACAATATAAAACGCCTCAAGATGACCGTTGTTGTGGTTTGGTGCTGTATAAATAAAACTGAATTGGACTGAATTGTAAAGAAAGCTCTTAGAACATTAGTTAGTTATCCCAACTGGCAAAGACGCACAGTAAACAAGGTCAGACAACAATAAGGGAGAAACAAAATGACAAACAGAACAACGCTGTCATCCCTTATGTAGCAGGTTTATGGGATAAACTCAGGAAACTCTTCTCCAAGCACGACATCCCAATGCACTTCACACACAGCCATACACTCAGACAAAAACTGGTTCATCCCAAGGACAAAACTCCCAAACACGAACTGAACATCGTAGTGTATGCAGTGCAGTGAGGAGTGCTCAGACCTCTACATTGGAGAAACCAAAAAGCCACTTCATAAACACAACATAGAAGAGCCACCTCGACAGGACAAGACTGAGCCGTACATCTGGATCTAAAGGACAAAGGTCACTCTTTCGAGGATGTCAATGTCCACATTTTGGACAGAGAAGACAGATGGTTTGAAAGAGGATGAAATAAGCCATCTTTGAACAGAGGGTGTGGCTTACAACACCAACTGTCTGCCACCTAAAATGTAGTTTTGAGATCCCTTTCCAGGTGCCTTTAATTCCCATTAATACCTTGCAATGGTTTCACATGAAACCTCTGCTGATAATAACCCACACCCTTTTTCACACTTTGGCTCGTGTGATGAGGCACATGATCAATACTGGCTCCTTATTCATATTCATATTAAATCTATTCATTAAATATGCATCCTGTGATTTTTTTTCCTCATCACAATATTTGACAAAAGCAGCTTTAATTAAAACATTTAAAAGATCATTTTACAACAATAAAGATCAACACCACATTATGTTTGTGCAGTAAAAAATGAAGATACAGCCAGTTAGGTTAGATTGGCCTGGCATCTGAAACCTGGCAGGTGAACACAACACAATCAAAACATATCACTGCATAAAGATAGAAATAGTGGCTTTTAGAGATTGTAGCATGAGAATATTTGTTACTTCTGGATCAATCTGGGTGAGTTTTTCCCCATTAGTCCTGAGGGTAGTGTCATTATTGAATTATAACCAGATTCATGTATTTGGGTGTTAGACTGCTATCAATTTTCTATTCCAAGTCTGGGAAAGAAACCAAATAAATTTTACTTCCTTCTAGTAACAGACATTTAGCACTAACCCAAGATGTTTAGAGAAAAGGACACTCGCCAGAAACTCTCCATATGATCCACCAAAGAGACATTGGGGCTCAATGAAACGAAACCCAAAATATGTAGCTATTTCTATTAATTTTTTTAAAAAAAACAGAATAGACACTACAATTACAGATAAATAAACACAAAAAGATGTTATGCATTTGATGTTCCGAGTTTAGTATTTATGCAATCTTAGATGATTCTTGTATGCATTGTGTTTTATGATTCTTATCATATTGTATCTGATTTTGTGGGGTTTTATGTTCAGCGATGTACCGTGTACGTACTTTTCCACTGCATGTGCTCTCACCCTGTTCACTGGAGGCCTCGCTGCTGTATCCTCCGTGCTCAGATGACTGTTTGCGTGTGCTGCTCCATGCAGAGGTTGTGTTCTGCTGGGCCTCGCCCTCTGGAATTCTGTCCTCCTCACTGTCTGATAAAACTCCCTCTGCACGTCACACATGGGCATTAATTCTAGTAACCCACAGATTATAACGTGTGCAATATTTAACGAAGTAAGAAACTCAACCAGTTAAACATGCAGCTGCTGAAACTGGCACACAACAGGTCAAAATTGTGAATTTTAGTGCAAGAACTTGAAAACATGAGCAGAAGAGAAGATCCAAAGGGCAGTGAGGAGAGAGAAGCAGCACACTCTCTAACCTTGGTTTCCTTTCTTTTTCCCCTTTTTGCTCTTCTTGCCTTTGTCCCTCTTTTTTTCCACATCCGAAGCCTGTTCAGTTTTTTTCGAACCCTCTTTTGCGACTTTCCCCTTTTTCTTATCCGACGTTTTCACTCTGGAAGACGATCTATAAAGCTCAGATTCTTCCTCATCGTCTCCCTCTCGCTCAGTGCCATCCTCTACCTTCTCTCCCTCCTCCTCATGATCTTTTTGCTCTTCCTGCTTTGACACCCTGCTTTCACTCTCACAACCAGATGAATGAGGAGTTTTATCATTGTCACCACTTTTTTGCTGAACAGCTGATTGGTCATTTGACTTCTTTTCTGTGTTTTCTAAATCATCAGCCTTCTCCTCTTGAGAGTCTTCTTCATTTCTCGGAGACTTGGCTTCTTTCTCCAGCTGCTTCTGTCTCCTTTCTCTTCTCCTCTGTTCTCTCCTCTCCTGTAGGTCCTTCTCCTCTTTCTTCCTCCTCTCTTCCTCTGCTAACTCGGCTTCTGTCTTTTTAACTCGCCAACATCCGTCCCTCCATTCCCACTCCAGCTGGCTCTGAGTGTTCTCTGCCTCGGTTGTATCACTAGTTTGGCTGTTCTTTGAGCCTGTGTTCCCCCCCTCTGAGTCTCTGGGCATTTGCCACATGCTTTTACTCCCGGACTTGCTTTCTTGCAGGGTGGAATTCTGACCCGATTCCTGGCTGCCGTTTTCTCCATCTTCCTTTTCCTGCACCTTGTCGATGATAGTAGTGACCTGTTCGGTCAGCTGGTCACTGACAGCATAGGTGACATCGCTGACGGCATTGGCGAGATCGTCCACACGACTGGTGACTGAGTCCAAGATGGAGGAAATGTTGACAGATGGGAGGTTCTGCTGGAAACTCTTGAAGAAGGCCATCTCTCAGCCGGGGTTCCTCCTGTCACCGTGCTGATCACTAGATTAGCTCATCAGAGGCACTGACACAACATGTGTTTGTTAGCATGGTGTGCTGGCAGTGTTACAGTGAGTGCTGACATGTACATACGCACCAATATGGTGGTAATAAGAATTATACTCGTTACAGGTCTCATGCTTAGACATTATCGGTCAGTGTCACGGATGTAGAGTAAGCCTAGTCATACACTAAAAGAAAAATACAATTAAGACCACAAAAATAGCTTTCAGTTCAAAACTTAGACAAGACTATGTGTGTCACAGCAAAAGCAATAAAATGTGTATTATTCTGCCTTCAAAATAAGAAAATACAAAAACTGCAGTGTTACACATTTAATGGTTTAAGCCAACTGTGCTAACTCTTACTTCCTCTACTCTGACACTGTGCTGGTTTTGTCTTGGTGCTTTTTGCAAACAGCACACATTATGACTCGTTTGCAAACCGAACATTCAATAATCATAACAGCCTGAATCCACGGTGGATGAACTGTGGTAATTGTTGGGTCAAGCTTTTTGGCATCAGCGCTAATACATGCAACCAATTCTACACTGAACAACACATCACCACAATTCACCATCAGCCTTTTATGGCTGAGGGATAACAAGAGTTGGATGCACAAGTTTGAATTTAGTTTGGATTTTCCCTATTCAACCCAGGTTCAAAAAATATACAGTGGGGCAAAAAAGTATTTAGTCAGCCACCGATTGTGCAAGTTCCCCCACCTAAAATGATGACAGAGGTCAGTAATTTGCACCAGAGGTACACTTCAGCTGTGAGAGACAGAATGTGAAAAAAAAATCCATGAATCCACATGGTAGGATTTGTAAAGAATTTATTCGTAAATTAGGGTGGAAAATAAGTATTTGGTCACCTCAAACAAGGAAAATCTCTGGCTCTCACAGACCTGTAACGTCTTCTGTAAGAAGCTTTTCTGTCCCCCACTCGTTACCTGTATGAATGGCACCTGTTTGAACTCATCATCTGTATAAAAGACACCTGTCCACAGCCTCAAACAGTCAGACTCCAAACTCCGCCATGGCCAAGACCAAAGAGCTTTCGAAGGACACCAGGAAAAGTATTGTAGACCTGCACCAGACTGGGAAGAGTGAATCTACAATAGGCAAGCAGCTTGGTGTGAAAAAATCAACTGTGGGAGCAATCATCAGAAAATGGAAGACATACAAGACCACTGATAATCTCCCTCGATCTGGGGCTCCACGCAAGATCTCATCCCGTGGGGTCAAAATGATCATGAGAACGGTGAGCAAAGATCCCAGTACCACACGGGGGGACCTGGTGAATGACCTGCAGAGAGCTGGGACCAAAGTAACAAAGGTCACCATCAGTAACACACTACAACGGCAGGGAATCAAATCCCGCAGTGCCAGACGTGTTCCGCTGCTGAAGCCAGTGCATGTCCAGGCCCGTCTGAAGTTTGCCAGAGAGCACATGGATGATACAGCAGAGGATTGGGAGAATGTCATGTGGTCGGATGAAACCAAAGTAGAACTTTTTGGTATAAACTCAACTCGTCGTGTTTGGAGGAAGAAGAATACTGAGTTGCATCCCAAGAACACCATACCTACTGTAAAGCATGGGGGTGGAAACATCATGCTATGGGGCTGTTTTTCTGCCAAGGGGACAGGACGACTGATCAGTGTTAAGG
This sequence comes from Mchenga conophoros, assembly GCF_057382185.1. NCBI lineage: Eukaryota > Metazoa > Chordata > Actinopteri > Cichliformes > Cichlidae > Mchenga > Mchenga conophoros. The sequence goes on from NC_140540.1 coordinate 15,822,731, forward strand.
ACAGAATGAATGGGGCCATGTATCGTGAGATTTTGAGCCAAAACCTCCTTCCATCAGTGAGAACTTTGAAGATGAAAGGAGGCTGGGTCTTCCAACATGACAATGATCCAAAACACACCGCCCGGGCAACAAAGGAGTGGCTCCGTAAGAAGCATTTGAAAGTCCTGGAGTGGCCTAGCCAGTCTCCAGACCTCAACCCCATAGAAAATCTGTGGCGGGAGTTGAAAGTCCGTGTTGCTCGGCGACAGCCCCAAAACATCACTGCTCTCGAGAAGATCTGCATGGAGGAATGGGCCAAAATACCAGCTACTGTGTGTGCAAACCTGGTAAAGACCTATAGTAAACGTTTGACCTCTGTTATTGCCAACAAAGGTTATGTTACAAAGTATTGAGTTGTATTTTTGTTATTGACCAAATACTTATTTTCCACCCTGATTTACGAATAAATTCTTTACAAATCCTACCATGTGAATTCATGGATTTTTTTTTCACATTCTGTCTCTCACAGTTGAAGTGTACCTCTGGTGCAAATTACTGACCTCTGTCATCATTTTAAGTGGGGGAACTTGCACAATCGGTGGCTGACTAAATACTTTTTTGCCCCACTGTACATGCAGGCTAAAATGTGCTTACTTAAGCCTTCTAATAAGTGGTGCTTAAGGTTCTACAATGTCTTAACTTGACAAGGCCAAGGCCTAATTACTTCTCCTTAGTGATCATGATTGACTACAGAAAAATCATTTATTTGACAGAACTCAATGGACTGACCAATACTGAGAACAACAGGAAAGTCCAAGGAACCTTGGTGAAGACCTAAGAAGGACATAAGTAGACTTAGACAAGTTGAGAAGGTTTTAATTCTTAATCAGAGAGCAAATTCTGTACAAGTGTACAAATTAAGAAACAAAACAGTAAGCCGAGGTAATAGAATGACATCGTTTTGACTTGGAGAAATGTTGTCTCAGTTCATATGCCGTTGTATTTTTTTTAACAGAACACAGCTAAGAGGATGCAAAGCTGCCATTAATATCATAATGCAGCAGGTACAATGTTCAGTTTAAGCATGGCTCATAAAGATGTGGACGCGCTGTCATTACAGTGATGCCCACACGATAAAGCCAAGAGCAATCCAAACGTCTGCATAAATTTCTACAGATTTAATAGCGTAATAAATCTTTGAGTGTGTTCAGTACCTGGCTGGTTGTTCTTATAGTCACTGAGATGTGACAGATTGTCAGGACTCTCCATTGACAATTTGTTGTTGAGGTAAAGAAAAAACAGAGCCATCAATGCCATGAAAGCTGCAATGGAAGACAGGACACCCAGGAGCTCGGGAGAGACTGAGGAGAAGAAGAAGAAGAGGAGGAGCCATGAGGAACAAGCAAAGCAAGAACTGACAGAAAAAAAGAAATCCAAATGTTAGACTTAAACAGAAGTAATACCAAACCAAGGTATTTGATTAAGTAAGAAAAAAAGAGCCCCATGTTTTTCTAATAAAAATACACAAGGTGGTTACAAGCTAAAAAAAAAAAAAAAAAAGTCTTTTGATCAGGACTCCTGAAAAGCCGCAAACAACCCCAGTCAAATAATTTGTTTTGTGATAATATCTTAAAGTTGCAATAAAACTCCTGCCATTTTGGCTTGTCAGAGGAGAGTTAGATATTTTTCATTTTAACAGATCCACTTCAAAGGCACACGAGATAAAATCTACAGCACTGTATGTAGGCCAACCATACTTCATGTAACCATGCAGCCCTGTGCTATTTTTATAAGAGCCTCAAAGGGACTGTATCTAACTGAAACCTAGACTCAGCAAACCCAGGGAAAAAAACAGACCGGGCCTTGGTTTAATAGGCTACAACACAGACACAGCACAGTGTAATAGCCAGGAAACGGGGAAGAGAAGGTGGACAGTGAAGCATGAACTGCATTTCTAAAGATCACTTGAAAGGGCAGATTGCTAAATAAGAGACACTGAAACTGAGCGAGTTATAGGCACATATTACTGCCTTAACAAAATTTAATCCCAATAAAAAACTATGGGCATATTCATGAATTAATCCCTCTGCATTTCCATTTTTAAGGATTAGGTTGTTTTATACCCCTAATCCAAATTGTCCAATCACGGCTCATCGATTGTAACTAAGCAAAATACCAGAGCAATAGTATAAAAGAGTTTCGAGGGTTATGTTGAGTTGTTGTGTTATAATGTAACATAGCAGAATTAGATCGTACGTATCTCACAGCAGCAAACAACCAACTTTACACTGCAGTTACTCATTTAAATACTGTCTAAAAACGGCCACAGGCAGCTTTAAGATGCTGCTTCACGTCCCTTTAAGGTGAAATCTTACACTGCTTACTGAAACCTCATTCACAATATTGCCGTGTTGTTCCATTTTCATTTGTGACACATTATATTTGGTGGTATGAGTTTGGTGAAATTGAAGATGACTGTTTGTTTCAACATTAAAACAAAACAAAGACATAAACCTGAGGTATATTTGGGACAACTTGACGGAGCTTGACAGTTGTTACACGTCTGCATTGCAGCAGGTGGTCACATCCTGAGGACCAATCACCCGTCATTGATCAAATTGGTGTAAAAATCTGGTCTCAGATGAGAAAACGAGAGAGGAAAAACAGAGGTATACTTTTGCAAACCTTGTTACTGAACTTATTATGGACCGACTTGTCTCACCATGGCAACAGGCAGAGATGACTATAGCCTGACAACTAGCTGCTGCCTGCTGCAGACTGCCAAAATGGTGAATGCTAAATTCCCAAGAACGGCAAAAGAAGTAGGAGGGAGATAAGAGAGCAATGTGACAACAGAGGCTTACCTCGTCTAAATGAATATCCTCTTTAAAGCCAGCTGTTCCCAAAAAGCACTGCTTCTTAAAGCACTGATAGTAAATGATCTAAGAAGAGGGAGGGAAATAACAAAGTTGTCCAGCTCAAAAGTAATCCTACATGTAACAAATCCCTGACACTTAGTCTGGTCCAGCACTCGCCAGGCTTACGTATCAACTCTCACTCCCGACAGCAGTGTTGATTGAGGCAGAATGACCTCTGAGGCTACGAGAGCAGCAGCCATCTGTCGAAAACGAACAGCTTATGGTCCTGAGCTGCGGCAAGCGATGACACTTCATACATGGCCATATTCTGTAAATGTCAACAGCAGCTGAATAATTCAGACACCTGGGGTAGGTAACCTGAGCCCCCCCCCCCCCAAAACGATATACACTGGAAAGTGGAGCGGAGCAGCAAAGAGGCCTTTGAAACAGTTCGCCCTCCTGTTTTTACATAATACCTAGGAAAGTGTGATATCTCTCTTAAGAGCAGAGCAGATTAAGGTGGATTTTTTAAAAACTCCGCTCTTTCATCTCATTTTATCCTCCCTGAGTGTGTGTGCATGTGCAATCTGTGTGTGCAAACTGAATAAACAAGATAAAAATAACAGAATAAATCTGTTTCTCACAGCATGTGAACTCAGGCTGAACTCCGGATTCTGAAATGAGCCTCAGGATTCAATCTACCTTTTTTCTCCAGGTAATGACTCCAGCAAGCTAACAAACAAACATGAAAGCACAGCCACCGAAGCATTCATTGAGAAAATAAATAACAGCCTGAGAGAAATGTGAGCTAGTTTGAATGAAGTGTCTGTGTCAAATAAAACAAGGGAAGCAAATTACTCTTTCATGTTCCTAATCTGCTAAGACACAGAATGACTAAAATTTCGACATTGCGAGTGCTTGATTAATTTACTTTGTTTAAAGCTTTAAAACTCAGTGGCGTTTCTGGGACATGCTCGTTATGCAATCTGGAATTGTTGCTTACACATGGACCTCTGATACGAAACAAAACCTCCACTCTGAATAAATCATGAACACACAGCTGCCTTCTTTTGCTGAAGTGAACCTAAACTTGATACGCTGTGCATAATTCACACATGAACCGTGTGCTTACTGAGAAAGCTATAGAAAAGCATTCTATACATCATATTTCAGTAAAAATTCACAAGCAAAAGAGAGGGCCTGGGGGTGGGGGGATGAGCCAGTCTTCTCCAGTCATGCAACAGAAAGGCTTAAAAATGCACGCACAAAGGCCTGCTTAAGAAATGGCATTATATCAAAATTTTATAATCTGCTTACATCAGAAAACTCACAAAATAAAGCTGAAACAAAGATCTGGAAACTTAAATCTTAGCAGAGGATTGAAAATCAGCTTGTGCTGTAATGCATAACAGATGGTGAATACACGTGTCAGATTAACTCGTAACTGGTTAATGCGCACATATGTAGCACCTGCCAAGTGGTAAATTGGTAAGATAAAAAATATATGCACTAAATTCACAGCCGCTAAAGGAATACTTATATTCCCTGTATTTGTTTTAATTGCTGTTATGTTTGCCCTTTTCGTTCATTTCTTCTTGATCTTTTTGCCAGGAGGGATAAAGAGTTCACACATCTACATGTCAAATGATTATTTTATACCTGATGAGGGTAAAGCTTTTACATCTTGAAACAGGACTGGGTAATTAATTTTTCCCCAAGGGTCCATATTAGAAATTGGGGTTGCTGTAGATGGCCTCTACCTATAGCTCAACTCACTTTTGCTCATTTTATAAGCTTATTGGTCCGTCCCTCCACAACAGTCCTAATTTCCCATGTGGCCCCTTGGTAAATATTAATTACTAATCCCTCATCTACTGTGCAAACAACAATAAAACTAACAAAAACAAAACACTGTCATAGCTTCCATGTTGGAAAAATGAAGCCAATGCATAAGTGCCTTAAAGCTGAATCGTGGTATTGCCTACTCATTCAATGACTAACAACTTGCCAATCGCAAATCATTAGCAAGTTAGCAAGTGGTTCTCAGTCAGACCCATCTTTTCAAATCACATCCGTTTTCTGCAACCAAGATGGTGACAGTGAAAAGGTTTCAAAATGGAACTTCAAAAGCCAATGAAATTTTCACAGCAACCACTAGGGCTGTTTGATATAACGATATATACCGGATGACGATATAAAAACGTCTATCGTTTAATTTTACGCTATCGTTTGTTTCGTGGTGTCGCAAAATAAACTGTTTAGGGCAATATTTTTTCATCGTTTTGATGGTCACTGTAGTGGCTATATTAATTTCTTAAAGTTCTCTCTTTCTCTTATATTTAATATAACCACACCACGGACGGAAAAGCGCATGTATTTATACGACAACGACGGTAAAACCATTGCGTCACGTGTCCGCTTGTTTATGTTCCACATAAACCTTTCACAATAAAGCTCAAGATCCTGTTGAGACTTTTCAAAATAAACTGAATCGCGTGAAAGAGCAGATTATTTACGGATGAGAAGCAAAAAAAGAGCCGCCAGGTGCTAAAAAATAAACCTTAGACTCAAACGTTAGAACAGGCTTTTCCCCGCAGAACGCTGTGTAATAAATACTCGCAAAGAAAACGGCGGCCGTTAAAACTTATGTCTAAAAATGTATCGTTTCATGCATCGGCACCCTTGACTCCAGGTACATGACGCCCAGCTGGAAACAGTCCACGCAAGTCGAGCTGCCCGAGATTCACAGAATTTACAAAAAAAATGTAAATTTTTTGTGATTTATATCGATAGATGTCTTATATCGGGATATGAGATTTTGGTCATATCGCACAGCCCTAGCAGCCACAGCCATCTTTAATACTGTCTATGGTTACAACATGAAAACGGAGCATCACAAAATCTTAGAGACAATCCTACTGCGTGCCAACCGCTTGCCTCATTATCAGAATTTAATACAGAGGTGAATTCTACAACTTCTTATTTCAGTTTCTGGATTTGCAGTTATTCATCAGGGCTGATGTCTGTGACATTCAGCATTCAGGAACTCCTTTTTTTGAAGGGAACCCTGTCGGGAGGGCTGATAGACAGGAACAGCTACACTCCTGTGTGGAAAGATCATCCCTGACCTGACCGTTATTCACTGCATCATTCAGAAGTCCATAATCAGTCCAAGATGCTGTAGAACACTTTACCTAGCTGAGTCATTTTCAAATATTTCTTGATATTTAAACTCCAAAGCCTGCTGTTGATCTTAATGTTGATCTAAAACATGATGCCGCCCTTCCTGTCTGGAGATGCAGATGTGGGAAAGAGACCAACGCACCGCAGATGACACTACACAAGAAATCAGAATCATCAGTACATCATCCAAGCAGGATGTTTAAACAGGAATTTACTGCAATAGGATATTTATTATTTCTCTGAACTAACTGCATTTTGTGCTGTTGCATTTTCACATTATTACATATTAAATATTAAATGGCACAGCTAGTCAAAGTGGAAGAAGTGGAAGTGGGATTTAATTATGTCATGTTAAACCCATTTGTATTCTTTAAGTTTTATTGTCTAAAAAAGGAAATCATAAGACTTTTAATATTATGAATATTAAATTAATTAAATATAAATGCAATATTATTGTAAATACCCTGGTTAATTTCTTTTCTTGTTGTTTAACAAAATATACTCTTGAAAATGCACACACGCACGGTTTTAAATGTGTGGTTGCAATGTGGTCTTACCTCGTCTGGCACAGATGAGCTCATGAACACCACAGTTCCTCCCCCCTCCTGTGAGAAAGACGATGTAAAGCTGGGAGTCAGAGTTTTAAATATGACTTTATGCAATGTAGAAACATATGGTCTGTCCTCAGGTTAAATGAGACAGATGAACATGTCAGCAAACATAAAACCAATAGGCTTGAATGACCTTGTTTGCTTTTCGTGGTCTCTGTTTCTCTGTCTTTAATATATTGATGGGTATATTAGCCTATAGAGCAGTGTAGGCTATCATTAATCATCTCTATACCAGTAATAACCACGGGCCACTACAAAGGAACACTTTTAAAAATGCACTCTGCCACAGCTACTCTGAGGCTCAATGATGTCAAGAAGTCATGCATATTAAAGGCAGTAATTATAGCTCCATGCATTTTTTATAAGGCAACTAATAACTCATTGCTGTGATGACTGGCATGGATTCTACAAAGTAATTTCCTGTTTTATTTTGTAATTCCACTTAGCTATGATGCCTTGTCAGTTTTACTCTGTGTCTCTGTTTGTTTTCCGGATATTTTTTTTAATAACGCCTCTTTTTAATTAGCTGTCATTGTCCCTTGTTTATGCATCTCCTGTAAAGCTCTTGCCACTGGCCTTCAGTTCCCAGTCGAGCATTTTTTATTATTGCTTCTCCGTATCCTTTCCTGTAAGTTTTGAGCACAGGGTGGGTTTTGTATTCTAGTTTGATTTTTCTGGAGACATTTACTGCACTGTTTGCTTTGAACTGCCTTCCTGTGTAATCCCTTATTACTCGCCTAGTCACCAAAAAAACAAACAAACAATTAAAAAGGTAGGGTTCATTGATAGGCGCATTTTAGCCTTATGCTAAACAAGAAAATAGAATATTTCATCTTTCAAATAAATGCTCTTACATCTATTTTAGCCTTGTAGTTCTGTGGTTGTAAGGCTTTCCTTTTCGGTATGTTAAATAGAGGAAAAAGTCCATGTACAGTGACAGATGTGAACCCAACCCTTCAACAAGTCACTAAAAGTTCCTCTGTCAAATTGCTATATTTGGGTCGGCTCCTACAACTATAAGCAACAGCGTAGAAATTTGAAAAATAAAATTACATGAACTATTTCCTCGACAGATGCAAAAGCCCAGGCATGAGTTGCTTTGCTGGAAAATTATCAACATGATTTTGTAACGCAATGCAATGCAATGCAATACGCTGCTCTGTTTGGGTTATGGAGAAATAAGTTTTAGGATTTAGTATTTTCACTGGAATACAATTTCATAATGTGTCAACTGGTTGTTTTACATAATCGCTATGAGGCTTAAGTTAACAGTGCTTCCTCTCCTTCACATCCCCAAGTTTTTACAGTGACACATAATCTCTCTTTGGCTGAACAGTTCAGTATTGAGGCTCCAGTATCACCATTAATTAAGGTGTCTCTACTTAAGAGTTTGGCAAGGTCACGTCTTGGCTCTGAATTTAGGTTTATTATTAAATTAAAAATAGCGGCAATGTGTTTTATACATTCTGAAATTTGTTGCTGAGTTGTCTCAAACCAAGAAACAAAATTTTAGTGCATTAAGAATCCCTTCATAACGTTAAAAAAGGTGTATTAGTTTCTTCACATCCAGGACTGCACAAGATAGTAGAAGTGGCATGAGGTCTTGACTTTAGTGCCAGAGCAAAGAGAAAACTGTGACTGAGGTAGCAGACAGACCTTGAGCGACTCAATTCATTCTATTAATTCATTAGCAGAAATTCTCTGTTGTCTATTCTCACCAAACTTTAGTAATTCTTAGTGTACAACAAGTACTTGCCTTAAAAGCTCAAAAAGAGATGGATTTTTACAATAATAGAAGTAAATGTTGTCACTGTCTGTCTGTGTACAGTTGTGACTCATATTCTGCTTTCACTGAGCCAGACTTTAGGTTATATTTCTCCATATTTTCTGAAGGTCCTACAGAGACTTTCTATGGAAACTGCCTGTTTTTCCACTCATTTTTAGTCTAGTTCTCATATCTGACCATTTCCAGAGAATTGCTTTTTTTGTTAAGCCACTTAACACCGACCTATTAGTTAATATAACAATGCCTCCACATCAGTGCTGATACAGAAGGAGAAGAAGTCAAAACAGTAGGCAAAGAAATTGTTTTTTTCCACAGTATTTCAAACTGTTTCAACAAGTCCTGTGTATAATCTGCGAATCTCTGAACTTCTGTTCGCCAGCCACTGCATAGTAGGTGTGGTGAAGCCCTTACATTTCAACACTGGACCTCTCCACACCCTCATCCAATGATGTTCTAACATCAAGGTTTAAGACCAGCTTCTGGACCAGTGATTCCCAAAATGTGCCCCGGGAAGGTACTGCAGGTGGGCCGTGGTAATAACAGAACTTCAGTTTGAAATTACTCACAAGTATGTACAGTTACAAATTTATATAAATGTATTTATTCATATGAAAAGTATTAAAACTGGTAATATTTATAGACAACAGCATTTTGAATAAAATTTTCAAGGAAACATATCACCCTCTCTTATATTTGAATGGAGTAACGGTTTAAGATTCGTTGAGCCCCACAGATTTGCTGGTTTTTAAGTGGGCCGCAGCACTCTTGACTTTAGGAATGGCTATTCTAGACCAGTGGCATTACTGGAAAGGTCCCCAGGATGGGAATTTGGGGCAAGTGCCACCCATTGCTACCCTTCTGTACACGCCCCTGCTCAGTGACGCCAAGCTGCTGCAAATTTCATTAAAAATTTGCAATAAAACATCTAATTTAAAAAAATTACACTAAAATTCTTCTGGAGCTGTCTATCTTTAATTAAACCACACCACCTCTCTCAAGTGACACTGCGCAGGAACAAGCGCCCGTGAAACAATAAGACCCGTATCCGTGACAGCACGGGACAAGGCACGAGCCTACTTTTTGTCGCTGCCTGGTGATGTGTCCCGGTCACTCTCACTAAAGCCTGTAGGAGACACTTTTCCCTCAGCATGAAGGCTGTTAGATCCGCTGCACATGTTAGCTATGAAGGTATCTACAGCACGTGCAGCCATCAAATAAAGTTTGACAGCAGCGGAGTGTTCTTCAAATATTACAACCCTATTCTTCCGCCAAGTTATATAGTTCTTTAACGGAAGAAAAACAAAAAGTCATGTGACGCCAAGCAGCGGCATGCTAAGACTTTGTGTTAAAATATTCAAATTAATCGCTACGTGCTCACAGGTGTCCCATAACTGACGCTTTTTCTGCCGTCTAAAAACATCCCTAGTTTAAAATCAAAGCACCGGGACTGCCTGCTTGTCTCGGTTTACTCGCGAATCACTTCACGTGCACATCCCGAGAAGATAATGAGACCTCAGCGGTCCTGCATCAGTGCGGGTGTCCGCACTTCAGCATCAGCCCCGCGCCCCCGGAGCACTGCGGTATACTCGCCGCGTGAGTTACAGAGAAACTGGACCAGAAATTACACACTCGGTGAATACCGCGTGAGATTATGGAAAGACGTCCTCCTTCAGCCCCGTGCAAAGTTTCCCACGAGTCCCGCAGGACACCTGAGAGCGAGTACCTACCGTCAATCGCCATGATGCTCCGTCCCGGACTCTACCAACTGTAGGGGGGTGTGGGGGTGTGATGGAGGCGGCCGGTCATTCATTTGTGTGTGTGTGTGTGTCACAGAGAGAGCGAGAGAGGTTGTGTAACAGTTCTATATGTATATAATAATAATAATAATAATAATGGATACTTTATTGATCCCCATGGGGAAATTACTTGTTTTTCTCTGCATTTGACCCATTCACTCAGTGAAGCAGTGGGCAGCCCACTAAGCAGGCGCCCGGGGAGCAGTGTGTAGGGACGGTACCTTGCTCAGGGGTACCTCAGGGTAGCCGTTCGAACCGCCGACCTTCCGATCATGGGGCGACCACTTTACCTACTGAGCTATCCCTGCCCCAATATATATATGTGTATATATTTAATTATATAAAACAGGCTACAAATAATAATATGTGCAGTATAACTGTATTATTGATGTAGGTTGGTTATTTTTGTTCTCCGTGGTAACATTCATTTGGATTTCATTCATTTGTCCAGTTGTAGTAACCTACACTTTAGAAGTCTGCTGTTATGCTACATTATTCCAGTTATTCCACCTCATTTCTGGGGCAAATATTGTGCGTTTAACTGCAGTCCAATTGCACTCTCTTTCCAAAAAATTGTAATTGTTGAATAAAAAATACCTAAGACCCGATATTGATAAGATAATGATAAATGCTTCTGTTTCTTCTGGAGGAGGGACCCTCCTGCTTCCTCAGTTGATCATGAGAAGGCGTAGCCCATCTTCCTCCACCGCTTTTTATCTCCTCAAACCTCTACCTCCCCCTCTCCTTCCACCTCTCCATCACTCTCCATTTTTTTCTTTCTCCCCTCCCTTCTTCATCCTTTTTCTTTTCTTTTTTCACCCTCGCTTAACTTATTCTTAACTAACAATAAATATAATCAACCATATTTTTACTTGTGCCAAATCAATGTCTTCATTCAAGAAAAATTCATCTTAAGAATAAAAACAACAAATGTGTGATGTGTGTGTTGATGGACCGGCACACATATGTTTTACATTTTAGCAGTATCTGTTGTGATACGTCTGAGAGTGAAGTTAAGTAACGTGGGTTACTAGTGGTTCCGAGAATATTTAAAAGTGGAATGGGAGCCAGAGCCTTCGGCTTTCTCTGCCTTCACGATTAAGCTTAAAACTTTCCATGTTGATAAATGTAACTCTATACACCACACCCTGTCCAAGTATTGTTGCTGACTATGTCCTTCCCTTTACGACCACAGTGTACCCATCTTCTCATGGCTGCTTCCAGCAGGACAGCATGCTGTCTCACTGCGCTCAAATGGCCTTCACACGCACCACATCTCAATCCAACAGTGCACCTTCGGGGTGTTTTGGACCCGTAGATTCACACCATGAATGTGCAGCTGACAAATTTGCAGCAACCGCATAAGGCTTTCATGCCAGTATGAACATGTCTGAAGAATGTTTCTAGCACTGTGTTGAATCTGTGACATGAATGATTAAGACAGTTACGAAAGCAATAAAAGAGTCCAGCAACTGGATCTAATATTGCCTGTGAGCTCAATAAAATAAAATATAGCAGGAAAACAACGCCAGATCAGTTTCTCCTCGTCGTTAAAATAATTTCCCCCAGGGATCAATAAAGTATTCTGATTCTGATTAACAAACAATCAAGCGTTACCCCACACTGCTGACGTCACTACGGGAAGTCACGCCCATTAGACTTCCCCTTACTTTACATTTCCGCAAAGTTTTGGAGTTGTGGCAGGCTTCCCTTAATCGGGTTTATTACAGTTTTGTTTATAGACATTTATAAGCTAAAAGAAAAGATGAGTGAAATTAAGCCCAATGATAAAGGGTCGAGTGAAGAGAGCGCCGAGGAACAAGACTGGGCAGCGGCTAAGGCTGCTTTCGACAACCTCAAATCTAACAAACCCAGACCTGTGAGTGTTTTAATGCTATTTTCCTTTTCGTTAGCATGTTTGCTGTGTTATATACTTTCACGAAGAGTTGTTTGGGTAACAAACCCCTGAACATGTCTTGCATTTCTTTTTTCTCATTGTTCATGCACCCCCAGCCCAAACCCAAGAATGCAGTCACCATCGCCGTCTCCTCTCGCACTCTCTTCAACATGAAGGCCGAGAGGAAGATATTTGAGGAAGAGGGCTTAGAGAAGTATGTCGCTTTCCAGCAGGAACATGAAAACGAGCCCCTAAAACCAGGACCTGCTTTTCCCTTCGTCAAGGTAGGCCTGGGCCCCTGTACTGTCAAACCTGCTGTGCAGGGCGTGTCCCCTCAGAAGTGTTCATTCACTATTACAACTGTCTGTGATCACATAGTTAAAGCCAGGGAATACTTATTGATAAACAGTAATAGCTAACAAGGGGCTGCATGTCTATCCCTACACCTAAGAGGAGGTGGTGTAAATGCAAGTGTTTGGCTGTTGTCACTGCTAGAGCAAACATGGCTAAAATAAGAGAAATACCTAACACCGCACCAATTGCTTAATATTTAACTTCTTCATTGCTTTAAAACCGGTTTTACTACTTGTTACAATGACATGGTACAAGCTAGGAAATCAAATCATTTTCAACAAAGAAGACTGAGAAGTTATTCCTGTAAAGCCTGATAGGTGCTGAGAGCTGATGTTTGCACATGTTTATCAGGTTCATTGTCTCACAGAGAGTTATTTTAAAACACTTCTGGTTTTCTCGTTTGACAGTCACTGTCCCTGTGGTTCATAATGAGTGCTTCAACTTTGCTGGCACAGCTGGTACCATAGCCACTCCTGCCATTCATAACAGCCAAACTGTCCAAACACAGAGCATTACAACATTAATGAATTTGGTACTAAATGCAAGGTTAATGTATTAGGTTGAAGTCATTTTACATAATAAATTATCAGCACAGTGTGTTTTTGTGCAATAATATACAAAGGGCCCTATCATCATTAATACATATATACTTTCTATTCCAACAGTTGACTGTCGGATAATAACACATGGATGAAAATATACTGGTAGTGCCCACAGCATGGAATAATAAATGTGACTTTTTTAATAGTAATTTCTCATATGCATGCAGCCCCGAAAGTCTACTCTACCTAGAGGGTATTTTAGATGTAGGTGTCAGATGGGTTCAAGGTGGGGGTGGGACTACATTAGAGATCTGCTGGTGATGGATAAGTTGACAGAAGAGGTCAGCCAGGAGTCTCCATGGACTATGATGTTTGCAGACATTGTGATGTAGTGGGAGTAGGGAGCAGGTCAAGGAGAGTCTGGAGAGGCGGAGTTATGCACTGGAGAGAAGAGGAATGAAAGTATGTAGAAGCAAGACAGAATACCTGTGTGTGAATAAGTGTAAGAGTGAAGCTGTAAGGAGGAGAGTTAGTGAAGGTAGATGTGTCTGAACCATCCAAATCAACAGACAGTTCACAAGAGAGGTGCAGGAGAGTGCAGGCAGGGTGGAGTGAGTGGAGACGAGTGTCAGGGGTGATTTGAGACAGAAGGATCGCAGCAAGAATGAAAGGGAGGGTTTACAAGATGGTAGTAATACCTGCTATGATTTGGAGATGATGGCACTAATAAAATGGTAGGAGGAGGACCTCAGAGAAGGTTCCTGGATGCAGTGTGAAAGAGCTGGCGTGAAAGAGGAGGTGGCTAGGGATAGGGTGAGACGAAGGTGAATGATCCACTGTGCCAACGCCTAAAGGGAGCAGCTGAAGGATGATGCATTGCTTTAAAAGTATGATTTAACCAAAAGAATAGTGGTTACTTCTGTTGAGCACTCATGCAATATCCTTGCTTTGGGTGTATAACATGGTTTGTTTTCTTGTGCCTTCTTAAGGCGCTGATGAACGTCAACACTCAACTGAGGGAGCTCTATCCAGACAACGAGGAGCTGTTTGATATCGTCTTAATGACCAACAACCATGCCCAAGTGGGAGTGCGCCTCATTAACAGCATTAATCACTATGGTATGCTGCGTCGAGGTCTGAGCGTGGAGTGTGATGTTGGATCAAGTCTAGCAATTGCGCGTCTAAAATGAGGAAGTCTTTCTTTTTCTGCACATCTTACTTGTTTTTTCTCCTTGCTTCAGATTTGACCATAGAGAGATTCTGCATGACAGGAGGGAAGAGTCCTATTGGTTACCTGAAGGCCTACCTGACAAATCTTTACCTCTCCAAAAGTGCAGACAAAGTCATACAGGCCATAGATGAAGGTAAGTGATGTTGGTCTAATATTTTAATCAGTACTTTGCAGAGTCTTGGACTTCCTTCACCACCTTCTAGATGTTTAAGTACTTCTTATATTTACAAGCCTCAATGTTGACTTTGTGACTCATTCACGCTTCAGAGGGAAATCTCGACTTCATACTAAACTGCAAGAAATAGCTGGTTGAAGGCAGCATGAGATTTACAGCCCGCCCACCATTCAAATGAACACAGAATAAGCTTGTGTGTTAACCATGATATTTATTTAAAACAAGGTGAATTAAGGGCTCTTGATAGGCTCAATTTATTGTGTACATACTATATACTGTTTAGAGGTTTTAATCCTTGCTTCGCTTACCTTTCATCAGGAATTGCTGCTGCCACAATGTTCACGCCGGACACAGAGCAGGAGCTAAGCAACACTCAGTTGAGAGTGGCGTTTGATGGTGACGCTGTTCTCTTCTCCGACGAGTCAGAGATCATCGTGAAGCAGCATGGCCTGGACACTTTCTTTGAGCACGAGAAACATTTTGAGAACAAACCTCTCGCTCAGGTAACATATGGTTGTTTCCATCTTCTCCTACATCGCTGATGATTTTTTTCTTCCTTTTTATTTTGTTCTTCAGGAAACAAGAAGTGAGCATTTTCAAAAAGTTTAAGGACACACATAGAGTGCATAGTTATAGCTTACATAAAATAGAAGATGGGCTTTGCCCATGCCCCTCCAAACCTGTCTCAGGCATGCCTTTACCCACACCTCACCATGTGGGATCATTTCAGCCCAGGCGACACCTGAAGACTTTGCACTGCCACTGCAAAGACAATAGTGGTGTAACAACATACACAGAAATTTACATTAACTGCTTACATTTAGAATCTAGATTCTAGATTTTTGTTCTGTGAGGTTCTATCTAGAGTCTAGATAGAACCTCACAGAACAAAAATCCCTCCACAAATACTGACCTAGTTGGTGCAGGATGTGGCAACATAATCAAAATACAACAAGTTGGAATATGGCTACGTCCCCTATTGCAGATATATATATTCTGTCCATCTGTGCAGACTGACTCAGATCCATTGCAACATGTTGGAGACAGGTTGCAACCTGTGCAATTACCTTGCAATCAAAAGTGGTCACCCAGAGGCTGAGAGTGTTCCATGCTACTTGTAATTGAACGCCATATCCCCCCAAAAAAGCAATGCTATCACCGGGGCAACTGCTGATGATCCTTATGTTATTAGGATGTTGTCCTGTATTTACTGTTGCATGACTGAGCCACTAGTCAAATACTATAAGTGTAGCCATTCACACTTTTTAACAAGTGTTTTGCTCTTTGTTTTTGTAGATAGTTTCACTGTGCAGTCATGGTGAACTGTTGTTTCAGAAGCTGACTCGGTATCAGTAGACAGTACTGGCTGTCACCGCATACTAATGCACCCCACTAGATTCCTCATTAATTACAGTGCAAGCTGCTGATATGAGCATATATCACGCTCTGAGAATTATCTGTGGGGTTTACGCACCCCCTTGTGAGTTTGTAAATATGTTTCACATTATCTGAAGCATTTATTTTCCTTGTGTGTGCTTGTGGTTGTGTATATACTATCTGTATTATCCGTCCAGATTACAAGTAGTAGCAGTTTTTCAGTAACTGTGATGTTCTCCACCCAGTGCAACCATCCATCGAATGGAAAGATGATTTAAAAGAGAGGCTCTATGTAAATAAAAGCAAACACATTGCAGTGGATTTCTTCAAATCTAACCTATCACACACAGCTTTTTATTTTCACAGTCCTCATTTTAAATTCAATTTACTTTTATTCTTTGACTCTTTCAGGGACCATTAAAGTGTTTCCTGGAGGCCCTGGGAAAGCTCCAGAGAAAATTCTATGCCAAGAACGAGCGTTTGAACTGCCCCATCCGAACCTTCCTGGTCACGGCCCGCAGCGCTGCCAGCTCTGGAGCTCGTGTCTTGAAGACCCTCCGCAGCTGGGGCCTGGAGATCGACGAGGCTCTCTTCCTGGCGGGGGCTCCGAAAGGGCCCCTGCTTCAGAAGATCAGGCCGCACATCTTCTTTGACGACCAGATGTTCCATATTGAAGGGGCCACGGAACTGGGAACCATATCCGCACACGTCCCCTATGGAATCGGACAAAAGTACCACAAGGGAAAACTCATCGAGCAGCCTAAAAAAAAGGAATAACCTAAGAAAGGTTAAAAAAATAATATTACACTCGCACTACTTTTGCTCCAGATTAAATATTTATATTCATAAAAAAATGTCCATTAAAGGAATCCTAATTTTTAAAGGATTTTGCTCATGAATTGGCAATAAGCATTTTCCTCATGAGAGGGAATAACTGCTGAACAGGAGAATGTATTTTCACACCAGAGTTACACTAGGTGCTTTACTTTCACTTACTGCTGTCGAGGAAAAGCAACCTTTTGGTTGGTTTTAACGTTTGTGCTTACCACTTGAAAGATCTGCAGAATAAGTTTTTTGCTGTTTTTTTTTATTATGTTCATAAAAAAGGTTTATCCCTTTTATCTGTGAGGTTTTTGGCAAATACATATATAAATATATACATATAAAAGTACTGGTACAGATCACCAATTCCATTATTTTCGGTGTTTGGCAAAATCCTCACCCATTTCATATTTTGAAAGGGATTTTAGGAGGTAGAATAACCTCAGCTTACAAGGAGCGCTGATGCTGTCTCTGTGTGTTACTGTACTCATTTATTTTTGAAGTGCCACAAAACTTGATCTTGTTCTGTAGGCTGTTTACGCTGAGTCTGTGTGTCAGCCAACAA
The DNA here is from genome assembly GCF_057382185.1 of Mchenga conophoros. Classification (NCBI taxonomy): domain Eukaryota; kingdom Metazoa; phylum Chordata; class Actinopteri; order Cichliformes; family Cichlidae; genus Mchenga; species Mchenga conophoros. The sequence goes on from NC_140540.1 coordinate 15,839,907, forward strand.
GCTGTAACCAGACTTTCTAGGATGGACTGACTACATCTACGTATGCCTTTGTATATGTTTGCAGATATTTATGAAATTTATATTGCATAAATATGTACCTTAATGGTCTGCATAACTAAATGTCAGGAAGAAGTTGCACAGATACACTCGCATGTTTTTATATGCTGGTATATTTAATCTTTTTCATTTTTGTACTCACATTGTGGTAACACAATGATAGCTTGTCTACACCATTTGACTTTTCTACCAGCGAGTAGTTAGATAAATAAAGGAATGCGATGAAACCCCAGTTGTTGTGTTTTGACAGTGTTGGGTAGTACCTAACTGCACGTACTGTAATTATTTGGAGGCACTTTATCCTGCTTTTTTCTTCATTTGACATAAAAATATACTAAAGATTCTCTCAGATTGTTGTGTTTAGGCAGAGTTTGCCTAGTGAGAGCAACATCTTTTTATAAAAGAGCTACAGAGCTGCTGTTTTCTTTTCTTTCCTTATGTCAGGATGCTTCTGATTTATCTCAAGGCCTTTTGAGAAGGCCTGACTGACTCACACACAAACAGATTAATGGCACTTAGTGTAATACTGCAGTTTATACTAATATTTCATATTTTTGGCACACAGGTTATTTGCTTTAAAAAATGACACATTATGTATATAATACCTCGGTATTTATAGTTTAATAGGATTTTGGTTGCAGAGCTTTTACATTTAAAGGTATTTTTGTCCACCGCTAGGTGGTGCTATTTACCTGTAAGTGCTCCTCTTTACATTCAGGGCCTCTGGGATAGTCTTTCTTTTTTTTTTTTCTTTTTTGTTTAATTGAAAGAAATTTTCATATACAAAACAAGTCAAGGAAACATTTCAAAAGGGGTGTGTGCGTGTGCACTTTAGTTTTTAACAATATATAGTATTTAAAGGAACACACTCCACTTTTTTTTGGAAATAGGCTCATTCTCCATCTCCCTCAGAGTTAACAATGCAGCGTCTTCTTTCTAAATCTGTAGGTTAATAGGACTTTGGAGCGGGATCTTAAGGGATGGGGCGTGGCCAGGATTTTTGCTCGAGGCGCCATATCAGCAGGCCAAACAAATGCTTGCTGTGTGTGGACACACAGACGCGCATACACGTTTACACACACAAACCATCATATAGAAGAGAGATTTCTGAATAGGGATTTTGTTTCTGTTTTTTGTTAAAGAGACATGAAAGACCTCAACTTAGGGTTAAGTGTATAAACTTGAACTTGAATCATCTTTATGATGCAACCGAAAGAATCATGAATCTGAAAAGCTACATGATTTTTCTGGATTTTATTTTTGTCGACTTATGAAGTTATATATATTGTTTTGTATATTTTTGAAATTTCTTAAGGAGAAGATTGCTGATTGGTCCTAACCAATTACTGTATAAAAGATGAACGACACGACAGCACTTCCTCCCATTGTGCAAAAATGAAGCCAAAATATCCAGCTTGTGGGAGCTGCCATGTTCCACTTTTGGAGCCAGAGTCTGCTCAGTAGTAACTCGTGGTGGAGCGTCTCTGCCCACACACCCACTGGACGTGACCGTGAACACGCCCCCTTACACTTTTTACATAGCCCGGCTGCTCTGTCTCTCATTCTGCAGGGTATGGGTAAAATTTATCATACAAAACATGCACTCTGTGTAATATGGATTAACGTTACTGCTGAAGATGTGAGGACATCTGATCTCTGAAAAAACAACTGTTAATGAAGCTGGAAAAACACACCCACGTCTTGATCCTTAAAAAAGCATATTAATATATAGTAAAAGCCAATCAGAAATAAGTAGAAGTAAAAGGCTTCAGCCTACTAATATTAGTCAATAAAATACATTCTCTGCGTCAAAAGTGATGAGTTAAGGTGCCCATGGAGGCATTTGGCCCCGGGGTAGACCCAAGTCAGGCTGGAGAGATTATATCTCTTGGCTGGCCTGGAAACGCCTTGGTGTTCATATTCATATTAATATTCTTATTCTTCTATGACAAAAAAGTACAAGTGTTCATTTAAAGAAATAAACAGAGCAGTAAGAGATGTTTTTTTTATTTTATTTTTTTTCTTTATTTTCCTTAGCCGAAGGCCGTGTCGTTTGTTTTCTGACCTGGGAGTTGGATAGTCCTGGCTCAGGGACTTTTTTGGACGCCCTGTGTCACTACTGTTTCTGGCCTCTTGTTGTCTTTTGGTGTGTTTTCAGAGGTTCCACTCAAGGTCATATTGTTCATTTTCTTAACTAGGAGTCGGATAGTGCTTGGCGAACAACTTTTTTGGCTGCTCTGTGTCACTGGTGCTTGTCCTGGCCTCTTGTTGTATTTCAGTGTGATTTCAGAGCTTTTGGTATCGCTCGAGGTCGTAACATCCATTTTCTCAACTTGGTCTTGGATAGACCTTGACAAAGAACTTTTTTGGATGTTCTGTGTCACTGGTGCTTGTCCTGGCCTTTTTTCCTTGGTGGAGAGCAGCTGTCGTCACTTCTGCAATTCTGTGCAACATAATTCGGGCCGTGCTTCCTCTTGAGTGGAAGCTGGAAATGTGTTTCCACAGAATTTGGCTCTGGGTTTTGGTGGTCCATTGTAGTAAAACCAGCGTAAGCTTGTTGGCTTTTGTATAGTAAGCATGTTCTTATTAGTAAATACTTTAAAGTATTTACGATAAGATTTAACAATAGTGTGGGTACTGCTTTACAAACCTTATTATAATTATTAAATGAAACGTCTATTTTACACTTATCATTAAATTATTCATAAGATAGCAAGTTTCCGTTTTTATCAAGCAGATCAACAACAAAACATACACCGCTATCATACCAGTCTGATTTAGATAAGGACTTCTTATTGATGACTATAACCCTATTATTCTTTTACCATTTTTTTTCCTATTTTTCTATTTTACCATCTTGGTAAATCATTTTTAAGGCAAGCTATGGCATTTTCTTCCCAGACTTGATCCTTGATCCATGATTATTACGACAGCACTTGAATGCACATCTTCAGTTACCTGTTTGACTTACAGCTTTAAAATTTTTCATAAGGAGTCACTTTCTTGCAAAAATAAATATGTTAAGGGCCGCTACAGAATATTTCTGCCTTCCATGTTCAATCGTCTTAGATGTGCATGACGGAGGGAACCACTAGGGGGCGCTCCAGCTTAACTAGATTAGGTTAGCCGTTACATTTCCTGCATATAGACTCAGCTGTATAGAGAAAAAATATAGTAACACACGCATAGTTTAGAGAAGCCCATTAAAAGCCTTAAAATCATCCTACCAATGCCATCATAAGAATGCTGAACCGTACAAACCTACAATAAGTCCTCTTTTTAGAATACCAAGTTCCCTTTCAGCACATTTCCAGGTATCAAAATATCACTGCCAAGCACAGAAAGAACAGCGAAATGCAAATCACCGTGTTCGCACTGAACATTAAATCTAATTAGAAGTTAATGAACTATATCCTGCAGCTTCAGATATATTAGAATATCTGAGGTTTACCATTCTTGGACTGAGATTGCAGAGATAATATGTGGTATATGAAATAAGAACACATTTTATACACACTGACAGTGAACCCTCTCGCTGCCGAAAAGCCAGTCAGGCCATTAAAAAAAGGTCGTCTGTGGTGGGAAGGTGTAATTAATTCTGAAATTGGTTGCAGCGAAAAATGACGACACGGAAAAGGAAAGATGATTTTCAAGGTTTAAGTCCGCTAGATGATGTGAGTTGATGATGATGATGATGATGAATGAAGACAGAAGAGCGGACATAAATTTAATCTATACCGTGTATGGACTGATATAACTAGATTTGGAGGTACATGCAAACATATATGATATATACGTTGTAGCTGATTCCACACGATTTTTCTTCTTTTTCTTCTTCTCAAAACCTAGTTCTTATATCAAAATTTGGTGCTTTTATCAAAACCTGGTTCTTATATAACCCAGAATGGCAACAGGTGGCTCGAAGATTATGGTGCGTAATGCAAATATCACTTAATGCAATCTCAGGTTGTTTGTCAGAAGTAGATTTAAGAAAATGGTTACAGATGTCTGAACATGATTCTTTGTAACTCTAAACTTCAACCTCAACTCGTGCATCATTTGAGGCCTTCATCACCCAAATGAGTCTTTACACAGCTTTTTCCACCTGTGCACTCTTACTCACTGAGACCTTGAAACCAGTAAAGATGTTAAAATAAATGAATAAAGATAACATTGAAAAACAGAAAACGATTTACATTTATGGAACAAAATGTAAGTAGCATGTCATGTTGTATTAAGCCAAGGCTAAGGTGGAGTAAAGGATTTTTAGAGTTACTATAACAGGAAAAGTGAAAAATGTGGCTATGAAAGATAGTGAAGATTAAATATAAAGTGACTTATATGAGTAAAATAAATTTCACTAAGTACACTTAGCAGATTTTTACAGATTTTTTGTGTCCCTCTTTCTGTTTTTGTAGAGCTTGAATTACTGCCAGCATCGCTGCCAATGTGAGGTTTTTTTTGGGGGGGGGATGCTCACTCGGCAGAAGATATTTTTTTAATTTGATCATATAGTTGAGTTATTCATCTTGTCAGGGGAGTAGCTTTGCAACGAAGCAAGGTTTTGTCAGGCAGAAGAAGTGTGTGCATCCCTGAGAGCTGGGACCAACTGGCTGTTGCCATGGATACTTGGTGCTGACACCACAAGAACTGTGTAGGTTTGTTGAAGATATAATTAATAACAAAGGATTAGAGGCAAAGGTAGCATGGGGCTCAGTATGAGAAACCTCATCACACAGTTTCTATAATTGGCACTCTTTCCGTGTGTGTGTGTGTCTGTCCGTGTAATTGTGTGGACACCGCAACAAAAGTTCTTGAAAAAAACAGTAGCACCCTCATTCTCTGCTGTCGCATTTATCTTCTTGACAAGCAATTTGCTCTAAATATGTTCCCTTGGTTTGAGTTTCAGAATGTTTTTTGGAAAGTAATTTATTTGTACCTGCATTACCGTGATTGGCCCATTGATGCATATCCTGGAGATCTTGGGAACATTTATTAGACATAATTAGATAATTGATATGTTTTTATGATACCGTGGCTTTCACGTCGCTGTGCAGAATCTTAAATATGGAACATGTTTACAAGGAGTAATGTACAGACTTAATGAAGGCAAAAGGCTTTATAACAATATGAATCAATGGATACTGGATGTGCAAAGAAAGAAAGAAAGAATTTGTTAATCTGTAATTTTTCTGTTGTGTTGGCTGCAGCGTTTTTAATTGCATTTTTCAGAAACTACAGTCATCCTAATATCCTAATCATGTCTTTTCTTTTTAGATAGGCTTATTTAATATAAAAGATTTACAGACCACAGGAGTGTGTCTAAAGTTACGGCTTGGAGTGGCCATGATTTTCCCTATCATATATACCACTGGACTAGTGCTTCTTGAGATTCAACACATTTCATACTTTAGTTTTAATAAAACAGGTGCAGGTTGCACAGCACGTTCAAAAACTATGAGAAATCACTTGGTTAACTGACTGTCATAAGTTCAACCAATGGTTTTGCTAATGCAACACTTTCATTTTTCAGTGAAATTTCAAAGTCTTCAGTTGTCTCCAGCATTTCAGTAAAAGTCTCCATGAAACCACTGGCTTACCCATCCTAGCTACTTTTCCATTTATCATTTTTGAGCACTTTACTTAATTTATTTGTTATGTTTAGCTTATACGTAAAACCGTTTGACCCTTTTTTCTTGCAGTTTCAGTAGTTAATATATTAGCCAACAGTCCACAATTTCACAAATTTATTAATTATATAATTAATTATATATAACCCTATTATATAACTATTTCAGTGATTTACCTATGCTGTTATCTTGCAGTTTTAGAAAGCAGTTTAACTCCTAGCCATATTTTATAGCTTCTGTAGCTTCTTAAAGTGTTTACCCCAATGATTGTATGCAGTGTATGATTTATCAAGTTTAGTTATCAATTCCGTTTGTTTATTTATACTATTAGCTAATAGTTTTGTTTTTTGTTTTTTTTTTACTATTAGCTAAACCTTAGCTGGTGATTTTAGCCATATATTATATATTCCCTTTTTGACCTTTCCTATTACTGTTTTTTGAGGCTTTTGGTCTTTCCTGTGACTTATTTCTACAATCTTCAACCGAATAAGCAGATGAATAAACAGAAATGACAGCAGTGAGTTGTCCCTACTATTTTAATTGAAGAAAAAAGTCAAATTAATAGTCTAAACAAGAGAGACTTATATAGCAAGCACTGAAGTGACTTGTTGTAAAACACTGTGTGATATAATTTCCTTGTGCAGTAATGAGCTACAAATATATTATGTCCAAACAAATCCTGTATATTTTGGTACTAGAGTGAGGACACTTTCAAACTGCAGGAATCAATTTTTTTAACAGCCATTACAAGAAAGCTAAAAAAAAATCCCCTTGGTGTTTAAAGATGCTATGCATAGATAAGCCATTTAAAAGAAAAGCAGATATGGTCGTAGGATGTGCTACACATAAGAGTTTGGATAATTTTAGAGCTTCTTCTAACCAGAAATATGGCAAAGGCAGGAAATCCCACACCATATCAATAAAAATGTCAGAGGCCTTTAAAGAGCAAAGGGTGCACATAGGGGGTCAGTAAACTTGCACATCAGGTGCATCATAGGAGGTGTTAAGTAGGTTCTTTTCAGTGATATAAGCATTCAGAAAGTGTAAAAGAAATCTGCAACAAAAGTAGCTATTAGCAGATATATTATTTTACTGATTTTTTTCAGTGATTCTTTCAACCATTTGGCTAGCAAAAGTTGCAAAAACGGTGAGAAATGTGATCACAGTAATTCCTTAATATTCTGTGAATCTGCAAAATGGTAAAATTGTTAAAAGGAAAAAGCAGCTTATCTTCACATTTGAGAAATGCAATTATGGAATGTTTGACATTTTTACATGAAAAATGACTCAACAATTGTGCGCACTCCTTTCGGCTTTACTCACGCTCATTGTTAGGTAACTACTGGCAAAGCAGAGCCTTTTTGTTTTCATTTACTTTTCAAAGCTGTCATATCATTGTAACAGGCCGAAACATATAGTGTTATCTGCTAAAATGTACTTAGACAAAAGTATTGTGCCATGAAACTAAAGTAGTTAAAAATGGTACTCAAGTGGAGTACTGTGAATGTACTTTCACCACTTTTTCTGTAAATACAATTATAGTGTGAGTTTGTGGTGATGAAGTTTGGATTTCTGCAGGTGGCGCTCACTTCTTCGTCTGTTCACCCGTGAAGATGGTCAGCACTTGCGATAACAGCTCAGTGAATCTGCTGCACGATGCCATGCTCACCATTTGCTGTGTGACTGAGTTTGTGGAACACATTAAGTTTTGTGGCATTATTTGTTGAAAGAGGACTATTGTTAATCTACAGTATTCACATGAGGAATGTAGCTTTGCTGAACAAACTTTGATCAGGTGCAGAACTTTTGGTAGGTACCTTTTAAAGATTGCTGTTGTCTATGCTAACACACTGCCTGTTTGAAACAGATGCTCATCACCCTTGTGATATGCATTATGTGTTTCTGTAATTGCTGCCTGACTAGTGTTATTGCAGACCTAACTGTGTGTTCTGCAGGGATCCCAGGAAACCTATTTCTACACCTCCAGAATGAGCTGGCTCTTATTCAATTTAGCCTATTCTCATTTGATTGCACAGTGTGGTTCTCTAAAAGCGACCCCACAGGTCCGGAGGCATTGACAAGTGTCTCTGCATGAGATGGATAACTGAAGCCACATCGGCACACTGTTTCCTCCTTTTGGCCTTTCATGAGTGCACCTGTTAGATATTATCGACAGGCTCACCTAAGATACAAAACACAGTTAGGAAGCTCTAGGCCTGAGCATCTAATACACATATCTAATGATGGGAAGAGTTTAAACGGTTCTCTGAAAATGATTTGAATGATTTGAAATCAATCACTCATCACTTTTGCTCTGAAAATCCAAGGGGGAAAGAGAGGGAGTGAGCTTGGTGATAGCATGTTGCTGGTCCTTTTCTCAGGAGCTATTAATTCATTGGCACATTATATCATTTTGTAGGGTAAAAACATTAAATAGTGCAGAGTGGAAATAAAAGATTTGTTTTTCTTCTAGTATTTTAGATTTATCTGGCCCGAGTGAATGGCCCGCTCTTCGTCACTGACATCTTTGATGCATGTACCCTGCATTTCTTTTTCATGTAATTGAGTTACGAGTTAAACTGGCTTTTGTCATCTTGAGAAGCATCACACTCGCTTCTCGTCCAACCAGTGTTTAGCGTGAGGTTGCGTGGGCAGAAGGGAGAGCAGTATTAGATCAGCCATAGTAACAGATGAACGCCGTACAGTCATAGTACTTCATGGTCAGTGCTGATCAGCTGTGGCATTTAGACTGCTCTCCGGGCTTAGTAGAGGACACAGAGTGTGGTCCCGGCAGGGGCTCAACCCAGCCAGGCAGCAACACAACTAGCCGGCAAGGGAAAGCAGAGTGCAACTAGTGAGGAAGAAAGCATCACCAATTATCTCCACCTCTGCGCTTGTAGCAGGAATCCATTTCAGCACCATTACCTCTGGGCAGCCATGGGCTGACAGTCTCTCCCATCAGGGCAATAGTTCTAAATTGGCTCCCACCCCTCTCCTCCTCCAGAGATTGAAAAGAGATTATTAAAGACATTTATCATAGAAGAAGCCTGAGCCTGTCTGGAAAGTCTGAAAATGGTGAGAAATGGCAGCACAATGGAGAAGGCCTGAAGAAAGAGGGGAAAAGAGGGATGGAGCAGGAAGAAAATGATGAGGAGGTATGTCTTTGCTGAAGGCTTGGTGCTCCTAGGAGACAGGGTGGTCCCATGGGTAAATCCAATGGGATGCAGCAGTAGACGGGGTGTGGGGCCCAAGTCTGAGGGAAAACATGTGAACAGCAGGCCACCCAGTCATGGCTAAAACCCTACATATCGGATGCAGCACTAATGACACCCCTTGAGACCGTAACAGTCTGGCTACAGCACAACAAGATGCTCCATAACAATCTGGCTACAGCACAGTGTATTATTTCTGTCTGACCCAAGTTGAAATCTTGGAGAAAGACTTTGCAAGCTGGACAAGCTGAAGGTCTGCTGTTGTTGTAAGCGCAGACATTAATTTACACCATAATGCCTTTGACTATTCCAGCCAAGAAGACAACCGCATGTTAAAAATGCCGTGTCCTGCCCTGGGTCCTAGCTTTGAACATGTATTGTAAGACTAATTTTCAGAACAACTTTGTACACTTTAATGCAGTGTTTTATACCTGTCAAACACTCACTTGCCAGTCTTTACACTCCACCCATGCACAGACTAATAGAGGTGTTATTGATGTAGTTATATAACCACCTGAATATTGATGAACATTACAGCTACAGTATACCCATAAGAATACATGCTCCAATATTGGAAAGCTGTCCTCATGACATAGATTGCATGCATATCAGAAAATGATTAACCTGAGAGTTAGAAGACAATGAAGTGCAACAACAAAATGTGAAGAAGTTTAAAGAGGAATTCTGACAGCAGCAGTGTGACAGCACACGAATGTGCATATTTTACTGTATATACATGTGCGGACAATTTTAAAATCGCATTTGGTAATAAAAAAAAAAAGAATCTCCTTTTTTGGATTTATTCAGTACAAGTACAGGTGAGGAAGAGGGTGCAGGCAGGGTTGAGATGAGTGTTAGGGGAGATTTGTGACTCAAGATACAAGAAAGAGTGTGAGGGAGGGTTTACAAGAGGGTAGTGAGACCTGCTGTGAGGAATGATTTAGAGATGGGGGCACTAACAAAAAAAAGGGGTGGAACTTGAGGTGAAAGAGTCGAAGATGCTAAGATTTGGACAGGATGGGAAATGAGCATATCAGGGGGCCTGTTTTATGCTGAGGGTACAGAACAACTCCACTGCACTGAGGGGGTCAATGATCGGGCCCAGGTACCACAGAATATTGGATATAATTTTGATTTGAGTAACTTTTATTTGATGTACTTTGGTTGATCTTCTGTCTCTCTCCATTAAATGAAAATTACCATAAATATTAGACATTGCTTATTTCTTTCGATGCGAGCAAACATAAAAATTCAACAGGGTATCAAATAACTATTTCCCCCACTCCAAATAATCTTTGTAATAGAAAGGACTTTCAGCTGCTCCTTTGTCACATATTTGATTCTGCAGAGTTTTACACCAGAGTACAAACCCTCAAATTTCTGCAGTCTGCTTTTGATGTAGTAGAGTTCTATTTAACATGACTTGAGTTGATATTAAATACAGGCAAATCCAAGTTAATGATTTTCTTAAATAACAAAAAGTTGTTGTCAAAAAGTTCCTAAGATTAAAATCGTTTAAGGGTTTAAAACTGAAATAGTTAAGTATTTAGGGATCGTAGATCAGAATTTCTCATTTAAAACTGACATTAAAAGTATTGACATTTAAATTTCTTTTTTAGAAATAAAACTTTTTTCCCCTCTACAGTTGAGAAAAGACTTGGATACTGTCTATTACTGTGCCTGTAACTACATTTTTATTAATGACTGTGGAAACTGCGTCCATGATATACCCTGCCTTTCTCACTATGACAGCTGGTAAACTGGAGTTTAGGTTAGCTTAGCATAAAGACAGCATCTAGCTCTGTTTACAGTTTAACACTATGAATATCTCAGAGCATTTGGCTTGGCTCAATTGGATAATTAACAGGCTACATCTGGCCACTGAGAAGTAGAGAAGACAAGAAACGCCTGTAAAACAACAAATTAGTATATTTATTAAGCTAAAGCTTGTTACGCTAATAAGGTAAGCTAATTCCTTAGTTTTGGTTTCTGTCTTTGTAGCTACTTCATCCCTTTGTAAGACTTTATACTCCATTCCACTCTGCTAGCAACTTTTATTAACACTTAAAATTTGCATCATTACTATTTTCAGGGACCACAGGCAGGTATGGGTATGGGTATGGTATGGGCTCAAATTGTGGTCATAAATATTTTGTAGTTGTAAATCAGGATTTGTATGTGTAAAAAGAATTTGTGTGTGCGTAAAAAAGATTTGTGTGTGGACTTAGCCAAAAAATAAGTGTGAAACTCTGCACTCAAGTACGAATTTTGACCCCATTTTTCTTCCTTTCATGTGATTGGTCAATGTCATGTAAATCACAAATTTAACTATCCAATCAGAGAACAGATGGGTTTGGCTGTCGGAGGGGGCTTTTTTGAACTGCAGGTCCTTGAAGGGTAATACAGTTTGAAGCTGGAGGATCTCTATATAACTATCCGATAGAAGCTAGGTCACCTAACTTACAGTACAGTTGTTGAAAGGATAAAGTTGTGGTATATCAGTGGTTAGAAATACCATTATTACTTTAGGATTAGTTTAACACAAAGTCAGGGCTGACCCAGGACCATGGCTGTGAGTCCCAGTACGCAGCATAAAGGTCCTTTCACATCGGACGCAGGATGTGCTGCTAATGCTAACTGCTAACTAAAAGCCAAAGATCCAGAATTTGTCGCGCTGGCAGCTGAGCTCTGTGGGTTTTTGCAGTAGCTCTACCTGTACTAGATGCACCTGCTTCTTGCCGTTTCTATCACTGACTTTATGTCCTCTACAAGAATTTCTGTTTTTGTTGCTGGTTCTTTAAATGTTCAATAAAAACATGTATCGCTAATTCATAACGAAGAAAGCTTTGTAACTATCCCCACTAGTGAAGACTGTGTCATTTCCACAACACTGCCCCCCCCTCCCGAGGTCCGCAGCGCTGTTGAAAAGGCTCTGGAGGTCCCTGTATTAAGCACGTAAACCTGTGGAAACAAAAATCACCAAACTCGAACCACCACAGACTGTTTTCCTTCCTGGTGATGAAGGAAAATGCTGGGCTGGCATGTAAAAGGGCATTTATTCCCTTCAAGGACCTGAAGCTCCATAAAGCACCCCTCCGACAGCCAAACCCATCTGTGCTCTGATTGGATAGTTAAATTTGTGATTGACATGACATTGACCAATCACATGAAAGGAAGAAAAATAGGGTCAAAATTCGTACTTGTAACTTGAAACTTGAGTGCAGAGTTTCACACTTATTTTTTGGCCACACACAAATCTTTTTTACGCACACACAAATTCTGTTTACACATACAAATCTTTTTTAGGCACACACAAATTCTTTTTACACATACAAATCCTGATTTACAAGTACAAAATATTTATGACCACAATTTGAACCCATACAGATGCAGTAAAGCTGTAGGAGCCAACAGCTGTGTGGTAGCTAACTAAACCGATTCTCGTGTGTTTTTTGGTACATTTTTATTATAGTTAGATTCCTCTTCATTTATCTTTAGTAAAAGCCTGCTGCAGTTTTGATGATGGAAAGTCTTGCATGTTATTTCCTGTTAGTTACCAGTAACTAGCAGGCATTTGAATCTATGTTATATGGATGCTTTGCTAATGTTAATTGATGGTAAAAGCCATAAAGCTAAAATCAGGACTTTGGAATGCAGGTCCTTCTTCTAACATACACTATGGGATATACACATAACACAGAGACATTTGAGAGGAATAGATTGAATAAAGCAGTGTAATTGCACACTGCAAAACAATTTCTAAAATTCACTTTTTTACTTTTGGCATTATTCTGTAACAGACAACTCAAATTCCAACTTACTATTATTTCTCTTAGAATTTCTTAATGATTACGACTATTCTTTTAATGAGATATTAATGAGATCCCAGCAATCAGTTACTCGGCAAGCCCATCTAGTCTGTGTGTCTGTGTGTGTGTGTGTGTCAGCTGCCATGTGCTCAGTTGGATCAATTCTCTTCTACAACCACTGACCTGGAAAAAGCTGAAAAAGCTTTGCCTGCTCTGCTATCAATAGACAGTCTAATTAAGACCAGCACTGTCTGCTCAAATAGTAAAGACACTGGCTAGGATTTTATGAAAATTCCCTGTCAGTAAACCTAAACCTGGAGCTTCTGCAGATTAACTGTGACTCTCAGTGTATTTGACTGTGGCCTCAGACTATGGATGCCCTTGCCTGTGATAGCAGGGAGTTCGCCTGGCACTGAAGGAGGCCATCTGTTCAGCCTAGAGTGAAATGTATTGGATCGCTGTGAGGTTGCTTACACAATAGTGAGACAGGATTGGGTTAGAACTCTTTAAAATTGGAGCTATCCATTGGACCATGGATCATCTGCCATTTAAAACAATTAGAGAGAGGACACATCTGTGTAGACTGGACTTAAGCCGATGGATGGGACAGGCAGCAAAGCCTGCTCCCTCTCTCAGAGAGGCACAGCAAATAAGGGCCAGCATTTCTCAAAGTCATGGGCCCCCTTGAGTCCGGCTACCCCCATGTTCAATGGTGATCAAGTCTGGCTGGAGGAGCTGATAGACCCTGCTTCTAACCAGTCCTCTCCCAGTCAGCCATCTAGCCCCAGCGATCCAAGCAGCAGTCCAGGAGGCAGCAGGAGTAGCAGTGACGGCACTGACAGCCTGCACAGCTGGAACTCTGGGGTGACCTGCATCCTGCACAAGTCTATCAAGAAGCAGAGCCAGGAAGCTTTTCAGACTCGACTCAGAGGAGACAGAGAGTCTGAAAAGCTTGGACCAGTTCCTTCTAGCAGGCCTCATGGCAGAGGACATCCACAGGCAGAGCAGGGAGGAGACAGCCACAGCAGAAATCTGCATCAAGGGAGGGGCTCTGTACTTTCACACACCAGCTCTAAAAGCGGCAAACCACAGTGTGTACTGGAGGAAAAGATTGAAGCCAAACTGAAGTTTTCCCAGTTCCTGGATGAGGTGACATCTAATGTGCTTGACCCAAACAGCCTGCAGGCATTTGGAAAACCAGCATCTCCCTCTGGCTTCACCAATACAAATGCTGATCAGCCTCAAGCAGAGATCCACGTGGTGAGCCCCAGGCTACCCTGCTCAATGGCCCAGCAGCAAGGCCCTTTAGCCGAGCAGAAGACTCCAGAAGAGCGGACTTCTCCTGACCTGGTAGAAAAAAAGTATCTGGAGACGGACATCGACACTGTAAGGAAGGGCGATGAGCTGCATGACCTGGAGATAAAAGCAGACACACCAGAACAAATAGATGAGAAATATGTGATTCCACCTCCTCCAGAGTTCAGTCAAGGATTTAAGATGAAGAGTCACTTTCCTGAGTTTCACTATGACTTCCCCAGATACCCCTACAGATCTATCTCTCTGCCCAGGGGCATCAACATGGTGAGTGATGAAAGTCTTCCCAGTCTTTAATCAAGGCCAGGCCTCTGAACATATGTTGTGATTGGAACGGAAATTGTTCCTCTCAGTTTTTGAAGAGACGTCTGAGTAAATCAAGCCTTTGTATGATTTGAGTGAGCCATTCCTGATTTTTCTGCTCTATTATTAAGAGCGTAAAGAGCTCAAGTAAGCACGGGCATGTCACAGAGTTACAATGTCTTTGTCTAGTGCAGTCTGTGGAGTTTTGTTTGAATAATCCAAGAAGCAGTTGCATATACAATGAATGCTATAAAAATAAATAAAACAATAAATTATTAAAGCAAGAGTTATAGGGAGAAAATTTAAAAAGAAACTTTTATAGCCCCACTACAGAACTTTGTTATCGCTATCTGAACCAGAAAAACATTCATATACTTGACATTCCTGCCTTTATCCCATTTTACAGTCTGTATGTTATATAGAGGCCTACTTGCATACACATATAAGACAAAACGAAAGATACAAAACATAATAGTCATTCCAGCATTTTGCCCACTTGAGGGCAGTAGAAATGAACTGCAAACACCACACAGACACCTTAAATGTAATTGAGTTTCTGACCTCCAACCTATGCGCTAATTTTAGCTCTGATTTGCTCTCCACCATCTGTTAGTTATTCAGTGTGTTGATTTGACTCATATGCAGTTGTTTTTCAGGCTTTTTATTATTTTGCTGAAAAGAACACTGGGATAAAAGCAAAACATTTAAAGTTATGACCACTGAAACGCCTCTAGGTCTAGAAGAAGTTCGAGCTTTGGGGCGATGAGTCTCTCAGAGTCTTACACAGAGTCATTCAGTTTACTGCTAATTATAAAAATATGGCTTGCAATTGACTTGGGTTCGCCCAAGTCAAGCTCTTTAAAGTTGTCACCTCACTGGTGATTATTGAACCTAGAATATGTAGTCAGAGAGCAGACAAAGCATGTCATCCTGGTGATGACATTATGAGTGTTCCATGCAAGTTCTGCTGTGCTAAAGCTTCCAATTAATAGTAAATCATTTGGAGCAAGAATGAGCTGTGGGTGTACGATTTCTCCTGCTGACCCACATAGACATCCTCAGCTGATTCAATAGACTGGGTATACTGATGTGTCTGTAAGTTTGCACAGGAGCGCTGCTTCATGCTGACCAATAAGCAGACTTTTATGGGACTCCTCATTAGCATTCTACCCATTAGCAACTCCTCCACACAAACAATTTGAACTGAACAATGCTGTCATTTACTGACTCAGCCCACTCGCATTTATTTTTTGACATCCATCATTTACTCAGTTTGAAACATAACCTTGCTAAAATGGCTGTGAAAGCAGCGAACCTTGTTGCACAACTGTTTCCTTCTCGAGTAGCAACCAGTGTTTCCACTGGCTTACACCACTAGAGTGCATTACACGGGAGGACAAGCCTGAGGGCTCAATCAGCAATTACTACAACCAGCGAGGGTATTTTTGCAGTCTCAGCATGACATCCATGTCAGTGGTGGATGATGAGGATGATGAAGCACTTGGCTGAGGTTACCTAGTTGCTAAATGTGCACCGCTTTGCTGACTAGAAAGCGTGCAAGCTTATTGTTTTACATCTCCGGGTTTGGGGTCTGTTTTTTTTAGCATTTCTCACCCCCCAAAAAACAAAACATACTTGACAGATCTTCAAACTCTGTGTCGCTCCCATTTAATAATAAAGGAGAAGATCACATTGCCTTAATTTATTGTCTGATTAAAATTCAGCCTTTGCCGTCACCTTAGCAACTGCTTGAAAAAAGGTGGGTGGTGTGTGGGGGCTGAGAGGCAGGCATGTGAGCCTGTTGGCGTTCATCTCAGTGTGAGTGTCTGTGTGTCGCTGCAAAGTTTCATCTCCTCACACAAGTCCTTGTACTTGTAATGAAACATTCTTTGCACTTGACCTTCTGCTGTGCACACACACACACACACACACACACACACACACACACACACACTGAACACGCATTCCCCCCACCCCCCGCTTTAAGGTGTGTTTTGTTGGTAATCTGACTCAAATAATCTCTTCGCAACGACTGCTTCCTTCATTAATTACAGGAGATAAATATGGATGAACGTCTCCCCTAAGTGCAGATGGTAAAATCTGCTTTCTAGCATTCGTCAAATTATGAAACATGATAACATAACAGCGTGGATACCACCCTCGATCGGGCCTAAATTTGAACGGAGATGGGGGAATATTCTCAAATCGATGCATAATTCATCGCTTTCTGAAAAAAAGAAAAATGGAAAAAAAGCAGCCGATTCATATAAAACCTATTCTCCTTAACAGCCAAGGACTTGAGATGTAAGATTCAACAGATTGAACCACCTGTTCTCCCCACTCTCCACCCCCCCCCCCCACCTCCCCCTTGTTTCCCCTTCTTTCTATGTCTCTCTCCACATCCTCCTCCCTCTCTTTCCCTCTGTGCTCCTTCTCTCTGATTCAGCACCTCGACAGAGATACTGAGTCGCTGCCAGTATCCCTCATGGGGGGGCTTGCCATGTATCTGCAGTCTGGCTGCAATGGAGGTTTTCACTCTCCCTCCCTCCCTTTCTTCCCCCTTTCCTTTGCCTCGCTTTCTCACTCTCTCCCCTCGCACTCCCGGTATGGTACGATTGTTCTCTTCTCACCTCAAGTGAGCGCAGATGTACACATCCGGCCGCAGTCTGATGAGCGTTGCATGGGATTTCTCACTAGTAAGGGAAAAAGGGAAGAGGAGCAGATGAGGGAGCACGGATGTGAGTGGGGGGGAGTGTGGGGACATAAACAAACACATAGGGAAACACAGAGTGTGCTTGCTGAATATGTATGTTTCTTTTCTCGTTCTTTCTTTTTCTTTTCTTTTTTTTGTGGAGGGTGTTTGTGCTGCAACGGTGCTCCACTTGGCAGCTTCTGGGCCAGTTTGATGGGTCCGCTCCACTAACATGCTGTCATTTCCTTTAGATGCCTGACGAAGTGATGAACAACATAGACACCATCAGGTAAGCTTCACCCTCTCCCTCTCTCACTCTCCCTCCTTTTCTGCACATATCTTTCAGCACTCCATCATCACGCCCCCACGTTCTCCCTGTCTTCTTCCTTTAAGCTCCTTCCCTCCCACTCTTCCTGTCTCTCTCTCTCTCTGTCTTTCTACTCTTGCACAGTCTCTCCCTCACTCCCTCTTGTCTTTCCTCCTGGCTCAGCTGCTGCCGCTGCTGCTGCTACTGCTGGAGTGGCGTGGTGCTAGTGGCAGCGACAGTTTTAGTGGTGGAGGAGGAGGTGGTGGGGTGGGTGCATGTGTTGGGGGTTTTCTCCGAGCTTTAAGGGAAAGCTGGGTAAACCAATCCAGATAGCATATAGAGAGGGGGTTTTCTCCATCCCCGGCGAGGCTCCGGCAGCAGGATTTTTATCTCTCGGTCTTCAGGATGAAGCTCTGCGCGAGCGGAAGGTACTGCTTCACTGTTTGCATCTTTGATTTGGATTACAAAGCTGCTTTTGGTTGCGTGTGAATATGTGTGTTTATGTGCTCATCTGTACGTGATGTGGCTGCACTTGCCGTGCTCTCTGTTTACTGATGCAGCGCTGTTAGGAATGATGCCTCTTCTCTGATACTTTGTCAAAGATAAAAGGGTGTATTTTGCAGAAGAAGGCTGACACGGTTCCATGCGGGGAACCTCTTGGCTGGAAATCCGCTGCAGTGACTATGGCGTTACTGTAAAAGCTTTTTTCCAAACAGATCAATCAGGAGTTTTTTTTAATTTATTTTTTTTATTTGAAATAATCTTGAATCTTTTCAGGTTCCCAAAATGTCCATCCACGACTGTTACACATTGGTTTCTGTGTGATTTTTGGACTGTCACCTGTCGGAATGCACCTGTAACACTGATTAATTACTCTGCATGATAACGCTGTTTTTCCACCACGAATACTTAAGCAAGAGCAGCTCTGATCTGTATGTTTTTCAACATGACAGTCAAAAAAACACAAACGTGAGCGCGTGCTGGTGTAGACGGATTTTAATGAGCTCATTACAAAATTGCAGGTGCTCGCCCACTTTTCTGATTTAAGTATTTCAGAGAAATAGAGCAGCAGCGGAAACATGACGAGATGCAGGGGCCACCCCCCCTCCCTCTACCTCCCACTCTCTGTTTTGCACCTCACTGGCCTACAGTAGACATGTTTTAATTAATACCAGTACTAATGAACCATTATTAATCCGGCTCAGATGAAAACAGATCCCAAGCTTTTCCTTTTGTGTTAGATTACCGATGGTGTTATTACGATTTCAGGAAGATTACAGTTTAAAAGCCATTTAACCAGTCGACGAGGGGTAATTAATCTTGACGGGGTGTTTCTTTAATAGGAGGCATCAATTGTCCTCACCTCTGTGTCACAGCTTTAATTGAATTATAGCAGCTGTGCCGAAATAAGAGGGGGGTAGCCCCGTGTCTATTCTGCTCGCTTTTTGCATAGGAAACCAGGTCACCTGTAGCCTATAAGCAAGCTGTGATGGGGTTAAAGAGAAATCAGGACCCACCTGAGAGTCTGACCCTACCTCTTCATCCCCCCCACCCCACCATATCTGCGAGATGCCTTCGAGTCTAAATGATGAAATGTCCTGAAATCTCTCACACTCCGTTGCTCCTGCTCTCTCGCTCACTCTCTCTTCCTCTTTCGCAATCCCTGTCCCTCTCTTGTCCGGGCTCATGTGTCAGGGCCCTGGAGATGGAGATGTAAATTTTGCATAGCGACACATTGGAGCTCCAACGCAGAGGAGACCTCGGGTGGATTAAACAGATTTAAAGTTTCAAGGAGTTTTAAAAAAATCGTTGTCAGAATACTCTAGCGGATGAATAACAGTGTGAAGGGTTTTATTTTAAATATAAGATTGATACCGCTTTTTAAAAAGCATGATTGACAGCCAAAGATTGAGCAAAATTATTATGCCGCTGTCTCGGTGAGCGGTGATGGAAATGACGTCCTTGAGAGGCAGTAAAACAAAAGTCTGGGTTAGTTTTTAGATTTTTAGGATGATTGATGACATTTTTTTTCTTCCATCAAACCCACTGCGACTGGATATAATTTCAGAATAATATATGCACATTAAGAACCCTCATTATACAGGAAGAGAAGGCGATTAAAAGGTGCTTCATACTGTTAAGTTTCAGAATGTATCCTGCACTTTATATCTTGGTCTTTTTAAGCCTGTTTTTAAGTAGATCTTTTTAGATATATACAGATTAAAGAAAGAACAACATAAAGTGTCATGAAGAGGCCAGATATGAGCTTAAATGCTCACTGGGATATGAGCTATAAATAGGCACTCACTCATTTGATGTGTTAATGATGGTGGTGGAGAGAGTTATCCAACACGTGACCTGCCAGGTGTTCACTTGGCTTGAACTCTGGTGACTTTGAAGACCACAGATCTTTTTCTTTTAGTCATTAAGTCATTCAGTGACCCTTTGTGCCCTAAAGGGAGGGATCTGTATTCATTATGTTTCTGCACTTTTGTTTTTTGTTTTCTTTTAAAAAAGCTCAGTTAGTCCGCGATAATGTCTCGGCCTCGATCTGAAGGTAAACCGAATCTTCCTATTCCTCTGAAGCTCACTAATTAACATGTCCTGTCTTCTTCATTTAATCTGCACAAAAGCAGCTTGTAGTTTTTATAGCTTGGTTATTCCACAGCTCAAATGAACACGATACATGTCAATTATTGAGTTTCATTCGTGCTGCTTTGTGGACTTTGTTCCTTGCGACAGAGCCACGCTGCCTGTTTCCTAATCCAGACTGGCTGCCAGTGGTATGAGAGTGATATCAGTTTTCTCATCTAATTCTTGGCAAGAACACAAATAAAAGGCTCTCCTGAAGTCTTCCAGTGCCGTTTAATTTGAACTTAAATTTGCCAACTGGAAGGTTTTTCTCTGCTCGTTCGTGTGGTAGTCGCTGTTTGTGCTGTGTTTCAGTTATTATTGTTTCTATTTGATGCTAATAATACATATAGAACACTGGGCAGCTGCTCTATTATAAATGAGTCAAACGGCCATGTTTATGTTATAGCAAAGGCACCTGTCAGCGTCTGGGATGTTGTCGCAGGTTAGTGAACAGTTTTCAAAGTCAACATGGTGGATAAATGGTGCCGAAATGGGGCAAGGTGGACACCAGAGTGACTCCGACAAGGGCAAGATTGTTTGCGTTGAAACATTTCCAGAACAGTGATGGCAGGTTGTGGGAGTCAGAGGATTGACAAAAAGATCTGCTGCTTGTGATCATATTCATACGTGTATTCATAGTTTTCACGCAATATTACATCGCTATAGGAACGCCTACCTAGAGGACAAACAGGGGCTTTCCCCGTTTGTTCTGCCAGCTGTTAACTTGGATGCACTTGGAAGTCCCTCAGTCCAGTTTCTTTGGCCATTTTGTACCAATCCATCCTTTTCCATAGCAACTCTGGTTTCTTTTAAACTGGTTTATTTCATAGAGATGTCGCCCGTTAATGGACATTAGTCTCAAAATACTGCATGAGACAGAAACATTACAGATTTTAGCAAAATGGCTAGTTTATATTTTTAGTCCCAAGGTAGATAACAAAAAATATAGCCTACTATATGCAAGACATCAATGGCATTCAGAGTGAGTCATTTAAACTCACAATTATGAGACAAACCTCAAGCTGTTCAAAAATATTACTACTAATACCCATAAACTGGATCAGCATGAGATGGATACAATCTCTTGTCCATATAGGAGCAACATCTTTTAATCGTTGAATTCAGGTTTTCAGTCTCATGTTTATAAAATCAACCATGTGGTCACGTAGTCTGCCTTTACAGCCATTTGTGAATGAATGGGTTTAATTTGTGAAAGAGCTCACTGAATTCAAGCGTAGTACTGTAGTAGGATGCCACCACCATTGTGGCATATTCCATGATCAACTCTCAGTTGATCTACTGTTAATGCAAAGTTGAACCACAAAGCAGTAGACCACGATCATTATCAAACTCCTTAGGTAGCTCCTTTAGGTTTATTGTATATGTGCACTTTTTTCCATATAGTGTTCCTCCTTCCCCCTCCAAACAGCAACATTATTGACCCATCCAGCTCCAAAATAAACAGAACTGTCTGTACTTTTGTGCAATTCCATCCTGTTGGCAGTCTGAGGAATTCTCCACAATAAACACGTGTAAAATGCTGCCAAAATGAAGCTCTGGCTGGGACCTCACTGTGGTGGGTGCTGTTTATCGATTGCAGATACATAAAACTTGCAGTATATTTACATAACTTTGTTTTTCTCCTTCTGAGAAATGACTATTTGTGGCTTGAAACAGCTGGAAAATTAACAGACTTTTGTTGCAATTCTATGGAGTGTCCCCTAAGTCAGAATGATGAGAACTACGAAGACCTCAGGGCACCTTCAGATTCCCTGAGCTGTTCTGAAAGGGGAGTTTTGGCTGATCATTATAGATAGAGAGATGTTAGAGCAACAGAGAGGACGTGTTTGAAAGCGGCGTGGGAGAGAGGCTGCTCTGAAGAGGCGAGAACTTAGTTTTGACCTGCTGAAGTGGACAGTGTTGCTCTGACAGACTGATGCTCTCCACTGTCCTCTGTGGTCTGACCAGTCAGCCTCTCTCTCCCACACTGTCTGTAGGTCTCTCTATCCTGAAGCTCTGAGAGCTCCCCCAGGGGCCATTAAGCCTATCTTATTATCTTAACCCCATTATTTCTCCTCCCCTTTGCCTTCTTCAGCACCAGCGGTCAGGTTGTGCTGGTCCAGATTTATTCCTCATTGTGATGAAGCCTGCCTAATATGACAGCGGCTATAACTCAATTTTTTTGTAATTTGACTTGAATTGGACATTTACATAGTAATCAGCATTGTAGGTCAGTTTGTGGTCAATGGAAGTGACATCATTTTAATGAATTTTAAAGTGAGAGTTAGATTTTTTCTGAACAGAAGCCGCTGTGAAAGCCAATGACGAAGAATGGTAATGCTAAAATATAGCTGGTAAGTGAGCTAAAATAGTGTTTAGCACAGAACTATAATGCTAAACCGTCTTTTGTATACAGTCTATAAAAATACAGCAGTATTCACTAAATGGTTGCTAACCTTTGCATAACCCCTGCATAAGAGTGGTTTGGATAAAATTCTCAAACATGTGTTTTAGAAGGTTCAAGGTTCTTTATTTGTCACATGCATAGTTATACAAGTATAACACACAGTGAAATTTAGTCTGACACGCTCCTCGACATGTGCAAAAATTGGGGGGGGGGGGGTGTAGAGGAAGAACATTATATATATATATACATACATATAGTATATACACTGGGTGAATGTGCAGTAGTAGCAGCAAGCAGGTGAATTCTGTACATTAATATGAATAGACATCTGACTATTTTACAGGATAGACAATATAAACATATTTAAAGTTAAAGGAATTGAAATGTACATTGTGCCTTGGTTTAGAGTGTCTGGAAGAGAGTCCTGTCTCAGTCAATTATAGATGATGTGAGCGGGCGGGTGTGTGTGTTTAGGGCACGGATGGCTTGGGGATAGAAGCTCCTCTTGAGTCTCTCTGTCCTTGCCCGGAAGATGCGGAACCTTCTACCAGATTGCAGAAGTTGGAACAGTTTGTTGCCAGGATGGGACGGGTCCTTCAGTATCTGCGCTGCTCTAGTCCGGCATCTCCTGGTGTAGGTGTCCTGAAGCGGGGGGAGAGCAATCCTGCAGCAGCGTTCTGCTGTACGGATCACTCTCTGGAGAGCTTTTTGGTCCTTCACACAGAAGTTGCTGGTGTCACATAGATAAGTACAAGGTTTCTGCTCTTACTATAACAAAATCCAACAACACAAGCAGCTCTGAAGCTTAATATCAAGGGTAATTTGAAGGATTTCTAAAAAAAGGTGCATGTAAGATGAATCGCCAGGCTAAAAATGACACCAGTCATCGGGACATTGCACTGGATATTTTGGTTCCTCTGGGTTGTGATTTTGGGCTCTTTGGCTTGTTCTGTCAGATGTTTCTGGCATCACAGAGATACGTGCAAGCTTACTTTTCTTACAACTAGATGTAAGATGTAAAACCCGGCAGTGAGCACAAGTCATCAAGACGCTGAGGCAAAACAAATTATAAATCCCTTTTTTTGTTTTTTACCCTTTCCATAAAAATAGGGCAAGCGTACTTTACACTACATGAATACGAGACACCACTCTGAGACCTGTAGGGGTTTTCCGTCATGCCGGGCATCATATAAAATGAACGCAACATATAAAAAACATGTTTTTGTACTAATCGTAGGAATCATGCAAGATTTTAAGATACGCAGCTCCAGATGAGATGTCAGTTCAGTGGCTGTGGGCTAAATCTCTAGTTAGCATGCCTGTGAAAATAGCAGACGCCATGTAAAATCCCAATCTGTTAAAAGTCTGACACAAACTCATGCCTGCACAAGAGGTTACATTGCTGTTGGACAGATACAATTGTAGAACCCATCTTCTCAAATCAAATAAATGCATTTCTTAAAATGTTGAACTGTTATTCAAAACCTTCTTTTTTAACCAAGCCATAAAGCATTTAAAAGCCAAACTGCAGGGACCTTTGTAATAAAGAGTATCAACCTGTGAGAGTTTAGAAGAAAATTAAACAGATAAATTAAAGCTTTTCAAGCAAATGTCTGCAGCTTGTTTGCCTCGGTCAAGCCGGAGGTCACAGATTACCCTTGTTTTCTTTCCAAGCCGCTACATTAATGGGGCTATGCTGGAAAGTTATTAGTGCTATATTGCGTCTTCCCAATATAGTGCCTCTCTGTGTTTTTTTAAAGATCCTTTCATGCATCCCTGAGTTGAGGCTTTTTAGGCAGCCTCTTGAGAGTTATGGATGGACCAGTAAGTACATCTGTGTATAAGTGCACGAGGTAAATGCTGAGGAAACTCACACACACACATACACGCACAGAAACACAGAGCACTACACTGCAGGCTAGATATGCAGAGGTTGTTCCTTTGTTGCATCTAATCACTACCTGTCCATTCGAGCTCCACTCGTAAACAGCATGCTGCGATGGTGGGTGGCGTGCTGTGCATGCGTGTGTGCGTGTATGTGTGTATACACATGTGTGCACGTGCATCCATGTGTGTTTGTGTCTGTTCTATTTTTAATGAGCTGAACCCGTTTGAAAGCCGCTTGTGTTTTTCCATCCCGTCTGCTTTTGGTTGTGGTTGCAAACGTGGCAAACACTGGCCTTGTTTTTTTGCACCACAACAGCATTT
This sequence comes from Mchenga conophoros, assembly GCF_057382185.1. Taxonomy (NCBI): domain Eukaryota; kingdom Metazoa; phylum Chordata; class Actinopteri; order Cichliformes; family Cichlidae; genus Mchenga; species Mchenga conophoros. The sequence goes on from NC_140540.1 coordinate 15,864,480, forward strand.
TCACAGCTGTATTTCTTTTTCCTCTTTCCAACCAGCAAAATAAATAAATAAATGGATAAAAATGAAAAGACTGTGGACAGAAATGCTTTTATTTATTTATTTATTTATTTATTTTCTGCTCTCATCCTTTCTGGGAAAATTTAAATTGTGAAAGTAATTCAGAACCACTGAGATGGAACAAAGTAATCAGTGGGAAAACTTTGGTTTCAACTTGTGAAAGAGTTTAAAAGTTGGGGTTATTGTGAGAGGGTGTATTCTGGGTCGAGAAAGACGTGATCTCAGCGTCTTTGCTAGGACAGCTCTCGGAAGGCTTCGCTGGCACTATGAGTATCTTGTCTGAAGGATGAGCTTTTTTTTTGTAGAGCAGCATGTTTTTATGTTTTTAATGCGCTCAGTGTGCGGGTTTGTTCTTTTAGGAACGCATAGGTCATTGTTTTTGCCACTCTGAGGCTCCTAGCTTGAATTTTATCTTTGTTTTTTTATTAAATCAAATCACTTTTTATTGTCACATCACATGTGCAGGTACATTGGTACAGCACATGCGAGTGAAATTCTTGTGTGCGAGCTTCACAAGCAACAGAGTTGTGCAAAATACAATAACATAAACAGGCAAAATATGCGAATGGCTAAATCTGAAACTAATAAATATATGTACAATATATAATAGTATATGCAAAAAAAAAAAAATAATAATAATAATAATAAATAAATAAAATAAAAAATAAAAAATTCTGGATGTGTATACTAAATGTTTTTCTACGTGTGTGTGTGTGTGTGTGTGTGTGTGTGTGTATACACATATTTTACAAATTAAATAGAGTCAATAAATAAAATATATAAAAATATACAGAGTCTATTTGCAAATTTGAAAGCTATTTCTGTAGTTCCTCAAGGTGAAAGAAGTATTTGCAGAGTCATTTAAATGATCTGTGTCATGTATTGTGTTGTTTTCCAGCAGGATTCTGTAAAAACTGCAAAGCCATTAAATAAAACGTGATCAAGACTTGAAGCATGGGCAAGAATAGAAGCAGTTCAGTTCTGGAGTGGATTTGATCACGCTCTTTAAAATGGCAAAGTAGAAAAATGGCCGTGGCCAAGGATGTGGCTTCTGATTTTTTTTAAAAAAATTTTTGGCATTCAAATATCAAATTTTTGATTCGGACATGGAAAGCAAATTTCTTCCAGGGACTGCCCAAATGCACTCAGTCAAAAGCACAATAAGCCTCCATAAACCCAACATACCTACCTGACCATTTCATTAGGTACACCATTCAACTGCTCATTAACAGCCAATCACATGGCAGCAGCTCAAAGCATTTTTACGTTTGCAGGAATGGGGTGAAGCTGAAGTTCAAACAGAGAATCAGAAAGGGGAAGAAAGAGGGTTTCAATGTGACATGGTTGTTCGTATCAGCTGGACTTAGTATTTCAGAAGCTGCTGATCTACTAGGATCTACTGAGAATGGTCCAAAAATGAGAAACGCAATCACCATTACACCACCAGCAGCCTAAACCGTTGATACAAGTGAGGATGAATCCATGCTTTCATGGTGTTTACAACTAATTCTGACCCTACCATCATACAACAATTCCTAATCTTCTAATGGCCATGTCTACATGAATACATGCATTGAGTGGCCGACAAGATACTTGCATTAACAAGCAGCTGAACAGGTATACATAATGAAGTGACAGGCGAGGGTATTATGTGTTTATATATTCCCTGAACAAAAATGCCGTGAGGAGGCTTGAATAATTAGGGAATCACAAATGAGTGGTATGCTGAAAACAATACTCTGGTAGGGAAAGTGTTAATGTATTAAGTGGTAGAGGCACTCTTGGAAGATAAATAAACAGATAACATTCAAACCAGTTCTCTAGCTTTGCATTTCATCATTATACCGGTGCCTGTATCAAACCCTCTTTTTAACGCGGTGCCATTTTCTACGTCTAAATGTCTGCCTGCAGCTTATTCTGTGGTTGATGTTGGACTCTGTTCTCTGTGTTCACTCCTTCAGTTTTGGCAGAACAGAACTGTTTGTATTTGGGATCGGCGAGCCTCCATCACCTCTTCCGCTCATTCTAAAATCCTCTCGGGATGTTGTCGTGATTTCACACTCCCCAGTGCCGGGTGCCATCAGCAGCACGTGAAATCCGTTCAGCGGGTCATTATCCCCTGCTGCCGCTAATGATGTTGGTAGTTGCTGTGAAACTACTTAGGTGTCTGCTCCCGAGTTAATCAATGCAGGACCGAGAAACAGCTAAGACATAAACCCACACAGACTGACAGAATAGCACCCTAATTTGAAAGCTGATTTTTGTCTGTGAGGTGGTTGAGTCATACTGTACATGCCATTGGACTGAGTGACTACTGCAGGTTGTTAATCCGAAGGCACAGGGGCCAGAAAGAGCATCATCTCTGCCTTCTTTCCCTGCTGCTGGATGAGTCAGCCACTCGGGTTCCCCCGCTCTAATGCTGAGGTCTGGGCCTGTGATAAGGGTTTTTCCTGAGAGCCAATCTTGCTGAAAGGTAGATGCAATCAGGAAGCCAGGAAGGAAGAAAGAGATTGACGGAAGAGGCGAGGAAAAGGAGAGGAAGGAGGTAAAGAAATGATGACTTTTCAGCAGAGACTTCACACCCGCTCTATTTGCTTTTCCTTTGTAATTTGGCAAAGCTCGCTTCCTCTTTAATGTCTTTGGCTTTATTGTAAATACTCTGGCTAGCAACCCCCCCCCCCCCCCCCTCACAAACACACACACACCCTTCTACTTTCCATCTCCCTCATTCCACAACTTTAATGCCCTCCTCCTCTTTTACCACCTCCCTCTTCCTCTTCTTTTCAATGCTCTCGAATGTCAGCGTGGCACGAGTGGGTGGCAGGCACCGCCATCCGAACGAGCCCCTTGTAAGGTTTTGCTGCAGTGTGAGGATGGGCACAAGGAAGACGAAGAAGCAAGCAAGCGAGTGAATGAGCGAGGGTGTTGCGTGCGCGGTTGTGCGTTGGCGTTTTGACAGCGGACGCCTGATGGGGCCTGAGACGTGTCGCTAACAGCTGTCCTTTTTCACTTTTATGGCAGACAGCGTTACTTTAATTCAAGCCTGGGAGAAGGAGGTTGAATAGGCAGAGCTTGTGCCGCAGAGTAAACACAGGCACACACACACACGAACGCACAAGCAGGAACACACCTAGACTTATAGATACAAACAAATGTGTACATATGCATACGGACAATCAAGCGTACACCTGCATGGATAAACTCACACATTTCTGCCACTTTAATGCTCTCAAATACATGCTCGCACCTGCCAAATCTTAAACACACACACGCGCGCACACACATATTCGAAGCTGGTATGACTCAGAGGGGAGCAGCTGGAGTGAAGGCTCCAGTGGCGGTAGTGAGCTGTCACCATCTGGAGGAGTACATGTCTCCCTGCCTTCTCAGCCAGTAGCAGAAGTCACCTCCCAACAACTGGGCATTAGTAGATCAACATGTTTCTTTATTTCATAATACGTGCGTGTGTGTACACAATATCAGTGGGTACAACACCCCAAACATGAGCTGTAACTCGCTGCAGTCCCATCCACAGTCGGTCATTGCTTCCTTCCCGGATGGTCAGCCCGCTGCTCGGATCAGAGGAGCTTTGATCAAGCTTTGACAGCCTGTCTCATTTAATAACATGCGCCATTTGTCTGTGTGCTGAAGGCTGCACCTGTGCTGCGGACGCCACCAAGACGCAGAGGACTGGAGGGATGGAGGAAATATTTATACAAAAGACTTTCAGTCTTTCAGGCTTGTCAAACTCCTTCATTCACACTGCCTGGATGTGTCAGCTCCTCTTCTTTGTGTTTGGACATATACGAGATGAAGACACTGAGTCTGCAAGGGATGTTTGTTTTTACTGATAAGTCTGATATCCGCCTGTCACAGGAGACTTTCCCCCACCACTAGTGACATGAAACAAGTCTATGTCCTGCCAGGACCCAGAAGCAGTTTTTTTTAACCTCCAACAGATTTTGTCTAATGGCTCCTGACCACAAGCAAACAATTCAGCATTAAACACAATATTTAAGAACGTAGAAAAGTTTTGTGAACATTTATGTTTTTTTAAAAAGATATAGACAAATGTTTCAAACATTTCATTTTTTGTATGAAGGCAGTTGTGGGGGTTGTTTGCTTATGTTCCAGAGTGCTTTCAAAATTTCATCAAACCACACTCACAGCGTGTCAGTGATTAGGCAGCTTAGTGCTTCTTTGCGTGTTTTTCCATGTCAAACAATTAGCATTTTTTCTTTTAATATACAGCATTTGTGGTCACAAAAGAATACTTCTCATTCAAAATCAGGTTTTCAGTTCCCCAAATGTTCCCTAAACTGAGTGGGAGGAACTTAGATTTTAGAAGAAGATGCAGACAAGCTGTTTGTGGGAGCCTTTAATTTAAGAAATAAAAATATACACAGAATGTACTCACCGGGCGCTTTATTAGGTACATCTTAATATTAATTGGTTGGACGCTCTTAAATCTTTGAGGCACAGATTTAACAAGGTGCTGGAAACATTCCTTCACTGGTACTAAGGGGCCCAAAGTGTGCCAAGAAAACATTGTCTACACCATTACACCATCATGCAAGGCGGGATGGATCCATGCTGTATGCCAAAATCTGATCCTACCATCTGAATGTCACTTTAGTAATTGAGATTCATAGACCAGGGAATGTTTTTCCAAGGTTCTGTTGTCCAGTTTTAATGAGCATGTATGAATTGTAGCTTCAGTTTCCTGTTCTTAGTTGACAGGAGTGGCACCCAGTATGGTCTTCTGCTACTGTAGCACATCTGTGCAAAGGTTTGATCAGTAGCTTGTTTAGAGATGCTCTTCTGCATACCTTTGTTTCATGAGTGATTGCTGCTTTTGTATCACAGTCAACAGATGTTGTCAAATGCTTTCTCTTTAAACCCTAGAGATGGGTTTGTGGGAAAATCCCAGCAGATCAGCAGTTTCTGAAGTACTTTAACCCAGTATACTGACAAAGTGTGTAATAGACCCACTGGTCCATCCCGTGAATGTCATGCTTTGCTTCTCCTACGCATGAAATGGACAGGCATGCTTAAGTTGCAGTACCTTTCAGTGCCAGCAGAGGGCGATAATGTATTTAAAAGCAACATAAAAACAGTCATGGACGAACTTTTAATGAAACACATATACACGTAAACACATATCAGCCACGTAGCTTAATATTACGTGGAATAGAAGGAGCCTGGATTGTACTTCATTCCTACTTTGGTCAGTTTAACTTGTTGGCTTTAAATAAACTATCGCCCTCTACTGGTACTACAATTTAATTCCATTTCACACCTAGGAGAGGCAAAGCGTGGCATCCATAGGATGGTCCTGCAGGTCTATTACATGCTTTGCTGTGATATTGGGTTGATGACTCAGAAAACCCTGCCACGACAACAACTATCTCATGTTCAGGCCCTTAAATTACCTTTCGTCCTCATTCTGATGCTCAATTTGAACATCAGCAGGTCATCTTGACTGTATCTACATGCGTAACTACAATAATCTGCTGCCATGTGATTGATTGGATATTTGAGTTAATGAGTGTTCAAACCGTGAGCGTATATATTCCCTCTCGTTTAATGGATTCCCCTCATATGGTAGCTGAACTTTGCTAGAAAGCTGAAAGGAATCCCTTGCTCTTTATGTCTGAAGGACTGAGTCCAAAGCTTGACATTTACAGCTGATGTCTCAGACAGTTTTACTTCTCATTTTCGCTTCCGCTGTTTCTTTGCAGGAAACGTTGTGCACCGTCAGTGGAAGAAGTAAGACAAAAATGGTCTTTACTTTGAATTTAGTGCCTTGAATTTAAGGAAACGGGACAAAACTCGTGGGATATTTGCCATTAAACTGTCCACATTATGCTTAATGGGATTTCCATGTCATTTAGTCTTCTACACAGGGGTTTGCACAGTTAAAAAGACAAAGTCAACACCAAATAGAGTAATTCTCACCCACAAAGAAAAGCTATTGAAGTCCTTCTTATGCCTCATTTGTAGTCCAGACTTTTCCAGACTTTCTGTTACTCATCTACATAACAGTGGTATAAGAGTGGCTAGTTTTGGCACATATTCTCCAAAATATCTCAGCCATGAGCAAAGCACACCAAATGTTCTGGTGTCGGGTACTAAGACTAAGCGCATGAATCTTCACAGCATCTGAAGACCCAGTGAATTATTTTCAGTTTGATGCAATATCCGGAGGGGTAAGTTGCAAACGTTGCTATGTGTGCTCTGTGCTCAAAAGGGATTTTATGTAGAATGAGAGTTGGATCATAGCAAATTCGGGTTTTCAGGGGGAGAGGCCTTAAATAGACTGGAGCTAAAGAGCATTTCAGACAGAAGGTGAGAAGAGGTGCAGCATGTGAGAAAAATTATGAGAAAAGCATTTATTTTATTTGTTATTTTTAGTAGCAGATCCCCTACATACAACTACAGGCCCTTTAAAAAATAATATGGGTTCTTTCATATGAATATGACCAACAGAATCTGTCCATGGATCTTAACATCAGTTTTGTCCTGCTTGACTTGTCCTTACTAAAAGTTGCCATCCTGTCTGTTTGCTTTGTTTGGCAGGGTCAACACAGATAGATCACTCACTAATTCCAGACTTAGCTGGTCTCCTTTGGAAAACTAACATAAATGCTGTCTCCCTGTGGTCAAGCCCTTTAAACACATGAGAGGGAAGGAACACAGACAAACCATGAAAAAGATATACATTGGCAAAACCGCCTTAAAAGTCCCCCGAAATGGCGGCAAACATCCGAAAAAGAGGTAAGAGTGAACGTCTCAGACGCCATCTTTCCATCCATCCTCGTTTTTTATCTGTTTGTCCGTTCATCCGCCCACGAGGTGTCTCCTCTCGCCATCCAGAGGTGCTAAAGCAGCCTCATCCCGCCTCTCCAAGCCCAGAAGTCACGCTGCCTCGTCATCTCATCTCGCTGGAATGAAAACACTCATTATGTCTGACTCAGCTCCTGTTCACCGGGGAGGTCACTAATGGGGGATTTAACATCCCTGGAGCTACTTCACGTTAACTCATCCTCTACCAAACAACAAACACCTGTTTTCCCCTGATGATTCCAACCAATCACAGAGAGGCATGAGGCGAGGAGGTGGGGGCTGCTTGGATAATGCGGCACTCAAATGTCACTCAGTCATTTGAGACATTCATTGAATCACTCTGTGGGCAGGTTTTCTCTACTCACTGACACAGTTCCATAAAACATAAACACTATCCCACTTTCAGTCTGAAGTTAGACTGAAGCTAGAAGTTATTTAGTATTTAGCATTTTTGTATTTACAGTCGAGTAAATGGAGACTAGAGCTGTGCTTGAGGCAGGATACTCAATCTGAGTGCATAAAAAAAGGCTTAAAAAGAGAACGTAAACTACTTTTACAGAAGCACAACTTACCTAACATGAGAAAAAATAAGTTCTAAATTTGATAAGATATTATGTTGCTTTGCTAAAAAAAAAAAAAGTGGAAATGAAAAATTCAGATGCTCAGTTTTTCATAAAATAAAACTTAATTGGTTTAAAAATAGAAGCAATCCATATCTAATACAGAGGAATCAACCTGAGAGAATATGAGCACTGCATTATGTATCTTTTTGTTATTCTTTAAGAAAAACAAAACATTGTGAGTTTGTGCAAGGATCTAGCTGCATTTATGTGTGGCAGAGAAGACAAGAAAAGGTAGACGTGAGGTGATATTTATAGAGCCACAAAGTCTACATGCGGAGAAGATGGGGTGGGTGGATGGGTTGACAAAACACTGGACTTTAGGACAGTAAACTGTATTCAGCTTTTATTATTGTAACATTGGACAGTGGTGGAATTCAGTTTTAATCCACCAATGCTTCACTGACACAGGCCTTGAGCTCCTGGCAACCTCTGGTTACTAGGGCAAAATTAATATTCTCCAGCCAGTTGCTGAGTGCGTGTTGACCAGATGAAAGCTGCACCAAAGAGAGCGCTGCTCCACAAACCTTGCTGTGATTGCTGTGTTGACCACATGTAACATGCTGACTTGTCTGCAAACACCCTCCGAATACTCGGCAAGTGGTAGTGAAGCTAAAAACATGATACACAAACCAGAAAAAGACACCATTCCCCATCAAAATAAAACCACCGCCTTACTGCTCCAACCAACACATTTCAAAAAGTGCAACTTTGAGCAGCTTTTGTAAGCAAATGCAAGGAGGTTTTTGGTACAGCTGGCTAAGAATTACACATTTTTCTCTAGCGACCTGTAGTTGCCAGGGGTTACCAACTGGTCTATAGTACAGGATGGGCCATTTATATGGATACACCGTAATAAAATGGGAATGGTTGGTGATATTAAAGTCCTGTTTGTGGCACATTAGTAAATGTGAGGGGGCAAACTCCTCAAGATGGGTGGTGACCATGGTGGCCATTTAGAAGTCGGCCGTCTTGGATACAACTTTTGTTTTTTCAATAGGAAGAGGGCCATGTGACACATCAAACTTATTGGTAATGTCACAACAAAAACAATGGTGTGCTTGGTTTCAGCGTAATTTTATTCTTTCATGAGTTACTTACAAGTTTCTGACCAGTTATAAAATGTGTTCAATGTGCTGCCCATTGTGTTGGATTGTCAGTGCAACCCTCTTCTCCCACTCTTCCCACACTGATAGCAACACCGCATGAGAAATGCCAGCACAGGCGTCCAGTATCCGTAGTTTCAGGTGCTGCACATCTCGTATCTTCACAGCATAGACAATTGCCTTCAGATGACCCCAAAGATAAAAGTCTAAGGGGGTCAGATCGGGAGACCTTGGGGGCCATTCAACTAGCCCACGATGACCAATCCACTTTCCAGGAAACTGTTCATCTAAGAATGCTCGGACCTGGCACCCATAATGTGGTGGTGCACCATCTTGCTGGAAAAACTCAGGGAACGTGCCAGCTTCAGTGCATAAAGAGGGAAACACATCATCATGTAGCAATTTCAAATATCCAGTGGCCTTGAGGTTTCCATTGATGAAGAATGGACCCACTATCATTGTACCCCATATACCACACCAAACCATCACTTTTGTTGGTCCAACAGTCTTGGAGGGATCCATCCAATGTGGGTTAGTGTCAGACCATTCTTCATTAGTGACAGTTTTCTTGCGTCCACACTTTGGCAAATCCAACACTGAACCAGTTTCACGAAACTTAGCAAGCAGTTTGCTAACTGTAGCCTGGGAGATGGGTGGTCTTGTAGGGTGTCTTGCATTGAAATCTGCTGCAATGACCCGGTTACTGCGTTGACCAGATATCAACACAATTTCGATCCGCTCCTCACGTGTTAACCTCTTCGACATGTCAATGGCTGTGAACAAAGAGAAACTTGTAAATAACTCGTGAAAGAATAAAGTTACGTTGAAACCAAGCACACCATTGTTTTTCTTGTGACATTACCAATAAATTTGATGTGTCACATGGCCCTCTTCCTATTGAAAAAACAAAAGTTGTATCCAAGATGGCCGACTTCTAAATGGCCACCATGGTCACCACCCATCTTGAGGAGTTTGCCCCCTCACATATACTAATGTGCCACAAACAGGACTTTAATATCACCAACCATTCCCATTTTATTACGGTGTATCCATATAAATGGCCCACCCTGTACTGTGTGTCTGGGTTCTTATTTAGCATCCTTATCCTTATTCCCCTAAACTGAACAGCTGTTGTAACACTTCTATCTAGGTCAGAGGATAGGAACACAATATGGTCATTCAACCCTTTGAAATGAGATAGCTTCTAAAAAAAATGACACTAATGCACAAATAATGGTCTTTAACCATAAAAAACACTTTTCAGTACACAAATAGTGGTCCATAATAACAGGTGTAATAATAGTGGTCTATAGTGGCCTATAATAGTGCTCATGAGTCACCTTTTTTAGTTCAGCTCAATTTTGTTTTCTAAGCTTAGTGTGGATATACCAAACATAGCTACTTGAACCAAAGTCGTCCTCTGTGTCCATGTCTCCTGCACATATCTGGTGCATCTGTGTTGTAATTTGCCTTTAATGGGGAAATTAAAAGAGACATTTGGACAAAACTACTGAGAAATAATCGAGCAGAAATATTCATTTATACCCAATGAGGTTCTGTATGAAGTCTGGTTTGACCCGTTCTACTTTTCATCTTATCGATTGCAGAAAGATTATCATGCATGCTAATTAGATTAAACTGGGTGATACCTCATTTTAGTGTCCTGAAAAAACAAAATCCCTCAAAGGAACCTGTCCCTGTTCTTTTTTTTCGATGTCCCTCAGCCCTCGACTCCCTGAATCTATGATTTCGTTAAACAGTGAGAAAAAGAGACAAAGAGAGGAAGTGACAAGAACGTCGTGACCACATCTCCATCCAATCTGCTATCTGTTATCCGTCTCAGATAGAGTCATTACCCTCCTTCCTCCATCTGTCCGTCAATATGAGGTCCATTAAGCCCCACCGTGCACACTCAGATCCATCAAGGCAACAGACATTTCCTCCTTTCCCACTCACACTTGCCCTTTTATTAGATTGAAGCTCAGGTAATGCACATACTCTAAAAATACTCATCATTGTGCTGTCTTCCCATATTACATGTGGGGAATATCGTCGTTTTGTAAATCTGAGCCTTCGGGGTCTATTCGCATGACATATTAGATTTCATTGTCTCATGTTTCATCACTGATTAAAACCTCTTTTTTTCTCCATTGGGCCTGTATTACTTTCTGATGAGGTTTCTGTGATGTGCTGCAAAGCTTTGATACTGAAAAAGATTGACTAATGCTCTAAAGTCTTAAAAGCTCTGTATCCTTACTTACCCCAGCCTGGATTCTTAATTAGAGATCTGTGTTTTGATCCCATGTTTTGCTCGCACCATGCACTTTTGCAAACAAGTTTTCTACTTTTATCACCCTCTCATGATGCTCCCATCATAACTGCACAGCCATTCAGGGGTGCATTAAAAAGATCTGTAGACTACTTAGATAAGCATGCACTCAAGTTAGGAGCCTGTTTCCTCCATCATGTGCTCTGAACCCGTGTGTGTGTGTGTGTGTGTGTGTGTGTGTGTGTGTGTGTGTGTGTGTGTGTGTGTGTGTGTGTGTGTGTGTGTGTAGCTCATTGCTGGAGCAGAAGGAGGACTTACGGAAAAGACTTAACTACACAACACACAAGCTGGAGCTACTGCAGAGCGAATTTGACTCCACACGGCAGTACCTGGAGACGGAGCTGCGCAGAGCACAGGAGGAGTTGGACAAGTTTACTGATAAGCTGCGCAGGTAGGCCCCTCAGTACAAACTTTACAACACCCAGGGGGCGAAGATGGTGGCAGTGTGGCACAGAAGATTTCACAAATTGTTTGTGGACTCTGTTTGCAGTCAACATTTCTCAGTTTCAGAAAATTAAGATTCTCTTTTTTTCTCCACTCGTGAGAGCAAACATGAGCAGAGAGAGTAAAAGACAATAACAACACAGCTCTGTCACAGGAATGTAAACAGCAACAGCAAATGTTTTATATCCCATCTTTTTCACAAATGTTCTGTGGTGGATAGTGCTTGCACTGGACTTTCCACATTCAGCACTTACCCATGGGTATCTGCAGTTCTGGTCCACTGAACACAAGCTTAAAACTGAGGAAAGATAAAATATACTGAGGGAGCTGTAGGAGAAGCCCATTACAGCCCAAACAACACAAGAAGTACGTAGCAGTTGTTTTAGTGGACTTTTTATGAAGTCTGAGATAAAACTTTTAATTTTATTTATTGAGCAGGCCTGTTGACATTAAACTGGCCTGACTAAAACAGGGTTAGCACAGGTTTCTGTTCTGCAGAACAATAATAGGAATGATAATAATAATATACAAATGTATTCTTCAATCAAATACTGTTTATAAGTCTGTATAAATCAAGGATGTCAAACTCATTTTACATCGGTGGCCCACTTTGATCTTAAGCTGGCCTCCCTTTTTTGTCAGTGTAGGAAAGTTGAACTGTAATCTGTTTAATCCCTGTAAAATCTCAATACAAGAAAAAGAAGCATAATTTCTATAACACATCTTAGTTTTACTACATGATAATAAATGCTGCTCTATTTATTTAAAGAAATCTATCAGCATGACTCTTTGGGTTTAAACTGTGAAAGATAAATATTACATTTCAGAAGAAGCTCTGGATGCTCATGGTCTAGACTGTCCTGTAGTAATAAAGAGGAAAGTTGTTATTAATTCCCAGAAAATTCCCTGTTTTTTAATTTATTCTTTTTATTGTGGAAACATTGTAAAAAACTGAAATTGAAACTGACTAGTAGGTAGTAAAAAAACTGGGATTTTTTTCTGTTGTTCAATTGTGTAATTATTACTTTATTACACTGTTGTATGTGAATTGCTGTGGGGGAAGTCTTTATCAGTAGGACAACTTGTAAAATGTGAAAATACAGTTAGAAGTCCAAAATCTATGCACTCATCCACATTTTCCAAAGACATGTAGTGAGCTGGATTGTTGTCTTTGGCGGGTCGATTCTGGCCCCCGGGCCTTATGTTTGACACCCCTGATATAAAGCATAATACAGGACACGGACACAATGATAAACTGAATGCTAAACAAATAATATATCAGTTTTAAGCAGAGCATGGTTATTCTGTCACCTAAAGGGAAATAACAAAATAACAAAATAAAGAGATCAAATTAGACGCTGGCAGCAGATTATTAAACCCTTTCCAGAAAAGTGTCACCAAACTCACTGCTTCCTTTCCAAATTCAGTTTTATTTCTCTTTCAAGAAGAGAAATTTGGGTTCTTAAACATTTTGAGCTTATGTCAGCATTTGACAGATGCATTTAACGCCGCATCATTGGTGCTGTAACACAGTGCTACACAAAACAATGTTACTTTTGAAGATTAGTCATATTGAAATAGTCAGGGCCCAAGAATGGCACACTGCAGTGTGCCTTTAAGTACTGCTCAGCTCAAATGTGTTTTGCTTGGAGGTTTGACATTTACTGTACATGATGATGAACAATCAAACTACATGTCAGAAGTCTACAATATTACTTTAAAATTCCACTTCAGGGTGATTGCTTATACAAAAATATGGATGGGTGGATGAGCCTATGTTCAGCATCAGACTTCTATGCTGAAACACAGCTGTACCAGGTGTTAGGAGTAATTGGAAGAGCCACCCTATGAATAACAGAAGGTGCAGTGGCCACCCTCAGAAAATGGTGCCACTTGCGCTTCGCCGTTTCCAACTTGGCGCCAGGATAATAATATACGTTGCCAAAGAACATGAAAAGAAGCCTGATGAATATTGGCAGCACATTCTTTGGTCAAAAGAGACCAAAATAAATTTGTTTGGATCAGACGGGGTCCGGATTGTTTGGTGTGGACCCGGCCAAGACCAGTGACTGCACACAGTGCAGATCACGAGAAAGAGAAGTGGGAGGGTACTAATACGAGGCTACGAGACAGAAAGACTTCCAGGCAAGATGACCTGTATAGATGGTGCTATAAATTTCTCAAAAATCTAAGAAAGTGAGGATATTTCCAGAAATAGCTACAAAAGGCTTTTAACGTAAAAAGCTGAAAATGATTGAATACAAAGATTGACAAAATTCCTCTTTACACTTGTCTAAAACTACTAAAAAACAATCTGAATTCTGCTTTTGTTTTATCTAAAGCATGTGCAGGATTCGTCTCATCTTGACTGCTCTAAAGATAGCACTTCATTCATGTGCCTAAGGAAAAATGTTTAATACTGCATCACTGTTTAAGGAGTAGACATATGAGGTGATTTTCTGAAACCCCTTATGATCCACTACAGAAGGTATACCAATGTGATGTTAGCAGAAAATACCTGGAGACTCAAACATAGTGAAATAATAAAGATTATATGTCTACCACGAGCGTTCTAGATTTTATGTGAGAACCAAAGCGGGCTGAAGCTATTATTAATCTCTTTTCAATATCGTAAAGCACGTATCGAGGGAGTCTTTAAGTCATTATATTAGAGATCATCCTTCAATTAAGATCTAAGAATTTAATTGCACAAGTCAATTGTACCACAAGTGTTTGAGAGATCAGCAAATTATGCAGTGCTGCAGTGCAGTGTTTCTTATCTGGGTAACTCACAATACTGTATCATTTTAAATTACCTCCTGGAAAGTAATTTTTTCTGTTATCTTCACCTGCTGTTTACACAAGTTTTTACTTGTGGTATCAAAAACAAATACCAGTTTGTGTTTTAAATAGATTTCATAGATTTTATAGTCTGACACTTTAGAATGTGCATATACAAGATAGAGTGCATGGTTTCCTCTGTGAAAGGCCACACAAGTGTCTGAGTCTGCTGTTGAGGAATTGCTGTCCAATTCCTGGATGGGTGAAGGCTGCCGTTGTGCAGTGGTCATTGGTTGTAGCTGTTTCTGATGATCACGTCAACACGGCATGTCTCAGGCATCCTCAACAGGAGCCATACTGGGACTAAATGCTGGCCAACGAAGTGTCTGGATATACTACTGATACTCTGTGCAGTGTACAGGTTAGAGCACCTCATCTCGGTACATCTGTCCATTTAGATTTCCACCAAGAACCATCAGATCGGTGACGGTGCTGATGTCACTCAGTAAAAAACAAAAACAACAAAAAGCAATTATGGCGCTGACTCAAAACCAATTCCCAAAACTAATCACAGTATCTGCTTTGGTGGTGATTAGACAGATTTAAAACAAAGATAATAATAATTCGTTTCATGACATAAACCTTGCATTTACTAGTATTAAAATGAAAAAAGGAGTTGCATTTTTATATTTGAGGTACTTTTTAGAAACCCCGAGAGGTGTAATTATAAAATATAATCAAAACGTCACCTTTTCCCCTTCATTTTAATTACGTTGACATCCTCAGGCTGGGGTCCTCTGTCAGCCATAGTGGAGCTGCGGCTCAATATTTATTACTGGTGCCCAAAATCTTTCCATATATGTTACCATGCCTTGTGGGGGGAAAAATCCCTCTATTACGAGACATATGACGTGTTATTCAGCTTTGAATTGTGCAGTGCACTGCTGAGCCTGCCAATCTGCTTATTTCCAGTTGCAGAAGTCTTCGGCTGCTACTATTTATGTTCAATCTATTACCTGCAAGTGAGCGCTGTTGTTTATTGTGTCACTTAGAATACAAAGTAGCTACTCAGCACTGCAGAGGATCAACCAGGATCTGGAGGAGAAGATCCACAGAAATGTGAGTATCTTAACAGGTGTCTGTGTGTTTTAAACCCTGTGTACATGCTGTACAATAAGCTCTCAGGTTTGCGGTCAACTATTTGCAGTATTTGTAGACAGAAAAGAAGCAAGTAGGAAAGCCTTGAGATTTAGAGATGATACAGAGCACTTGGTGAGCTTGTTTGAATATGAATGCCCTTCTGTTGGTACCACTGACGTTAATTATGGCTTATTACAATTGGCTGTCCTCCTTCCAACAGCAGAGTGATAGCAAACCCATTGTTCCTCAGTGCTCTGCACCTCACTTCATTTGTCAGACATTGCTTTTTTTTTTGCTGGTGGAAAGATACAATTAACTAGTCTGCCGGAGAACACTGTATGACCATCAGGTGTCTTCGCTGTTGAATAGACAGCTGAAAATGCTCGTCGAATGGGTTTGTTACAGCACAAGATAATAATCATTGCTGTCGCCATCATTTTGATGACAATGTGAGATACCAAGTACAGGTAATAAAGAGCTGAAGGTCACCCAGCTTTTTGTGTAAAGAAAATTGGTGATTTTTAAAATAAAGGCTGGTAGCCTCTTTTTTTCTTTTTTTTTTGAAGTGTTCTCATCAGCTGTTATTGATTCATTTCACGTACACCCTCCACAAGGGTGAGAAAGGTGCTGAGTAAGTCTCTCTGTAATAGTAAAGCTTGTTTACTCCTGAGGTGCCGCAAACCCATCTGACCCCTTGGCCCTGCACAACTACAGAGAACGTAATTACAAGACTGATAAACACTGTGATATAGTTTGAGTCTGTTAAACTTTTCAAAGAGGCGGAACTACTGTACACTCAGGCATTTTAATTACAGCTTCCACAAACCCAAAGCTCTTGGCCAAAATACATTTTACTGACAGGTGATGAAGCTAACAGAAACTTTGCTTTTAAAAAAATGCAATAAAAAATTATTTAACTATATGGAAGCTCAGTTTACTGACATTAAAGTTTCCCATTCATCAACAGTAGCTAAGAAATATGTATGTAATAGGCTGCTGTCATATGCAATATGGATTAGGTGTGACAGCCCAAAAATAGGACGCAGGAGAGAAGTAGAAACCAAAGCAAGCATTTAATCTAAAAAGTCCAAATGAAAATATCCAGAAACACAAAGAAAAGCTACTGAGTTACATGGACAACACAACAAAGGACAAAGGAACACTCTGGGAATATATACATGTGAGGTGGAAATAGAAGGGGAACTAAAGACAGCTGAAGACAATCAAGAGGGCAACCATGAAAAGTAAAACTAAACAAGATAAAGTAAAAGGGAATTAAAACAGCAACACTCAGAACAGAAAGCACTTCCAACGGGCACCAAAACCCAAAAGAGTTAGGTGAAATATACATATACAGTTGCCAATATAAACAGTACTGACGACCTAGATATCAAAAGAAAATTAGAAAGATCTATCAAAAATTTTCTATTTATGTTTACCGGGTTCATATTTGAATTAAAAACATGCAAGAATCAATTTTGAAAGTTAGTCTGAAAGGTCTCTTATAAACAATCTATTCTATAAATTCTATAAATTTCATTCCTAAAAAACACACAAGAAAGAATTACACAGAGGAAAGTACTTTAAAGTAATCTTTAAATCCCTGCTCTGTCATTATCAGTCACAGCACCACGATGATGAAAAGCGTGCTCTGAGCAGAGAGATCATCGTCCTCAACAACCACCTGATGGAGGCAAAGCTCACCATCGAGAAGCTTCAAGAAGACAATGTAAGTAAAGCAGTGCCCAGCATTCAACTCTGCAGAGCCAGACGATGAGTATGAAGTTATTGTTTGAGGCAAATAGAAAATAGGCGCTTCCATACATTCTGTTTGGGGTTTTCATAGTCTTGCCCAGTGACACTATGATATGCAAACTGGAGCACCAGAAAGGAGCTGCAAATTCTCAGATTATTGGACAAACTTGTGAGTAAGACATGCAAGCTCAGTAGTAAGATGACCTTGTTGCATTAAAGTTCAAAATGGACTCGTGATTTTACTGTTCCATTATACATATAAAAAAATATGACCGGTAGGATCTAACTTTGATTTATAGGCAGCGGGAACATAAATGGATAAGTTAAAAGTTGTTGGGTTTTTTTAAATTTTGTTTTTATTATACATTTGGTCACTAGGGGTAGTTACCTCTTGAATTATGGCATTTGTAGAGGAAGTGGTTCATTCATTCAGGTATCCCATTGCGGAAACTCAACACTTTTTACCATGTTCTCTGTAGCAGAGACATTGTTAGGCTACATAAGTTATGCACAACTGGGACAAGAACTACGTGTTGTGTCTGACAAATAATAAAGAAGAAAATGTTTGGTGTGTTACTGGGTGTGTTACTGTAAATGCATAAACTTGTCGGCAGATATTAGCATATCAGCAAATAAGATGGCAGTGTGGGTGATGCAACTTTGCACTGACTAAAGGATAAAAGAAACAGCAATAAAGAGCTGAAGACTAAGTTCAGTGATGTTATATAATGAAGATTTCTTTGTCTCCAGGAACAAATGGCAGATAAACTACCAAAAACTAACATGCAAAATTAAAGCTACAAGGAGTGATGATAGGGCCCTAACACCTTTGGGGACACGGAGATGTGCTGCTATTGCTGCAGTTGACACTTTTCTTGCAGTCGTGACAGTATTAATCCCTTGACAAGCTAGTTTTTTTACAACAGCCTGTGGCCTCTAGTTGGTGTTAGATTACATCCACTAATAATATTTGACATTACATGTGTGGAACGCACAATGAAAACGTGATCATCCGATAATGCTTTCAAACAATGCTGATTTCCTATTGCCATAAGGTGGTGTACAGTGTGCATTAGAGTTGTGAGAATTTCTTGTGCTGTGGCGATTGATCAGAATTTTCCACATATCCTTAAATGTAAACTCAAAAGCTTTATAATTTAGCATGGCCAAGCTCTTTGGACTGAACTTTGGCTACCAAGGGCTTTGATTGCTAGCATTTTGCTATGGTTGCCTGTAGTTGCATGGAAGATGCTGACTTGTTTGCAAACACTTGCTCATTACATACCAGGCAGTAGTAAGACTTGAAAAATGAACTGCAAACCATAAAAGGTGAACATTCACCTTTTAAGTAAAAGTTGTACCTTTTCAAACATCTTGGCTGCAGCACTATGGAACTCTGTGCTGGGCTCTAAATTATTTATATTATATATAAATGACATATGTAGTGTTTCCAAACTGTTAAAATGTGTATTGTTTGCTGATGATACCACTCTGTACTGCTCAGGTAAAAACTTAGAACAGCTTCTGACTACAGCAGAAAAGGAGTTAAATATATTAAAAAACTGGTTTGATGTAAATAAGTTATCATTAAATATAAAGAAAACAAAATTGATTATTTTTGGCACTAGACAAATGAAAAATGTATCTAAAATAAGGGTTAATGGAATTGAAATTGAAAGAGTGTACGAAAATAAATTTCTTGGAGTGATAATTGATGATAAGCTGAGTTGGAAGTCTCATATAAACCACGTGAAAACAAAAATGTCAAAAACCATTGCTATTCTCTATAAAACAAAGCATGTCCTGAACAAAAAAACATTATACACACTTTATTGTTCTCTGTTGCTTCCATATATGACTTATTGTCTAGAGATATGGGGTAATGCATATAAAACGAACACTCTTCATATTTTCAAGTTACAAAAAAAAGCTATAAGAATTATAAACCAATCAAATTGTATAGAACCAACTAACATTTTGTTTATTAATCTGAATACCCTGAAATTTTATGATTTAGTTGAATATAAAATGGCACAGATAATGTATAAAGCACAAAATAACTTGCTTTGCCCCAGTACTCAGAAGCTGTTCAAAGTCAGAGAGAGTCAATATGACTTAAGGGGAACAGATTTCTTTAAAAAAAACAAGATAAGGACAAATATAAAGCAGAGATGTGTTTCTGTTAGAGGAGTTAACCCGTGGAATAGTTATGACAGTGATTTAAAAAGGTGTAGTTCATTTTCCTTGTTTAAAAACATGTTTAAAAATAGAGTATTAGAAAATATATAAATCAAGAATGAAAAGAGCAAAAAGGAGAAAAAAAAACAACCTCTTGATTCTTTTGCTTTGATGTAGTTACTTATCTAAGGTGGAAAGTTTTTTTTTTTTGTTTTTTTTTGTTTGTTTGGTTTTTGCTTTGTTTTATTATTTTCTTCAAGCCCTGTGTACAGGAGCTGCATACAAAAAGATATTTTGTGAAAAGGGTTGGCGTAATAAGCAAATGCTTCAGCCAATACCTTTTCATTAGCCTTGTCTCATGCTTTCTTTCTTTATGGTAGATTTTTGTTCTGTTTTCACTGTTTGTTTGTGTGTTTTTTTTCACTGTTTTCACTGAGATTTGAATTTGAATGCTAATCAATAAAATCAAAATAAAAAACAAACAAAAAACTTTGACTTTAAAAATGAAGGTTCGCATTTCTGGTTTGCTGGTCTGGTCAGCAACAGCTAGTCACTTCAAGCAAAACAAATTTTTCCTGGTCACCAGTTGGCCATTCTTTAGGCCTTTGTGACTGGAACTTTAGAAACTGATTTCACAATTAAACTACTCACCAGCTGTGGTTAATGAACATTTCACCTTTGCAACCTGGAGGTCACAAACTAGTCTTTAGGCGATTGTCACTGAGGACTTAAAACCAAAATTTTCTACGTCTTGTTATGCGTGTGCACAATTTAATGTTGTAATTTCAAAGGGGGGAGGGGCTCCGGAGTCATTTTGTACCCCCCATACGCAAGATCCATATAATTTGTACATTTACACCATGTGTAAAATGTGTTTGCAAATTGTAGTTTTTTTCCCAAGCATGTTTAGTGCTTCAAATAAGCAGTTAAATAAGAAGTTTTGTGTTTCTGAAGAAGGAAAGTAGGTTTGGGAGAATAGAGTTTAAGCAGTATTGATCCAAAAGAGACCAGAAATTTAGCTGGCAACGAAAGTTTTAATATTCATTCTCTGTTCTTTCATTTGATTGTGGCCATTTTGTGCCTCTGCAGGAAATGTACAGAAAGGACTGTAACCTGGCTGCTCAGCTTCTGCAGTGCAACAAGTCTCTTTACATGGCTCAACTCTCAGAGGTGAGCTGTGCACTCACTTTTACAGGCTTGATTTTTCCAGTGCTCTTTATCCTTTGTAAAAATGCATTTTGCATATGTTCCTCAGTTTTAGTGAGGCCTCAGTCTAATCCCTGGTAGCCTTTCTTCACAAAAGTCGCATACAACCAAGCTTAAGAACTGTATGAGCTTCAGGCTTTTTTGCGCTGACATTTGATGTGAACCCAGAAAGACAGAAAAATCTGTAATTTTTCAGTTCAGCGGTAGCCAGGTAAAAGAAAAAGCTTTGGTAAAAGCTAAGGGGGAGGAGAGGTCTGAATGAGGTGTATCTTGAGCAGCACTAAGCTGAATTTTCAGCTGATGACATGAGATGAGCGAAGAGAAATTTGCTGTCTTGACTGTAACATGAAGGTCATCTTGCCCTTTGTGAGCCAGAAAAGATAAGTCTTCCCGAAGCGATGAGTACTGTAGGTCACTGGAGGAAGGACAGAAAGTGAAGAATTAAAGCTTCATGGGGTTTTTTCTTTAAATAACCTTCACCTGAGAGAGATGAAAGAGGCAAGTTTTCAAAAAGTCGATGGCTCTGAGTTTAAAAGACTTTTTTAGCTAGAAGCAATCTGGATATATACTATAGAACTATGTATACTATACACAATGATTATGTGTTGAAGGACATGAACCACAGCTTGATTTACTAATTTTTCTTTTAAGTATAGCAAATCAGCATTAACATCTTCCTTTATAACAAATCAGATTTTTACCTTATTTCTATCCAAACTACAGTGATGTGCATTTACCATATATCATGTGAGAAATATTTAGTTTAGTAAACATAACAGATTTCTGCTTTTTCTCAAATGCAGATCATTTGAAGGCCTGACAATAAAAAGTTGCAATAGCATATACAATCAGATCCATAAGTATTTGGACAATGACAATGAATTCTTATAATTTTGCCTCTGTACAGCACCACAGTGAAAGCTAAATCAAACAAGCAAGATGTGAATAAAGTGCAGACCTTCAGCTTTAATTCAAGGGCTTTAACAAAAGTATTGCTTTAGCTTTTTTTCAGGTATTAGACACATTTTATGGATAATTGTCCAGTTTTATATGCTCATAAGTAGTTTGACAATTAACTGCATCTAGTTTTATGTCTAGATGACACTAATTTGCTTGTTCATTCATGACAATTAAGTAGATAAAAGGTCTGGAGTTGATTCCAGGTGTTATTTCATCTGAACTTGCTTTTTACTCAATATGAGCCCCAAAAATGTGTCAATTCAAGTGACAGAGGCCATCATTAGGCTGAAGAATCGAACTCGACCTATTGGAGAGTCAGCAGTAACTTAAGAGAATGAAGGCTCTTTCCAGCCTAAAAGACCACTGAAGACAACTAAAGTGCATGATGACCGAATTATTTCCATGATTAGGAAAAAGGAAACCTTTACAACAGCTGATCAAAAACCCTTTTGAGGTGGTAGACATCATGAGAAAGACCTAGAATCAAACCTGTGTCTATGGAACTGGGCCACTAGTGCGTACTGATGACGTGACTGCTGATAGAAACAGCAGGATAAATTTTGCAGTGTGCAGGGTTGTACTCTCTGCTCAGATTCAGCCAAATGCTCCAAAACTGATTGGACAGTGCTTCACAGTGCAAATAGATAATGGCCCAAAGCATGCTGGAAAAGCAATCAAAGCATTTGTCATGTTAAATAAAAGAGATATTCTTCAGTGGCCAAGTCAGTTATCTGATCTCAACCCAACAGGACATGCTTTTCAGTTATTTAATATGAAACTGAATGCAGAAAGACGTACAAACAAGCAGTGACTGAAGATGGCTGCAGTAAAGGCTTAATAGAGCATCTCAAAGAGGACACAGAGTACTTGGTGACGTCCATGGGTTCTAGACTTCAGGCAGTCAGTGTCCGGAAAGGATTTTCACCAAAGTGTTAAAAGCTATCATCTTATTTAAAATTGTGTTAATTTGTTAGGGATAATAGAGGGATAATAAGACACAGCTGAAGTCAACAAGAAGCATCGAAAAAGGCAGAAAGATGGAAGTAAACAGAAATGGGGACACAAAGCAAGCCCCACAAAAAGGGAAACATAGACTGGGGAAATGCAGAAAGCAGCCAGAAAGGAGAGGGCAACAGTGTTTGTTCTCTTAGTTTTATTATTTGTGGTTTGTGTTGGATGCAATGTTTTAAGGTTTTGGTGATGACTGTTTTCCTCCATGACTTGAAACTGTGACAATAACACCTACACCTCTACTCCATGCACACAGACTGGTGTTTCTGTTCTGGTCACTCAGTGTGCAGTTTAGCCAGAGTGCGGTCACACTGCACCGGTTTTGTTAATCACGTAAAACCACAAAGCAGCATGGGAACTACTTTAAGGCACATTGTGAGCAATTCTGAAGGACACTCAACAGAGGAGGTAAAACTACTGTATGTGGCAAAATATAAATGGAGAGCACGGTGCAGCCTCATCATAGTGTCCTGCTGCTCCTTGTGAAAAGAATGCACGCGGGTATTGATGAGTGTTTTAACACTAGCCCAGCTTGGTGCCACTTTCCGCTGCATCAGCCGTGGGCCTTGTGCCTCGCCCATGTGACAAGGGTAGATTTGAAACTGGCAAGCGTCCACGAGGTTAAAGAACGCCTGTCCACGTGTTTTAGGCATATGGCTGAATGGAAATATCAATGCAAACTGCATTTGGTTGCATAAGACTCATAAAATATCCCCAACACTTGCACGGTACACACATTAACACACGCACGTAGGCACCGTTAACAGTAAAGGGTCTATCATAAAGTGAAAAACTGTTCTGCAGGCACATTGCCAAACATAATAGGGGTCAGAGGCTATACATGCACTCACTGTGTGTCCACCCGTCTGCTGGTCCTGTGGGTGTGAGCTAATCGAAAGTGTATTGATGAATGGCGCTGCAGCATTTTGAGAGGTGCAGTGGCTCTTCAGCGCCTACAGAAGCGCTTTAGTCGTTTGTTCTGCTGCAAAACAATCACAGAGAGGGTGTAAAATGATCACGCTTGGATTTCTGAATGACGCATAAAAGCTAATTGAGATCTTGTTTAAAACAAGCCCAAATGAAAAAAGTGTGTGGACAGTAATTAAGTGGCATTTAGTTTTGTCCGAGATGCAATAAAAGTGCTATGATAAACCGTCTCTTTCATGTTCTCTGTAGTGTTTGTCTTTTTTCTATCTACAAAGTTATAATTAGCTTCCTTCTCATTGCCAATTAGGAACAACTGACTAGATTCCTGTTGATGATGTGCTGCAGTTAGCTTAATGCTTGTTGCTATGGAGAGGTAGAGATAGTGGTTGGAGGCTTTTTTTTTTATTAAGAAATGCTTGAAATAGAACAGGAAAGCGACTTATTCTCACTTCAAAATCAGGTATATTGTTCTCTTTGGTTGAGGTTCGTGACACTGAAGATTACACTTTTCCCCCTGCAGCTGTGAACACAATTCATGCAGTGAAGGCAGGTAAATGTGAACGTGTAGGTTGCTGTATCGTATTCAGAAACCACCTAAAGTACAATCTAACATACTGACACACATACTGCATTGTGCAGGGATAACAGAACCTGTGAGCAGCTTGGATAAAACGCTAAAATGCTGTGAAGTGTTTGCTCTTTCTCTTCTTCTTTTTTTTTTTTTAAACATGTTTGTCAGATTTAAAGGTTTCAGATCATTAAACAAGTAAAAATACAAATATATGCAGTGTTTAAATTTTGATTTCATTTATTAATGGAAAAATAAAAGCATCATGTATCATATTAAATGAAACTGTAAATTTAATTTGACACAAAAACAAGACTTTACACCAGGGATGTCAAACTCCTTTTATGTCGGAGGCCACACACATTTAATCTCTGAGATATCTTATTTAAGAAATGAAGTGCCATGTCACCAGAAAGAAATCAATCAGCATGACTCTTTGGGCTTAAATTCTAAGAAATAATATTTGATGAAATACTATACTAAAGATAGGACATTTCATTAGCCTTGTTTTTAAAGCCTTGCTTTTTAGGAACCGTTCCATGACTATGTTTAGATGAGAGGGGGCTAAGTTATCAGCTAACACTAGAATTTAACAAGATCAACCACAACGTATGTAAATATGCACCAAAGATACAGTTTTGGCTCACTTTAACCTCTGAGTAAATCCTAGAAATGATGCATTAAATATATAAATGTTCCTCTTTCATCTCTTTGTATGTGAAACGTCTGGTGATGGATACACCAATAAGATTATCTTTATGCGTTAGCATTCCCTCCATTTAGGCTGAAATTGGTTTGGTGTTTGAGGGGGCGCAGTGATGTTTTACTATCGCGTAGTGAATTCGAATTTTTAAAAAAAAATTTTTTTTGAAAAAATTAGAATAAAACTAAGTAAACAAAGCATTCTCAGTAGAAAGAATGAGGACAAAAAAACCCTAAATGATGACTCAAACTACTGACTAACTTCTTTTTCATTTAGCCCATTTAGGAACCACCAATATGGAAAAGAAAAAGAAAAAACTTATAAAAGACTTGCATCAGATTTGGCTTGCTTCATATAGTGAATCGTATAAGGCTTATATGATTTACTCATGAAAGTGGCCACTTTCTCATTACTTTCATATATTGTTTTAGGAAGTATGCAAAACATACAAGTTTCATGTATATAATTTTTCAAGGGATCTTATATCTGTTTTCACTCTTGTATGCTTTTCATACAAGTTTCAGACAAGACAGATACAAACTTTATAAGATTTATATATATCTTCTCCATATGGGCAGATTAATTGTCTGTTTTTTCCCAACACAAAAGAAAGATGGATTCACTGCAATAATCTGATCTAATGTCTGTTGTTTGTGGAAGCAGCGTCAACATCCATCTGTGGTTCAGTTTTGGAGACAGCATCAGGGTGTCAATCATGCTTGCTGGTCTGTGTGTGCATCCACCTGCAAAATATTAGTCTCAATAAAAATATAATGGACGAATAATAAAGACATTCACTTGTGTTCTGTTTTCATATAGAAAAAAGTAGCTATAGAACAAAACAAATGACCATGCATAAAAAAAAAAACTAAATCATTTTACACCAATCAAAATGTGCGAGACAAAATGAAATGAATAAAGAGGAACGTTGGATACATGCAGATGATACAGGCTGATGACTTGACTCTACTTTCACTCCACGATCCAAATAGTCTGGTGCCTGATGTTGTACAGTCTGACGCAGATGCCTCAAAACCCGATGCTCAGTGTGACATGTGATATACTTAAATTATTGCTGCTGCTGCACAGTTTAAAGGTGCCTTTAATGTCAACACCCTGATTTACCTACTAATTACTCGAGAGAGAGTTTGACAGTGTAGTGTACAGCAGTTCCTACACTACATAGAATAAGGTCTTTGATATAATTTATAACTAACATTCACCGATTTTCCCTGCTTTACCCTTGTTTCTCTGATACTTTTAGCTGCCTGCTGACTTCCAGGAACGCCTGACCATGCACCTGGAGGAGTCTCCCCTCTGTCACACCTACTCTGACTCTGTCCCGACCTCTCTCATTGCCAAAGTGCTTGAAAAGCCAGATGAGGCTTGCAGCAGCAGCCAGGCCTCCCGCTCCCCCAGCCCGCAAACACAGGAACATGCCTTTATTTTGGAGAGTTTGGGTCCCGGAGAACGTTTGGGGCTACGCGGAGCCTATAAAACTGACCTGTACAGCAGTGACACAGCCCTGTATTGCCCTGATGACCGTCACCGTGAGCGGAGGCCCAGCATGGATATTCACGGCGAGAGGAAGCTCCTGTACGGGCCCCAGAACTCCACCGACAGTACTCCAGAGGAAGGTTCGGTTGGGTTGAGAGCTGGCTTCTCCCAGGAGCACTTTGCTAAGTTCCCTCCCCCACTGGGTGCAGCCTCCAGTTCTTACTCGAGTTTTAGTGGAGGGGGGTCTGAGGACAAAGGCAACGGACCGCCCAGCAGTGCAGCTTCTTCCCCCCACCATCACTCCCTCTACATGGAATGGAGGGATGCAGGGGACTATGAGAGAAAGAGTGATTCATCCTGGGAGAGGGACAGTCCACGGGGCTTTGCCAATGCTCATCCCTTCCAACAGACAGAGCTGAGCCACCATCAGAACGGCAGCTCTCCCGTCTACAGCCGTACCATGTCCTCCTGTTTCAGTGAGCCCTATGAGCCGCTCCCCCCGTCCTCCTCCCCAAGTGTCGCCTATGGAGACAGCCGTAGAGGCAGCACATTGGCCCCCGAGGAAGAGGAGCTGATTGGCCGGTGGAGACAACTTAGCGTGGAGGACTTAAGTGCTCACACCTACCGCAGCCCAGGACGGGCCTCACCTTACAGCTTCTCGGAGCAGCACTTCTCCGTCCGTCCCGCCAAGATTCGACTTGGGCCGCTCTACAGCAGTTTCCAGGAAGGGGCTGACTACTACCACCACGGAGTGGATGTCATGGACCCAGTGTGGGCAGCTGCCAGCCCCAGTCCCGAATGCAGCCCAGGGCTGCGCCAGGCTCACAGCCAAGCTCACCTGTACCGAGCTGAGGACAGTCAGGGGTCAGAGCACAGCTTGTACCACTCAGGGAGCTCTAAAGACAGGGAGGGAAATGTCGCATCTGGAGGCCAGAGCACTGATTATGTAGACCCCAGCCCCAACAGCTCCACCGAGTCTCTCCACCAGAGATCTCTGGAGATGGCCGCAGAACTGCAGCACTATCAAGTGGAGATGCACAGCGTGCCTGCACAGGTGAGCCAGTCACCACCACCAGCCCCACCCCCTCCTCCTCCGTACAACCAAAAATTTGGCTCCCTGGGACTTTCCAGGAAGGACAGTCTGACTAAGGCGCAGCTTTATGGAACACTTCTGAACTGAAGGACTTTCCAATCAGGTTGCATCTTCAATAGTAGACACAGAGCCCTGGTTTGTTCAGCTGCACCTTCTCGTAGTGCAGCCATTTTGACGGCTTGAGTAGAAGCCAGGAGTTCTTCAGTATCATGAACATGTAACTATTGCTGATTATTTAAAAGCACTGATGGCGTGGCAGTGGATGGCAATTGTTTACATTATAAATTTCTCAAGGCAGTAAGTCAAGTTAGGGGTCAGATGTGGGGAAACAGACAAAGAGGAGCTCACAGAGTCCTTAAAACTTTTGAGAATGTGTATGTGTTAAACTACAAATGTACAAATATATACTAACTTAAAATTGAGTGATATATTTTGTATGTAGCTGTTAGCAAGAGATACATTTAAAAAACAGTGCAAAATCCTATTGGTAATCTGGAACTTGTAAATAAATTAAAAAAAACTTCCACTGCTTTATTCTAAAAACCCTGAGAGAGGTATTTTAATTGCCCCTTGACGTGCACAGAGATTTGTTTCAGCCGTTATTTTTAATCTGCTGCAACAGCGATGGCCTTGTGATGATTTACATACAAGTGTTGAAAGGAAGCGAAAAAACAAAGACAAATTAGTACCTTAAACGAACCATGAGAAACATTTGTTTTGTTTTTCCTTCTGTTAAATGGATTTGACAGTATTGATGGGAGTGTTTTATTGTTATTGATGGAACGTTTGATCTGTTTTACCAGTCAGTATTGCTTTCTTTTTTGCTCTTCTATATCCCCCAAGAGAGGTTTCCTGTCCCCTTTCTACCTCAGATTTGGATGCCCACACCCCACCAAACCACTGTAACCCCGTTTATTTCACAACGATGCATGTTTATATATTTTGGTTGTTTTGTTCGCCTAATAAAGCACAAATTATACATACAAGCTCCCAGCCTTTAATGTACACATTTGGGGATTTGAAATGCCGCTGAATAAAAGCGATATCATGTTTTAATATCTTTCACGCAGTTGCATAGCGATCGGTTGTTGTTTCAAGATAATTACATGTCTGCTGATCTGCAGTGTTCAGCTGACTGAATGAACGAGTGGAAGACCTTTCATTATTCAGACTCAGATTGCTGAGTCACTAAGTAGCTCTGCTTTTTCACTGTTGGGAAAAAAATAATTGCAAAAAATAGGTTAGTAGAGAAGGATTTTTGCCAACAAATTCAGAACAGAGAGGAAGTTTATTTGTGTTTTCCCAGGAGTCATCATCAAGAAAATACTACAGAAAAGGAAATGGATAATATTCTGTGAGTGTCTGTGATATCTAACGAACTAATTTAGAGCTACTAAGGAAAATTATATCATGGTATACTCCCCTTTGATGTATTAAAAGTGCCACGCCAAGCACTAAATAAATAGGGATTGGACAAAATACCTAAAAACAAAGAGTTTGACTGATTTTCAATTTGATCCCCATTAAACCTTGACATTGTCACCTTGGAATTTACCGGCGTGGTCATGGAAGAAAAGTACTGATGGCCAAACCAGCTCATTCAGTGTATTCATTATGTGTATTTTGGGTACATAAGTGCCTAACCTAAACCTGACCAACTGAAGCAACACTCACACACTACCCCCACAGACCTGTAAGGTAAGTGCTTCATCCACGTCTGTTCTTGTCCTGATTTGTCAATCACCAGACTCATCACACCACATCACCTTTTTCCATATCTCCAAAGTCCAGCTTTGGTGTTTCGATCTTGATTTCACAATCATTCAGGTTTTTTCCCCCGACCACATTTCTTCCTTGAAGACGATGGCATGTTAATATCATGAAGGATAGTTTTCATTTGATCGATTAACTGGGAAAAATTGATTATTCTGGTGGGAAAATGATTACTTGCAGTCCTTCTCTAAATACCCTTTGGTATCATTTGAAAACTGGTTCATTTAGCACACTTAGCAATTGAGTAAATGGTCTGGAAAGGCTCTTGAATTTATTCAAATGCCTTTGAACTTTAACTAATAAAAATGAGGTAAGAGGACTCTCAATCCATCCGCAGGAGGGAGTTGCAGCGCAGCAGCTCACCGATCGGCATCGCTAACCTTGCTGTCCTAGCAGAAAGCATTTACACTTCAAACACATCAAGATGAAGGCAACTAGATCAACTGCTATCACTCCACCACCTCGCCTTCCTCTGCACAGCAAAGCAGATGCTAAAGCATGCAAAAATTTAGCTTTCCAACACCACAGCTTGAACCTGAAACAGATACGCGTTTCACTCCAGGAGCTGCAGAGCACAAGCACTGACGGGAAAATGTGACAACTCAGCGTGGCTTTGAAGAACTCTATGAGGCGATGCACCTGAGAGTTTGCTCCTTTTGACCCGAGGATGCCTGTCTGATTAGGTCAAGACACAAAACTGTAATCTATGCATTCGATTCATTACAGAATATAGTAAATTATCAAGTTTAGAGTTAATTTTCACATCTGTTTCTATGAAATGTTTTTATCAGAGACAGGGAAATGTTCCCCCCCCCACTGAGTCTTTCTAGGGAGTGAGGGTTTGTTTACATGCACTTATATAACCCTGCTACGGCTGTGTGCAAGCTGATTTCTTAAATGGTGTGGAAATTGGAAAGCTATTTAGCTTATTAAAAATTAGGGGAGAAGCAAACCTGGAGGGTTATTGAGACGTAAGCAGATTATTTCACATAACACTGCTTCATTGTTTTTTTAAACATCACTTTGATAGGCACACCTTAAAATTAAAATCTTTATACAATCTCTAAGCATTGTGGCACTCTTGCACACACACCACTATCGCACTTCACTCTACAATATGCTCTTCAATTAATGTTCTTATCCTCAGGATGGAAATAGTTCTTTTATTTATTGCAAGTGGACGCTTGTAGAATGGTGTCTGTGGAGCTGCAAGAGATTAGCTATCAGGTCCAAGAACACTTAAGTCCACTCCCCAAACTCCATCCACAGAGCTGGACTCTGCTCAGTCAGCGAGTCCAACCATCCTCCTGCTTATGTCCCACAGTTTCTTGGCTGCCTCCTCATCTGTAGCTTTGGGTAACAGCTCCTCCTCCTCGCAGTTAGCAAAGCACTTCCCCGACACTCCTTCCACCTCTGGGGAGCAGGCCAGATAGAGAGGAGTCTGGGCCCCCTCCAATGGACTCTTGAAAAAGACCAATGAGGCAAGGTAGAACAGCGGCTTTGCCAGGAGGGGGATTTGGATGTGTCTGCCTAACCTGGTCCTCACGATCCCCGGGGTGAGAGCATTGACTGTGACCCCCGTCCCCTCGAGGCGATGGGCCAGCTCCAGCGTGAACAGAAGGTTGGCCAGTTTGCTCTGACTGTAGCAGAAGGCCTTATTGTAGTTATTTTCACTGTTCAGGTCATCGAAGTTGATGTGGCCATATTTGTAAAGTTTAGAGGAAACCACCACGATGCGGCTAGGGGCCGAAGCCTTCAGGAGGTCCAGCAGCAGGTGAGTGAGGAGGAAGTGACCCAAGTGATTCACACCGAGCTGCATCTCAAAACCTTCGTCTGTCTTTGTGTAGGGACACTGGTAAATACCGGCGTTGTTGATGAGCACATCAACCTGGGATTCCTCCTGACAACAAAGATACATTTGAAACATTTAAGACTCCAATTAAGGTTTTATTACAGCTTCTCCAGCATCCAGAGGCATTAATTGTCCATATGCATAACAAAAGATCAAATTTTAACCAAACAACTTAAATAAGTTTTTTCTTCACTTAGAATGGGGTTATGGTGTGACAATGCACATGAGCAGGGCTGGTCTGAGTATAATGAAGGCAATCAGTCTGTATTATCTTATTTAACAAAAAGTATGCATTTTTCTGACAATTTTCACTCACTTGAGAAACACAAATGCAATTTATGCTTGAATAAATAACCCCATACTCCAAAAAAGAAAGCATTACAAAATATTTTTATTACAATCTTAGTGATTCTTCTTAAGGGAAAAGCCAAAAACTTTTCATCCCTTTGTTGAGTACGACTTCTACAGGCTAAATGACCTAATTTGTAATTTCAGCTGCAAAATGAAAAAGAAAATAATTCAGATTTTTCAGAAACCATCTGAATTTTTTCACGAACTCAAATGTTAACTGAGTTATGGTCATGGTTAAGAATGCTTGTGAAATGGGCCCACCGGCAGGCCTGTGGTAAATAAAGGCTTAAGTTAATTAATATAATACCTATTTTAATAAAACTTAAAGTACAGCACATTCTGGGTTGCAGAGATCTCCCTGAGACACCCAGTGGTTATACGAGGTATCTGCCAAATTCCTAAATATATAAGTAATGTTTTACACCTAAACCTCTTCGACTTAAACTATGATGTGTACTTATAAAGACATTATACCTGAATGCTAGAAGGAAGGACAAAAATAAAGCCCCAAAGCATCTCAGTGTGTTATATAACAATACAGTTAATCCGTAACTTTAATTATAACTTCTGTAAGAAACATAGTTTAATATGAACTTTTAAATTACAGAAAAAAATAGAAACGATAAAACTTTCTAATAGCGGAGGCTATACTGAATTGTATTAGATTGTATGTCTTTATCATTTAATTATATTAATTATGGAATGGTATGCTATAATAGCCTGTGGTTACAATTTTTCTTCATCAAACTAATACAGCATTGTGAATTTACCATCTTGAGTGTCTATTACAGTACTGTGCAAAAGTGTCAAGCCACCCTTTATTTCTTAAAAGTTTGCTCTGGTGAAGAGATTTATTGAAAAATGTGTATAACATATAGAAAAACACTGTTTTATAGAGCAAAAACTGAGTTTTCACAATCCTAAAAAGCTTGAAAGTCAATATTTGGTATGACCACCTTCATTCTTAAACACAGCCTGAGCTCTCTTAGGCTAGCTTTCTTCTCATTTCTTTAGGTAGTCTTCAGGAATAGTTCACCAGGATTCTTGATGCACATTCGAAGCTCTTCTTTGGATGCTTGCTGCCTTTTGTTCTGTTCTTTGCAATAATGTTGAGGTCTGAAATTTGGGGAGGCCAGTCTGCACTGGCAGTGTGTCAGTTCTTTCCTGGATTTTTTCTCCTATTTCTTAAGTACATTATTTTATCTGCTGTAGACAGTTTTTTGGGCCCACCGCTTTTCCCCGCCACTTGTCCAGCTCCCTCAAATTTCTTAAGGACACACTGCTGAGATATGCCAAGTTTTCAACAGACAGCTCTTTGGCAATCACCTTGTTGGTACAATAATATTATTTTATGCCTGTCAAACTGTGTTATCTTTGGCATTGTTGTATATTCAACTTTAAAAATGAGAAGAAATTTTACATTTTGTTATGAAAGACTGACAGTATGTGCCATTATGTGTAGCAATAACACTGGTTCATCTCTTGAGTTAGGTGCTTTTTTTATGCTAGAATGAATGCTCTGAAAATGATCAGATACAAAGAGTGAACTGAAAATGAGTGAAAAGGCAAATCTCTAAGGAAAGACTTTCAAAGACCTTCAGAAAGCCAGGAGAATTATCAAGACCACTTTAAAAATGTCTGGCTCATTGGAGGCATAATATAAGAAAATGAGTGGTGGATCAAAATTTTGCACAGTAATCAATGTATAGGAAGCTTTTGGCTCCTCCTGTGTTTACTCTCATTTGTGACTCAATAGTCTAAGCACACAGAGTATTGTTTGTTGTATGAAATGAAAAGCCACCTGATGAAAATCTGTGATATCGGACCACATAAACAAAATACTTGAAGCCTTTCAAGGATCACTGCTACAGTTAAACAGTATCGTCTTTGCTGAAGCTTACAATATAATAGGATATTAACTCTTAACATCTGCCAGGAGACCAACACTTCTAGACTGGCCCCTGTTGGACAATAGTTTATTTGCATCTGTAACAAATATGGGTTTGGGGTCCAATACTTAATTTCAGCACCAAGGACAGTCCCCCTGGAACAATGCTCTGTTTTTTTCTGCTGAGTTGGGCTCAATAACAAAGTGCACCACAGCTGGTAAATAAACTACAAACATCTACTCTCTTGCTTTGTTTGGGTTCTCATTTACCTGAGTCACCTCCTCACAGAAATTTCGGACTGATCTAAGAGAAGCCAGGTCCAGGTGTTTGATGACCACCTCCCCGTTTTCTGGTCCCGCTTGCTTCTTGATGTCCTGTGCTGCCTCCTCGGCGCTCCGCGGGTCCCGGCAAGCCATAATGACCCGGGCGCGGAGCTTCAAAAGCTCCCCGGCCAGGGCCTTCCCTATCCCGCTGTTTGCCCCGGTCACGATGACTGTCTTGCCTCGCATATTTTCTCCTGAATAACGGAGCAACTTAACGGCTTTCTGACGGGGGAATAAACGCCGCATAAGAAGCAGGACCCCACCGCCAACAACAGCGGCAATTAGCAGAGGAGCGGACATAAAAGCTGTGACGGGTGACAAGTCGCTGAGAGAAACTGTTATGTATCGACAGTAAAAGATGACCCCGGAAATGATTATAGTCTAAGATTTCACAGCCTGTCAGCCAACAACACATTTTATATATATATATATATATATATATATATATATATATATATACACACACACATACATATATATATATACACACACACATACATACACACACACACACGTGTATTTTTAAAGCAAGCACACGACTGAACGTATTGAGTAGGCTGAAACCGTTCACACGCTAACCAAGTTAGCAACATTAGCGACTTCAAACTGTCCCATAAAATATCTTCCGGGTTATTTTCGTAACGGAACAATATAATCACGATATGCTAAACTAAACTGTACACCAGTTTGTTTTCACCGAAACAAATATAAAGTTTTTTCTAAGGATGTTTTCTATCGGCTACTACTTTTTAATTGAGCTTATAGAGGTCAGAAATAATACTTTACCTTTTTGTTTTTCGTAATGTCATTTACCGCGATATCTGTATCAGCCACTAGATGGAGCTATATGAAAAGCCAAAAAATCTACACAGACGAGATGAGACCTATTTTATTTTTCCCATATTCCCATTATTATTATTATTATTAGTAGTAGTAGTAGTAGTAGTAGTAGTAGTATTTGTTCCAGCAGTTGAAATGATTATGAAATAACAAGTAATACAAAAATAACATATCTGGCAGATGACTCTCCACCTCACATATATGTTGTATTATAGTAGGTGATCATATGTGGTGTAAAAGATTTTCAACTTATGTCTTAGTGGAGGTGGAAAGAAACATTTTCCACCCGGGCCTGTTCAGTAAGAGGTGCAGTGGTGGTCAGGATTGTCCGTGATGGATAACTGATGACTGATGCTACTTCCTCTCCACCGCAGCTTTGATGGGTGGGTCCAGTTTGCAGCCAATTACAATTTAAGATTCAGATCTCCTGCTCTGTTTATTCAGTTTCTTAGTGTCACCAGCTCCAATGCTGCACCCCAAGAAGACCACTGTCCTTGCCACAGCAGAGTGACAAAACATCTCCATAATTTTTCTGCACGCATGGAAGGATCTCAGCCTCCTTAGGAAAGCCCCTTTTTTGTGCACTGGCTCTGTGTTGGCCTGTAGTTGGTGTGGGTGCCCAGGCCATTTTGTACAAATACAAACTTCTATAATGATACTGACAGGCTGGAGGTTTTTTCTTCATTCTTTCCTTTCTCTCTCTTTCTGTTTGAGAAACCTATATCTTTAAGTCGCAGGTAGAAGGTTGTGGGCCAGAGTTTGTTGCTGGCCTCCCTTGTCAGAGTCTCCTTTCCTGGACAGTAACTCCGTCTATCCGTCTGCAGTCTGCAGTTTGAAAACGACTTTCTGAGCCTTTCTTCCTGGATCCAGACTCTCCTGAGGAGATTCATGAATACTGCCAGCAAAACGTACCTGAGACCCGTCAAACTCTGTCCCTGCACTGCTACACTAACAGCTGTTTCAGAATCTTGCCTGCCTGCCAGTCATCCCTCCAGAAACTGTCCAAGAAACAGAGAGATAACGCCTCAGAAGCCATTTAAAAAGCTTACAAAATAACTTCGTTCACTGAAACCGTACCAAGCAAGCATACTCTACCAGTTGACCAGCTTCTTAATATAACACAAATACACATTAGAGTATGAGTGCAGATTTTCAGTATATAAGTGGTAACAATGTTTCAATCCTTTACAAAAACACACACTACTCACACAGAACTTCATCTTTTGGGCCCTGCACAGCTCAAAGCCAAAGTCATGGTTGGTACATTTATCCTGCTTCCTACTCTGTTTTCTCTTTGGAGCTCTACATTTTTGCTCTGGCTCATTAAACACAATTTATAATGCTGCTGTGCCGACAAACTGCTCTGTAAGGACAATTACAGAAAAACAAAGTGTTGCATAGTTGACGTCAACACACACATTTTCCACAAATGACAGACAGCAAGGTCAGAAAATAAAAGTAAACTGTTTTGCCTAGAAATTGCATGTATCATTAATATTCAGTGGAGTGGGAAATGACTGACTACCGAACTAACATTTTTAAGTGATGGCTATTGGGAATGTTAATGTGTTTTTCATTGAACCTGTCAGTAAAGAATGTCATAATTATTTTTTTCCCCTCAGTTTTACTTGTTATAATTAAATTTTCTTGCCCTTTGACAGTTGGAATGAGCTCCTCCCTACCTTGAATCGGTTAAGCATAAAAAAATGGATGGATTAAATTTTCAGCGAAATATGTTTCGACCATTAGATGGAACTATATGAGCGCAAAACAAGAAAAAGTGACTGATAAGAGAGCTCGAGCTTCATATTTCTTGTTGAAAAATATTTCTTGTTGGTCTGAAGACATAAAAGAAGAGTCTAAATAACCTCAAACAGGAACAGACAATAACAAATAATCCTCCTGGGGCTTTGATTTGTTTGTTGAGGTGCTGACTCATAATCCATCCATGTATCGATCATATTCTGTTATACAAAAGGACTCGCTTCCTTTATAGCAGTTGCGGTAATAGAGGAAATGACACCACAGTTGATTATTCACTTTTTCCTGTAGATTATCTCATAGCACAGTGAGCAATAACTGTACCTGTTAATAGGTATTTTGTGTGTCATTTTTCTCCTATAAGAGGTTTGATTCTTGGAATGAATTTGTCATGTAACCGGTTGAGGTTGTCGGTTATAGCCGGAGTAACTTATCATTTCTGATTGGTGGACTTACTGCATACTGTAACATATGTGCATATAAATTTTAGCAGTAACATGTTAAGAAAATGCTTACGCTTTTTCTAGTACTCCATAATAAGAAGAGCAGTTTTGTCAGACAAAATGATTCCGCTTTTGTGACCTTCAGTGTAATGGTCCAAACGGCTGAAGGCCAAAAAAATTGAATCATTTAAACTCAAGAAATCTGTCCTCTCTTTATTCTTCTATTACACTTGGGGCAATTGCTTCACTCTTTCTGGCTGCGTCTGAAACAAAAGCCCCTGAGTTTCACAGTGCTGAGTTCTGTAATGTGTTTTTAACAACTGCTCACAGGTAAACCATCCTGTTATTTGTGATCTGTTCACCTTTTCTTTTGAAATAAATGTTTCGTAACAACCCGACTAATTGTTGCCCTTGCTTAAAAGACATGACTCACAGTGTGCATTAGTAGTCCTAGACAAAATAAATTAGCTGTTTGTTCATTCGCTCGTTTAGAAACTACACTTTTCCCTCCAAGCCTCCAACGTTTGTCGTTTTCATCTCACAACTCACACTTAAAGTAATCTAAACACATTTCATAATATTCCTTTACCATATTAACTTAAAATATTATAGATAGCAGGGGTTTTTTATGTCCCCAGAGTGTTATGTAAGTTTAACTTTTATCAAAGCATTCTTAAAATGACAAATCACAAAGGACCTGGAGCTGATCCCAGATCACTTGTAGCACCCTGGACAGGTCTCCAGTCTCTCACAGCGCTGACACAGGGAGACAGACAAGGAATGTACATCCTATGGCCAATCTAGAATCACGAATTTACACGTATGTCATTGGGAGGAAGCAAGAATACCTGAAGAGAATCATAAGTACATGGAAAACAAACAACACAGCGAAAAGTCTCAGCTGCCTGGAAGGTTTGAACAAGAACATGAGCGCGCTTGTATTGAAAAGGTTTCTCCATGTAATGATCTGCTAGAGGGTGTGGGGAGCCATAGCCCTGTCTCCCAGAGCATGAAGCATGCATGGAGAAGATCCAGGCCCCAGACATCCAGAGGCCCCAGTGTACGAGAGCGATCTGTCTGCCTGCGTCAATTTCTACTACAACATTCAGGATATAACATGACATGAAATCCTGGATCGATCCTGGATCGATCAGTGGTTCAGGCTGCTGGTGGTCGTGTAATGGTGTGGGGGATATTTTCTTGGAGCATTTTGGAACCCTTAGTACCAACTGAGCGTCCTTTAAACACCACAGTCTGCCCGACAGACACAAGCCTGGAAACTGAAACAAAACTCAATAAAAACTAATGAGAGAGAAAAAAAAACTCAATTAACTTTGTGTTTGAGAATGTTGCTGATGTCCAGGTCATAAAGTGCTCTGCTGCTATTGGCTGTGCGCCAGATTATACGAACTGATTTACCGGCAGTCACGTGTGGTTCGCGAGTCTCCGGAGCGGGGAGGTATTTAAATGAGCTCCCTTTCACGTCGCCGAGATAATAACAGACTGAAATAATCAAAGTTTGAAGGCGGTTGAGGAGTTACTTCACTTCCTCTTTTTCTCTCTGTCTTTCCAGTTGGGCAATACCTCCTGTTCAGTTCAGGGTTTGCTTCAGTTCCTGTTACATGATGGCTGAAATAAAGCGTTAGTTAGGAAAATGTGGCGGAGGGTCGGGTGCCGTCTATCATAACAGCCTCGGTTGAAGCCGTTGGAGTGCTTCTGTGTTGCTCAGCGGAATAACTGTCAGCTCTAAATGCATTTGAACAGCGGATTTGTCTGAGGTCTGATTACAGGATAAAAAGATGTACACTTTCCAACTTGTATTTATCCTGGCTGGAATCTCATCCATTCGTGCTGGTAAGTCAATTTTAGCATTTTATGCGTCGCATAGTTGGAAAACAAAATAAGTATTAAAGGGATTTCCAGATATGCTGAGCAATAAAACTCAGTTCTGGGCTTTATGGGAAATGCCCATTTTTTGTTCTACTTTCAGTAATGAAGGGTAGCTACTCTTGCATGTGTGCTTAGACCCAAATTTACCTACAAATATTCTCACTTTGAAAGAATAATAACCTCCAGCATTTTAAATAATTATGATCTGAAATAAGATCAGAATCCTAAACTTTTTAACTGTATCAGAGTTTTGCTTTGAATGGTGTTATTTCTGTTTAAGTATGCATTACTAAGAATGACTCGTTTTTCTTCTAAAAGCAAAGATCCGGATAGGTGGTAACCATATGTGGCTCCATTGATTTAATAAAACACCTCATTTTTTAACCAAAGTGAACAGAACCTGATGAAATGTCTGACAATCCTTCTCCGATTACTGAAAATCAACAAATATTCTACATGGAAGTGTCCCTGCTTGTCTAAATATTTTCCATGAGGACTAGAAGAGAAAAAAAAACACAACTTATGCAATAACAAATCTAATCAGATTGAAAAGTTACAGTGCTTTTCCTTTCTAACTTGTACAAGGTTACACCTATTCTGGGAACTCCTCTAATGGTCTGTTGCTTTTCTTTATAACAGATGATCACATTGTCCTTTTTAGATAAGTTAAAGTAACAACACAACAATTAAATATTGTAAAAATAGACCATCCTTCTTCAGTGTAACAGTTTTATCAGGAGAAATGTGCTAAATAATCTAAACTATCCAAACTACATTACAAACTACATTATTAACAAGTCTTTATACATGTTTTCCCAACTTGAGGGTGAGGTACCTCCAAAGGGCCAGGGAGACCTCCGGTAGTCTCATTGATTCATGGGACTCAAACACCATGAATCAAAGGTAAAATATGTATTAACTCTGGCGTAATATTCTTCACCGGTTTTATAAAACTATGAAATTATTTGTTAATGTTTCAATTCGATTCAATTCAATTTTATTTATATAGCGCCAAATCACAACAGCAGTCGCCTCAAGGCGCTTTATATTGTACAGTAAGTAATGTTAAGGTCGTGTCTCTGTCATGCCACCACAGGGGGCACTGACCTCTTGGAAGTCAGGGAACAGGGTACATATGGTGCTAAGCATGAGAAAAGCAGCTTGATTCAAACCAAATGCAGTGCAATACACGTTTCAGACATCACACCTGTTCAGAGGAATTTTGAAGATTTAGTTTGTTATTGTTCAGTCACTAAATGTGAGTCAGAGCACCAGCGATCGTAGTTTTCACAGAAATTTCTCAGAAATTTTTCTTTTTAATTGATGACGGTGTAAGAGTTGATGCTGTTTGGAGCATGTCATCTTGTTTACATAGCAGACTCAGGGTCGTGTCAGATCGTCACGATGCTATTATTTGTAATAATGAATCTCAAAGAGCTCATGTACCGTTAATGTGAACTGAAATCTTTCTGTGGCTGCTTCACATAATAAGCTTTAAACCTGAAACTGTTAGTGAGCACTAACAGAAAGTATTGTGAATTGATAGCATACTTTCCATGAATCCCCCCTGAGGCATTCTGCAGTATGTTACAGATGCAAGGATGAGGATCAGGCGTAGGAACTTGAAATGAGACATTGTGGGAATCTGACTAAACTGCTTTCTGATCTAAATAAAGGTTCACAGGCTTCTAGATTTACATTATTCAAGTCACTGATTGTGATTGGGCCTTGGACCACCCCAGACTCTGTCTATTCTCTACTCTCAGTGCCCAAACAATAATCTTTTTTTTTAAAAATAACTATAAGCTTCTCTAAGGATGTAAGGCTTAATCTACACAAAAACAAGC
Organism: Mchenga conophoros; assembly: GCF_057382185.1. Taxonomy (NCBI): domain Eukaryota; kingdom Metazoa; phylum Chordata; class Actinopteri; order Cichliformes; family Cichlidae; genus Mchenga; species Mchenga conophoros. The sequence continues at coordinate 15,904,670 of NC_140540.1, forward strand.
AAAAATTCATTTTTCAAAAACGTCTGTTGAGAAGTGGATCATGGGTAGGTTTTCAAAGCGTAAGCTATTGCATTTCAATTAAGTGTTATTGTTTCCAGGGTTATGGCATTACTGGCCTGCTATGCTGCTTGTCTTACTGTAGCTAGCACCTGGGATTTTCCTGCTGTAACTCATCAGAATGCCTCCAGTTAACACAGACATGGCAGTAAAAACTGTTTAAAATACTGAAGATATGTCCATCCTGCTGATTGATGATCGAGCTTTTCAGGATGATCACAGTTAAGACTCATTAAAAAAACAAAAACAAAACAAAAACTACCTGATTCAGCGCTGGCTGTCTAAAATGGAAACTTCTGGTCATCAAAAAATAAGCTTTAAATGTTACATGGAACGAACCTGTTACAGCTAAAACTTGCACAAGCATGCCAAATTAAGTAAAGTTGTGAGCAAGCTATAAAGTCATCACATTAAAGGATGGAATAAGCATGATGAGTTTTTCCAGGTAAGAAAACTAACCTGGGCATGGACGGTGTTATGGTGTAGCTTTGATGAAATTACAGAACGAGTCATCAAAGAAAGTCTTGTGTATCATATCGTATTCATTTTAGGCTGCTGACATACTTGACTGACTCATTCATCTCAGTTGCGAAACTTCTACGTTGCAGCAAACAGTGCAAGAACAGCAAGAATAAGAAAAAGATTTTTCTTGATAGCTTTGCATTATTCTGGATGTTACACTGGTTATTTTTGCATTTCGAATGCTATAGATTAATGTTTTAACACTTTTAGTGATCGTGACTTTATTACATTTAAATCTTTGCATAAGATGCAAAGCCTAATTAACAAAACTTTCTCTTGTATCACATTCAGTCTCCAGTTTGCACAGATTTTTCTGCTGATTTAAAATTGTGTTGGACTAAGAAGTGGGATTAGATTACAGTTAGGTGAGCAAAAAGTCTCAAGCCACTCCTCATTTATTTATATTTTCTTGAGAAAATGGGGAAATAACAAGCTTAAAAGTCAATATTTGGTATGACCACCTTTATTTTTCAGCACAGCCCAAACTTTTAGGAATAATTCTCCAGGCTCCTTGAAGAACATTCAAAGCTCTCCTTTGGATGTCGGCTGCCTTTTTGTTCTGTTCTGTGTCAAGATGATCCCACACTGCTCGATAAAGTTGAGGCAGATCCATGAATGATAGTGCTACATTGTGTGTTTTTTATATCCTGGTATGCTTTCACTGCATTGGTGTATTTGGGATTATTGTCAGGTTAAATAATGAAGCCATTTCCAGTCAGGTGCTTTCCAGATGATACTTCATGGTGGATCAAAATTTAGTGGAACTTTTCTGTGTTTGGGTTCACATCTCAGGTTATTTTTCAGGTTTTTGTTAACTTTTTTCCTCTTTCTTGAGGACACGTTCATGTGATCATGTGCTGCAGAGTATCTTTTTTTACTGCTTGCCACTTCTTCTTTTTTCCTCAGTTACTTTTAAGGACACACTGCACACTATGCTGACATATGCAGAGGTTTCGACTAATTCGCTCTTTGGGAACCAACTGGTTGATGCAAAATCCTATTTTATGCCTGTCAGACTGTGTTTTTAAGACTTTCCAAAAACCTAGAGAACTATTCCTTTTTTTTTTAAAGAAAAATGACAAGAAAGTCTGATTTCCTGGAAGCAAAAATATGAAGAAATGAGAATTGGTTCAAGAAAAAGAAAGGAAGCTGGGTAAGAAGAACTTCGTATTCTCAGAGTAGCAGACTATGACCCAACCCAAGTGTAAAAAAAACCCTCTGTACAAGAGGAAGTGTGGGCTAAATACAAAAAAAGTGAACAAACAGTCGAGGCTGGTATTGTTGCAGTAAGGAGTCAGACCAAAATGTAGCACTCAGAAACAAGGGTTAAAACTAACAAGCAGCTTTATTGCTGAACTTCAACTAACCACAAAATAATGCAGGTTAAAAAATAAGAAATACACTCTTTAAAGAGGGAAAATCAACAAGAAGCAAGGACACAGCCAAGAGGAAGAACTGAGACAATATATATTCACACAGAATAATGAAGGGAAGGGAAACAGGTGGGATCACAGCTGGGGCTCATTACAACTGACAAAAGGAAATAGAAATACAAATAAGATACAAGTAAGAACAGACACCAAAATAAAACAGGAAAAAACAAAGCACAAATGCGCAGGCTTGACACAATGACAGAAAGGTGAGCAAACACTGAGAGACCAGACAGACACGGGGACACAGGTGAGGAAAGGGGTAAGAAAAGATGATGAGTTAGATAAAACCAAGACACATGGACTCAATGAGACATAATCAGAGAAGAAGAATTTAGAAGTTGAGTGCTGGAGGAAATAAAAAGAATAAAATGAAGTGGTCCTTATAGATCTTTTTTCTACTCTACCTGAGCACTCTACAACATGCCTCAGTCACCCGTTCACACCCATTCATCCATCCATCCATTTTCTTCCGCTTATCCGGGGCCGGGTCGTGGGGCCAGCAGCCCAAGCAGAGAAGCCCAGACCTCCCTCTCCCCAGCCACCTCCTCCAGCTTACCCGGAGGAACACCAAGGCGTTCCCAGGCCAGCCGAGAGATATAATCTCTCCAGCGTGTCCTGGGTCTGCCCCGGGGGTCTCCTCCCAGTGGGACATGCCTGGAACACATCACCCAGGAGGTGCCCAGGAGGCATCCTTGTCAGATGCCCGAAACACCTCAACTGGTTCCTTTCGATGTGGAGGAGCAGCGGCTCTACTCTGAGCCCCTCTCGAATGGCCGAACTTCTCACCCTATCTCTAAGGGAGAGGCCAGCCACCCTTCGGAGGAAACCCATTTCCACCGCTTGTATTCGCGATCTCGTTCTTTTGGTCACTACCTACAGCTCGTGACCATAGGTGAGGGTAGGGACGTAGATCAACCGGTAAATTGAGAGCTTCGCTTTTACACTCAGCTCTCTCTTCATCACAACAGACCGGTACAGTGTCCACATCACTGCAGCCGCTGCACCAATCTGTCTATCGATCTCCCGCTCCCTTCTCCCATCACTCGTGAACAAGACCCCGAGATACTTAAACTCCTCCACTTGGGGCAGGGTCTGGTCCCTGACCCGGAGTGGGCACGGACGAGACCAAGACACCCATTCATGCAAGCGCTTTTTTCCTATGCTTTAGTGCTTTCTGTGAGCCAGCTGTTTTCCCTGTTTCTATGCATCTGATAACCTAAGCAATCCATCTGCCGGCTTCAGTTTTTGCTACAGAGACAAAAGAGTTTTTTCAATTACCTTAATTAAAATGATCATTTCCTCCAGGCCCCAACAGCAACACCTGCAGTGTTTACCCTAAAGATCTATACATCAAAGCGGGAGAGAACATCACGATAACATGTCAGAGCGCGTGCGATGGCACGAGCAAAATCTACTGGAAACTGAACAACGATCGCATTGATGATAGCCTGTCCAGCATGTTGAACCGCACACACACAGTCTTGTCACTCAGAAATTTCACTCACCCTCGTGCGACATTGCAGTGCTATACTGCAGATACTCAGCAAGTCATTGGAGGCACCATTATAGAAACGTACTGTAAGAAGTCATTTTCTTCCATTACCAACATAAATATAGTTGAGCATTCCTGCATTAAAGGGAAATGTAGGACATTAATAACTTAATTTCTCTTCAGCAGCAAAACCCAGAAATATTTCATGTGTCCATTATAAGCTTAATCAAGAGGAAAGCGGTGGCTTAGACAGCCTCACATGCACATGGGAGCATCACATGAATCCCCCAGTGAACTATGCCGTAGAGAGGTAAGTTTTGTATTTTCTTTCTCTTGTGTATAACAACTAATGTAGATTTTTTTCCCTTTGTTTTAATGCTTCTTAAATTATTTAATAGATTTTTCTTTCCTTCAGTGTTTTTTATAAACAAAAGGAAATTTTACAATGCCACTCAAAGAAAACAACATGCACACTCACAGAACTATTCACACTTCGAGATGACAACATCACTGTTACCGTGAAAGCCACAACTCATCACTGGAATGTTTCCTCTGAGCCTCGTACATTTGCGCTACATGACATAAGTAAGTGACATGGATTACATTGCATATAACTATATTTATGAATGTTTTTGATGATGTTGAAATGTCTGCTACTCAGGTAAAAGTCTTCCCCCAAAGGACCTAGAGGTGGCTGACTCTGCAGGTTCGCTCTCAGTTAAATGGCGACGACTTTCTCCGTTAGAGCCGGGTCGCTGTGAAGTCAAATGCAGGAAAGTACGTTGCTCTTTCATTACATGCACAGCTACTCACTTTGAAACAATAACAAGAATTAGTTACGACACTGCCATAAAAATGCTGAATGAAACACAACAGTTTCAATGACGATGACCACAAGTTATGTCATTTTCATACATTAAACAGCAAGTTACATAAACAGATTTCCAGGAAGACAAAATAAAAAGGAAGTCCCAAAAAATGTGTCATCTCGATCTACAGTCATGTCAAAAAACAATTCTCCCACTGGAATTAAGAGAGTAAGCAGCAGCTTGATGCTGCTATGCAAATGCACTAGATTAACTGATGAGCAAGTGTAACTAGCACTAACATAATCAGACAGTCTTTCTAGGAATTAATTTCCAAGTAAATTCGCCTCCAGGTCAAACTTTGAAAGGACTCTTCAGGAGTCAGTTAGCATGTGAAATTTTAAACTTAATGACAGCAAAATTAGAAAACGACTGAACAAGTAAGACTTGTTTGGAAGGGATGCCAAGAGAAAGCCTCTTCTCTCTAAAAGGAACATAGCAGCACAGAAATGTTTGGCCATAATGCACACGACCACCAAACACAACATATCAGCACAAACAGCTCATAGCAGCTGTCACAGGACCTGGGCCCCTTGTAGTCATTGAGTCAACTATGAACTCCTCTGCAAGTATTCTAGAGTCAGATGGGACGAGTATATCTGATAGTTCAAGCTTTGCTGGAACCGGGCATGTGCAACCGGACAGTGATCCCAAGGACAGCAGCAGAGCTACACAAGAATGGCTGAATTTCTCTGAAAAAGAAATTAATAAAGCTGTTGCAATGACCCATTCAATGTCCAGTCCATCTGACTGAAATGCTGCGGCGGGACATTACGAGACAAATTCCCACAAACCTCAATGAAGCAATGTGAGAAGCATGTGAGAGACTGATGAAGTCAAACAGAAAATGGCTACTTCGATTTGTTGCTGTTAAAGTTTGTTCTACAAGCTATTAAATCCTGGGCTGTACTTATTTCATCTCATGTGTTGTGGAAGTTTAACTTAATAAAGCCCGCAGACAAACGGTGAGCGTAGCTGGCATCCTTTAATTAAAAAGAACAAAAAACCCAAACTTGGTGGGAGCAGCCATCGCGGGGCAAATGACCTGCTAAAACCCAAGTAAATAATGTGAATAATACATAAATAAAGGAAATTCTAATACACATGTTAATAGTTTTGCCTAGTCTTGTGAAAGTTAATTTAGTTGGTTAAGCAATAATGTTTTAAAATAGTACCCAATATGTGCCTTAGCTAAAGATTTCTGTCCAGAAAAAAATTATATATCTAGTCATAAACAGTATTTGCGTCATCAGATGCAAAAGTGCAGATGGTATAAACTGCTATAAAGCTGTGGAATGGGAAATAAAATGTAGACACTATATAAGCTCTTTTTGTTTCTGCCAACATGTTTGCAATATTTAACCCTTCATGGCTAACTGGGGACTTGTTTCACTTCCAGGTTTTAGCTGGAGGAGAAATTGTCGAGGTAAGGAAAAGCTGGCTTGTCTCAAACCTCTAATCTCTGCGGTATTTGAGGAATGCAGAAATAAAAACACATTTGCTGCACAGGTAGTGAAGGTAAAACACAAATTAGATAACCTGTAATCACCTAAAAATCATATGCAGTGGTCCCTCACTATAATGCGGTTCACGTTTCGCAGCCTCGCTGTTTTGCAGCGCATTGTGTTCTGCGTCCTGATTGGCTGTAGACCATTATCAATCAATCTCGTGCTGTGTCTCCTGCACAGTATAGAATGCGTTCAGGTAGTCAAATTTACATAAATCTTCGAGCTGTGGCAGTGTGACTCTGAAGAGCTGTACTGTATGTTTGTAAGTTTTCTCCCCAACAAACTCAACAATGTTGACTAAACGTTTTTGCACCGTCAAAGGCAACCAAGGGTTCCTTTGTTTTCATTCTATAATACTGGACTTATTTTTCTACGAAGGTTTGAACTTTGAGAGTGTTTAAACAAGAGATAAAAGTGTGAAAATCTTCATGCCTGTCTGAGAAAAGTGCATAAAGTGTGTAGTGACGGGTTTTTACAGCCTTAAAACATTTATAATAATTGTAAAAAAACCAAAAATTAACAAAGTCGGCTACTTCGCGGATTTCACCTAGAGCTGTACTGTATGTTTGTACGTTTTCTCCCCAAGGGACATAAAGCTGTGGAATGGGAAATAAAATACATACATGAGGGACATAATGGATATACTGTGCTAGTTGGAAGAAACAAATAGAAAATAAATAAGCAGCATGTGATATTTCTATAGCTGAATATTTAGGCTGTATCCATAACTGACGCAATTGATTTCTCAGTATATTCATTTTTAACTTCATTATAAAATATTTTCAGCATTCAATTTTGACAGCGATTTGTTTCGAAATGTTTCTAAGAATTAAAAAATATTATAATACTAATATTATAATATTCCTTTTAATTAAGTTACAATTAATTATCTTTAGATAAGATTAAACATTACTTTTAACAAATAAAAACATTCAGCTAAAGGATGACTTCTGGCAAATAGTGGTGACATTTGGCAAGAAAAGTATTTTACTTAATGTAATAAATTATTTAAAAAGAAATCTAAAACTCCTCAACTTCAAAAAAGTTCCTTGTTGCATGGATTTTTTTCCCTGGATAATCAATTCAACAAAATAAAAAATAAACCTTTATAAATCTCGATTCTTTTTAAACATGCACCCTATAAATTTAGTGACTGTTGGTAAAAGCTTTGAGTATGTTTTAGAAGTGAAGTGATGTTCCTAAGAAGAAATGTTTGTTTCTCCTAGTGTGACCACAGTGAGACTGGAAACAATACAAGACCATATTGTCTACTAAATGATGAAGCTAATGGGTCCATCATGATCAACAATGTGGATTCCTGCACTACCTACGGCTTTTCAGTACGCTGTGTTTTGGGGAAGGCCATCTGGAGTGACTGGAGCAAGGAAAAACTACATGTGACCAAACTAAACAGTAAGCATGGGTGTAACTTTGTGCTGAACATTGGGGGGGTCAAGATCTCTGAAATGAGTAAAGAAAATCAACAGCCTTGAATTGGGATACAGCCCATGTGTTTGCAACAAACCGTTTATTTTGCAAATCGAGCTCAACACTGCCCCTAGCGTCCTGGAACACTTCCGTTGTGTTTTGGAGTTTGCCTGTGTTTTGTATTTTGTACGTGTTTTGGAGTTTGCATGTTTTGTATTTTGTACGTGTTTTGGAGTTTGTATGTGTTTTGGAGTTTGCATGTGTTTTGTATTTTGTACGTGTTTTGGAGTTTGCATGTGTTTTGTATTTTGTACGTGTTTTGGAGTTTGTATGTGTTTTGTATTTTGTATGTGTTTTGTATTTTGTACGTGTTTTGGAGTTTGCCTGTGTTTTGTATTTTGCACGTGTTTTGTATTTTGCACGTGTTTTGTATTTTGCACGTGTTTTGGATTTTGTACTTGTTTTTTATTTTGTACGTGTTTTTTATTTTGTACGTGTTTTGGATTTTGTACGTGTTTTGGAGTTTGCATGTGTTTTGTGCTTTGGAATTTGTAAGTGTTGTGGAGTTTGTACATGCTTTGTCTCTAGGGGCCACCTTAGGTTTGAGGCCCTGAGAGGGAACATTATCAAGGAATGTTAAAGGAATGAAGTCTGAAACATTTTGAGTTGCAGGTTTGGACTTGAATGTGATAATACAAAGTCAAAAGTTTAGTCTTTTATGCTGTGTAATATGACTGTAGTGTTTAAAAAAAAAAATACCTCCAGAGAACTGATGTCATGTAACACGAAGATGAGGGTCAGTCTACAACTTCTGCAGCAGAATTACTAAAAATAATGAACTGCGATGGACTTGCGGTCTTTGACGTACCCCGCAGCTCACATCGAGAGAGCTTGGATAGGCTCCAGCTCCCTCCGTGACCCCGAACTGGAGAGGCAGTTCACAAAGTGGATGAAGGATTGAATTATTCGCTGTAAACACGTAGTTGTTTGCAGCGGTTACCATGAGCTCCAGGATATTATTTAACGTGTGAACAGACACACTGCTTTCTCCTTTCTTGGCTTCAGACCAAAACCGTTGACAGTTTTCAAATATAATAATATTCCTGCCTGCGTAAAATAGTTTTTCTTATTTTGACCTTTTACAGAGAATCATGTCAACCTGCGCCTGTGGAGAAAAGTGTCTGAACTGGAAGAAAATGGACTTAGAAAAGTCCGTGTCATGTGGAAGGTAAGGAAATATCTCATTGGTGTCTTTAAACAGCAGATTTCTGTATGTTCTATTTTTTTATGTGACAAGCTTCAAATTATCCACACAGGGTATTCCTAAAGACTGTGGAGGCACATTTGATTACACCATAAAACAAACTCATGACAGTGAACACATGACTGGAGGGAATTATACCTTCTGTGGCAACACAACTTGTGATGTTGTTGTAAACCAAGATGCACACAGAATAAATCTCACAGTCTTCCAGAATAAAGAAGTTCTTGTGGTGAAGTCAGTTTATGTTCCGGCCGTTGGAGAGAGTAAGTTTAAATGCTTTTTACTGAGCATTTTTAATGGGCAATTATTATTGATGTACCAGATTGCTTCAGTTTAATGGACAAAGGCTTTGCTGTGTTGTCAAGCAATTTGCTTCTTTTTTCTTTCACTTTATCTAATCGGCAGGCCTTCCTCAAGTTACCAACATCCAGACCTTATCTGATGACAAAGTTATTAAGGTCAGCTGGATGGCTCCTATGCAGCCAGTCAGTGGGTATAAAATTGACTGGACCCAGGATGGAAGTCAGTACCACTGGAAAGAGAGCGAGTACACGAATGTAACACTCAGCGGTACGTTAGAGAGCAGTGTGATAACGATAAATTGATGACAGGCTGATAGATGGATGTTTAATAAATTCCAAGGGAGCCTTGTGGCTGGAATCTGAGTCATGCCGATTTATTGGCAAAGACATGATCCATTTGTGTCTTATCTTCCAGCATCATTGGTTCATGGGTGTAGCAAATTATGCATAGCCTGGGTGAGATAGATGTTAAAAGCTGCTCTGTAATCCATTATACATTCTACAGAAAAACAGTTATTTCTTGAAAACTGTGTCCTGAGATGTGTTGCAGTTTGCGGTGTTTCTTTGTGCTCAGTTGTGTTTAAGCAAGCAGAGGAACAGCCAGGCTAAATAGATTTACTCACAATGTTTCTGTGAAGGTCTGGTTCCACGGACCAGGTAAAATCTGTTTCTTGTTTTTTTTTTAAGTATTAGAAAAAACACTATTTTTCAAAGGTTAACAAACAAGGACAATCACCGAAATAGATCCTGTATTTGTATTCTTCATTTCCATTTAGTTTTTGTAGGTCTGCTTCAATAGCATCTGTGTTTACTTATGCTAGGAAGCTGCTTATTGTGAAGCTATTACTTAATTTTTTCTTGTTTATCACAGTTCTCACCCAAGTGCCTTTCATAGTGTCCCCACTTTTATTTCTTCTACATTTCTAACCCTGTAGTCATCTCAGGGCTTCTCAAATCTTCTCTCATAACTCTTTGGATGCCTTCAAACCTCAGATGAGGAAACAGATGACCTAAACTATTTAATTATAAGCATAACTGTTAAAACAAATAAATCATTCTTATCCATTGTTGCACACATATTAAATCTGAAACGTATACTAGATTATAATAGATACTAATCCCAAGAAGCATTTCATCATATAAACAGATCATAAGAACCACTTCACTTGGTGCACTTGGAGCTTTGGTATGTTTAGATTACACAGCTTTTGGTACTTTAGTTATACTCTTGATAGGCTTCTAGCTAAAATATTACCATAGCTAAAGGCGGTATCATATAAAGCATAGAACAAATTCAAATTTGGCACTAACAGCACAAAACTCCTCTAAGGGATGCACGTAATCACTGTTGAGCTGTGTGGCTAAAAAGCTAAACAAGTATGCTGTAACAGTCACTTGCTAGTTCTCTGTCATCAGTTTTCAGACTAGTCTTCCCCCTCTCTTACAGGCCTCCAGGAAAAAAAGCCATATAATATCACAGTAACGCCCCTCTTTGATGACAAGACAGGTCAGGGCACAAAAGTCCTTCATGTTTGCTCCAGTTTTGGAGGTAAGTAATTCAGATGTTTGGATGTATACACTACCAGCAAAGGTTTGGACACACCTTATCATTTAATGATTTTTCCTTGTTTTTATGACTATTTACATTGTTCTCACTGAAGGCAACAAAACTATGAATAAACACATATGGAATTATGGAGAAAATAGTGCTGTCAGCGTTAATGTTGTTAAAAATGACGTTAACGCCATAACTGCAACCCATAACCGACTGGCTGCACGGCGCAAATGCATTAACGAGCTAACTGCGCTGAAGCGTTGACGCCGTGCAGCCCTCACACGGGGCGAGACGCGTTAACTCACTAACAGAGATTTGCGTTAATGCGGTTATGGCGTTAACGTCATTTTAACGAGATTAACGCTGACAGCACTAGTAGAAAACAAAAGAATGTGAAATGATTAAAAAAATGTTTTATATTTTAGATTCTTCAAATTAGACAACCTTTGTTTTGATTACTGCTTCACACACTCTTGGCATTTTCTCGATGAGCTTCGTGAGGTAGTCTCCTCAAATGGTTCTCCAACAGTCTTGAAGGAGTTCTCAGAGATGCCGAGCACTTGTTGGCCCTTTTGCCTTCACTCTGCGCCCATCTCATCCCAAACCATCTCGACTGGGTTTAGGTCAGGTGACTGTGGAGGCCAGGCCATTGGGCGCAGCACTCCATCACTCTCCTTCTTGGTCAAATAGCCTTTACACAGCCTGGAGGTGTGTTTTGGTGTCACTGTCCTGTTGAAAATCTAAATGATGGTCCAACTAAACGCAAACTAGATGGGATGGCATGTCGCTGCAGGATGCTGTGGTAGCCATGCTGGTTCAGTGTGCCTTCTATTTAAAATAAATCCCTAACAGTGACACTAGTAAAGCACCCCCGCACCATCACACCTCCTCCATGTTTCACGGTGGGAACCATGCATGTAGAGACCATCTGTTTACCTTTTCTGCATCACATGAAGACATGGTAGAACCAAAGATCGCAAATTTGGACTCATTAGATAAAAGCACAGATTTCCACTGGTCTAATGTCCTTGTGTTTTTTGGCCCAAACAAATCTCTTTTGCTTGTTGCTTTTCCTTAGTTGTGGTTTCTTAGCAGCTATTTGACCACAAAGGCCTGATTCATACAGTCTCCGCTGAACACTTGATGTAGAGATGTGTCTGCTACTGGAACTCTGTGTGGTATTTATCTGGGCTCTAGTCTGAGGGGCTGTGAACTTGCGATTTCTGAGGCTGGTGACTCGGATGAATTTATCCTCAGCAGCAGAGGTGACTCTTGGTCTTCCTTTCCTTGGGCGGTCCTCATGCGAGCCACTTTCATCGTAGCGCTTGATGGTTTAAGGCGACTGCACTTGGGGGACACGTCTATTTCTTGTTTCTCTTTACTTAGCTGGTTGGTTCTTGCACAACTGCAGTAACCAACCAACTGATGGTCCCAACCTCATTAAGAAAGCAAGAAATTCCACAAATGTACCCTGACGAGGCACACCTGTGAAGTGAAAACCATTTCAGGTGACTACAACATGTAGCTCATCGAGAGAAAGCCAAGGGTTTGCAGCACTGTCAACAAAGCAAAGGGTGGCTACTTTCAAGAATCTTAAATATAAGACATATTTATTTATCATTTTTTTCTTTGCTATATAATTCCATAAATGCTTGCTTCATATATTTGATGTATTCAGTATGTATAGGGGTAGGCAACTCCAGGCCTAGAGGGCCGGTGTCCTGGAGGTTTTAGATCTCACCTTGGGTCAACACACCTGAATCAAATGATTAATTCATTACCAGGCCTCTGGAGAACTATGTCATGTTGAGGAGGTCATATAGGCTTTTAAATCAGCTGTGTTGGATCACGTACACATCCAAAACCTGCAGGACACCGGCTCTCAAGGCCTGGAGTTGGACACCCCTGATGTAGAAAGTAGTAAATATAAAGAAAACTCATTAAATTAGAAGGTGTGTCCAAACTTTTGACTCATTCTGAAACAGTACTTTTTAAAATGCTGTCCCAAGCTGATGTTGCCCATGCCGCTCCTACAGATCCAGACAGCATTGCTATCACAGTTGTACCTAGCTACCGACAAGCCTTTGTGAGCTGGAATACGAAATCACAGAAGGAATGCAGCGGTGCTGTTCAAAGCTATACAGTCAACTACTACAAGACGCAGGATGTACTGTATCTCAGTGAGTACGCAACGCACTTGTGCGAAGTTTGCACACTTTCATATAACGCAACATTCATAGCATTTCTTTAATGGGTTTCTTCCAGATGTTACTGTGGATGGCAAAATGAGGAACGTCTCTTTAAAAGATCTGAGTCCAGACACCCAGTACACCGTCAATGTCGATGCCAGGGCTCTGACCGGAATATCAAAAAGCAGTGATGAGAAATTTACAACCACAAAATTTGGTAAGTGGTCTATAAGAGCTCTGACTTAGAGGAATGATTCAGAATGAGCCTGTGAGCGGATTATCTTTGGTTTGGTGCACCCAATACCACCCTGATATTAAGTTGGTGAATAATCAACAGATGCATCAGCACAATAATCATGCTTTGGCATGTCAGGCCAGTAAAGATTGTTATTTCAGTCAATAGTGACACAGTTTTATTTTTTCGTTTTGTTTTCTGGATTGAATAAAATACAGCAAAAAATGTTTTTGCTTAGTTTAGTCCATTCAATGTCTGTGTAGTTTTATTTATTTTATGTTTTTTAGCAACCTTTATATTTAAATCCACTCAAAACATTCGTGAGTTAAATAACTCAATGGCTGTTGTTACCAGTCATGAACCTGTGTTTTCCTACAGTCGAGCTTTAACCAAACACAGCTCAACTGACTCATAGCAGTAATAACAGCCTAATCCCGACATCAGTGCCAAATATTACAATTTGATGAGCCTCAGAGAAAATCTCTTTATGGCCTCGATCCAAAGCCTTTGTGTTTTCCAGCACCTTGTTACCTTGGCATGTATCTAAGGACGCAAACAAATAAAAACATTCCTGAAAGTCAGAAACAGGATGCTGCAGTTTTACTGCTCTGAGACCCACAACAGCACTTATTTGCTGCCGGCAGACTTGACAACTGCAGAAAACGTTTAATAATTAATGACGGATCATTTATTTTCCATAAAATATTAATTGTTTTTACAGACAAAAAGGCGTGGCAGGATTTACTTTGCTATTGTAATATTATCTACAAGTCTATGACCATGGGCATTGCCATGGTCGAAATTGGTCACAGCACAACAGCAAAAACTGAACCAAAAACCTAAAACTCAACAACTACTCTGGTTATTAAGTGGTTTTGAATCTCCACATGCAGTCATGGTAACAAGAAAGTACACTCTCTTTCAGCTCAGGTTTTTTTGTATCAGGATATAATACAAGTAACGCAGTCGTTAGCAGGTCTTAAAATTAGGTAAATGCAACATTAAAGCAACTACAAAACATGACATATTATGCTGTGCCATTATTTATTTAACAAAGTAATCCAAAAATGCAGTGTACAATTAGACAGTGCAATTAGGTAAATGAACAAGTATGGCTTGTTTAGAAGAGTTGCACATGGCAGTTAGCTTAGGCATGCAAAGTTGCACCCGAACAAACTGAGACTTCCTGTCCTTTGGATGAAACCAAAGTGGCGTCATGAACTGGTCATGTAAGGCAGGCAGGAATGGACCCTAGATGCAGACTCATGGAGGTGAAAATGAACTCAGAAAGTTTTATCGGTTTTATTGCTGGATGGCTGTACTACAAAACTAACTAAATTTGGAATATACATGAAATTAAACACGCAGGTAGGCAGAACACACGGTGGGGAATGAGGAAGAACGCTGGACAGAGGGAAACAGAGGGCTTTAATATGCAAGGAATGACAAGGGAACAGGAAACACATGGGGAAGACAGCTAAGACAAATTAGACATGACGAGTGAGAGAAAGCAAAACTAAACACACTGAAGAGGGAATGCAAGATTTTCACAATAAAACAGGAAACGATGGTGATGACAATGATGACAGGCTGAGGAACAAAGATAAACATGAAAGGCGGGGAGACATGAAATGAAACACAAGGATGGGAAACCAGACACAAAGACACACACAACCCACATAAACACAGACACACAAAGAGGGACACAGAAGGACACAGACACAAGGGGAAATGTAATATTCAAGGAACTAAATGGGGAATATAAGAAACTCAATACGGAATAACTAAGACTACTAATGAAAGTGACTCAGGTCTGTTGCCCCAAAGGATACAGGAAATGTGCTGATTTCCACGACATAGTCATGTCTGATTTTAATGCATTTTCCTCTAAACGCTTGATGATAACTGACGTCATGACTTTTAGCCTCATTGTTTCTGCAGAGAGATTTCTCTAGAACAAAACAGTAAAGCATTTACAGTATATAATTTAATGAAGAAAAAACAGTATATACCTCTCTGCAGAAACAATGAGGCTGTATCCTTTGGGGCTACAAACCTGAGACATTCTTCTAGAGAAGTACGTCATGCAGCGGGTTGATGGGAGCAATGAGGCGACTGCTGAATGTTACAGGTACTGTCAGAAAGCCACCAAAGGCAGATTACAGTATATAGGAGTGATACACCAGGCGTGTGATGTTCTCCTTTATAGTGGACAGAAATTATTTTTTGGAGTGGAACAAATAATTTGTGTGGCATCTTATTTAATGCAGAACACCTGATTGTTATTTAAATAGTTTGAAATGGTTATTTAAAAAAAGGTAAATTGCTGCAAATAACTTTGTTGTCTGCAAAACTTGTGCAGAGGATTTTAAAATTAGCAATTTATATTTGCATTTAAAGTTATGAAATATGATTCATTAAACATGTTTATGGTTTTTACAGTAAAAAATATAACTTTTTCTACTCGGATTTTATGTTATTTGTCTAATTTTAGATCTATTGTGTTACTACAGTTTCTCTAAATGAAAACATAACTGTAGATTCAGACATGTGAGGTTGTGCTGAAAATAATGATACCAAACAAGGCAAAGTAAATAGTTTTTAAAGGTGAACTATAGCAGTAAAATCAAAAGTAGTCAAAAACGGCCAATTATACTCTGGACCCAGAAGGTTAAACATTTTTTAAAGTAATGCAATAGTTACTTTTTCTAGTAACATATTACTTTTAGAATCTTATAACTCAGCTACTAACTCAGTTACTTTTTTGAAGAAGTAACTGGTAACTATAATTAATTACTTTTTTCCCAACACTGGACATGAGAGACTGATAAATTCATACAGAAAACAATTACTTTACATTTGTGTTGCTAAATGTGTTCTACGAGCTACTGAGTCACGAGGTATACTCGGTCTTTCACACAGTGCTTCTTCATTTTCACTTTTTTTAGACCATTTCACAGTGTTATATGTCACGAGCTGCTGTTGATCTCGGGTTATATTTACCTAATTTCGAGACCTTGTAAGGATTAGATATTTGCTTTATTATGTCCTGATATAAAAAACCTTATAGTTGCCTTTATTTTTTACACACAAACTGGTATTACCGAAGCTTGATTTTGTTACTATAAACAACACTTTAAAGTCATTTATTTTTATGTACACTTAAAATGGTACAAATGATCTATGTCTGGTGCTGATATCACCAATTTAAACCGTGAGAAGCAAGTAAATGGTAAATGGCCTGTATTTATATAGCGCTTTACTAGTCCCTAAGGACCCCAAAGCGCTTTACATATCCAGTCATCCACCCATTCACTCACACATTCACACACTGGTGATGGCAAGCTACATTGTAGCCACAGCCACCCTGGGGCGCACTGACAGAGGCGAGGCTGCCGAACACTGGCGCCACCGGGCCCTCTGACCACCACCAGTAGGCAACAGGTGAAGTGTCTTACCCAAGGACACAACGACCGAGACTGTGTTTGAGTGTGAAGTTGATTGGCTCATTAGGGCAAGGAGGGCAAGAGGAAGAGGTTTGAGCCACCCTTGCGATAAACACTTGTCTGTCTGGGTAGAACGTCACCCA
Source organism: Mchenga conophoros (assembly GCF_057382185.1). Taxonomy (NCBI): domain Eukaryota; kingdom Metazoa; phylum Chordata; class Actinopteri; order Cichliformes; family Cichlidae; genus Mchenga; species Mchenga conophoros. The sequence continues at coordinate 15,921,110 of NC_140540.1, forward strand.
GATAACAGTCAAGGAGTACCTGAAGCCGTCTTGACGTTGATTCACCTCCCTTTGGAACTATTTATCAACCATGAGAAGACACTGTGACAGATTGCCAGCCGACGGTTGATCAGTGTTAAGATATTTGTTTGCGTGCTAAGAACTAAGATCCTAACCTCTAATGTTATGACTCACTGGACTAGTATCTGAATTAAACCGAATGTTATGAACTTTTTCTTTTCTTTGCTGTGGTAATACTAATTATTTAAAATTGTATAAATCCAGTCAGTGATTTTTTAAGAGTGTTTAATGTCTGTTCTGCAAAGTGCTCAATGATCAATTGAAATGTCTTTAACAGATCCAGGGCTTGTTACTCCACTCAGTGTCGCTGGAAGCGTTATCATCTTCCTGGTGTTATTTCTCGGATTATGCATTGCTGTTCAGTAAGTTTCAGTCTCTTTTTGTTATTGATGATTTGTTACGAGCTCCTTTTGAATGCAAACACTGAACCAAAAACATTTCCAGGCCATCAATAGTGGAAGACAGGCTCTGATGTGTTAAGACATTGTGGTCATGTTGTGATTACATTTTTGGCACCAAACACTTCTACAGATTTCTTCCTAACGATGTGTTAATGATGTGTGTTATCTGTTTAGATGGAAGAAATTCCAGGAGAAGCCCGTGCCAAATCCAGCCCTCAGCTCTGTGGGTGTTTGGGCATCGCAAAGTCAACAAAAGGTGACGAGGATGTCATGGCCCTTGATTTATAATGATGAATTTTGCGGGATGGGGCGGTGATATTTTCACATGTAGTTTAGGCTTTTGAGTTATTGTTTCCTCTTCTCATTTTTACTTTGTTAGTTTGCTTTCTCATTTGTCTTCTTTTAGTTTTTCAGATTTATTTTTGTCCCCACCATCTGTTTTGATTATGTGCACATCTGTCCTGTTTTTCTCCCCGTTTCTAATCCCAAATCACTCCTTGGTGTATAAATAGTCCAGTCGTTGTGTCTGTTCACATGGGTTTTCTAGATTTTCTTTGTGCTCATGTGTCTCTGCTTGTTTTTAACTTCACTATGTGTGTTATTATCTGAGGCTGTCCAGTGGGATGCATTATATCTGCATTAATGTTGCTGAAGAAGTTGCATGATTAAATTGTAGGTTTTTCATTGTCAAGCAAAAAAAGGTAGAAATACATCAGCTTGTGCTTTCTTGAATTGTAGAGAAGCTGAATGTTATTCTATATTTCTGCTAAAGTGACTACTTGGTAATTTACTTTCACATTTTACAGTGTGAGGGTTTTCTGTTTTACCTTGTCACATGTGTCAGCAAACTGAGTCTCTCTGACTTTGTTGTGTTGAATGAAAAAAGCTGTTTAAGATGTTTTTTCTTGATCATTGCACATCCACCTCAAATTTCTGAGATCTGAAAAAAAGATTCTGTGATTTAATCAAAAAGTTAACTACCAAAATCTGGCGGCTGGATTAATAAAAAATAATAATTGGTATTTTCAGTTGTCCTGAAAGTGGTTTTCTGAATATCATCTTAAACAGTTTCCCCCCAGACTTCCTGAGGCCTATATTATAAAGGAAGTTCAACACAACCAGGCTTTCTTTGCCTTAGCTGGCTTGACAAAACATAAAACCCCAGTTGGAAATAAGCACTCAGAACTCTGATCAGGTTTATTAAAAACTATAAAAATTTGTATCCCACGGAGACACAAAAATCCCTTTAGTTTGTCAGAAATTAGTATTATGAAATTAGTTTGACTGAACAAGTATTTTTGGTGTGTTCTGTATTTTTGTAGTCACAGTTCTAGCAGTGAAGACAGATTAGGCTCAAGTATAAAAATATGCATACATTCTTTGTATTACCAAATCCATATATGCACGTTTACAATGCAATGATGGTGCGATACATAGTGTGTAACTTTAGAGCTGGGCTTAGCTTTATCTCTAGAGGAAGATGGCCTTACATTTGACTCTATTCAGTGACTCCAAGGTGACTGTAAAATTAGCCCACATGAATATTTGTGCTGATATGCTATGTTTGCATAACTGCAGAGAGCTCTAATATGTTCTGATGGCACTTCAGGTTTGAGTATAGTCATGCAGTCAAATACAGTCAAATGACACTGAGCAACATTTAGTAAGGTGCAATGTCTATAAATTCCTCAACTACTCCCAATGATAATCTCCAAAATCAATCTTACTGGGCTGACGGATATCGCAGGTCCATGAATAAACTGTCTTATGTGTTTGCTCCATTTCTTCAGTTTTCATTTTCTGTAATTTGTCAGATTACAACTGAAAAATCTGATCTAAAAATCAAATGTAAAATTTGGTGGAATTCGAGCTTCAGCGATTAAAACAATTCAAGTTGGAGGATTTTAAATGACCCTTTTCTCCCCTCATGTTTTTTTATGACAGCTATCACGGTCCAGATTCATAAGCATTCATGTGCTGCTCTTTATTTACCTGTTGCCATGGGGAATCCTGGTATCAGAGCTTCACCGATGATTGCTATCCTCTTTCACGCATGCATTCTTCACTCAGGGTGAACATAATCAGGGCTGTTTCAACTCTCTGAGTTTATAGCAACTCAGAGTTTATGCTTTGTTGAACCTGCTTTCTGGAATGGCACACAGATGTTTTACAGATGTTTTTTGTCATAGTTTGAAGTTTCTGTCTTGAACTCATTTATGTGTCCATGCACTGTGACTCCTTTAACATCTTCCCTCTTCCAGAGGTCCTCTATCCTGAGTTATCATGTCTATGTAGGGTTTAGCTTTCACTGACTACAGAAACAATCCATGCCCGAGTCTTGATAATATATAAAAGCTGCTGTAATTCATCCTAGCTTTTTGTTTTACGGCTCCCTTCTGTCTGTGTGTTTGTATCCATAGGGAATCTGCTTCCAGCCATTCAGAAATCCATCTGAAAGCCACTGTGATACAGTATACCCAGAGAAAGCGCAGAGCACATCTACCCCTTCATTAGTTACAGGCTATGATACTAACACAGCCAGTGAATACATAGTGGACTACGCAAACTCAGGAATGACTCTTGGTCTTTATACGGAGGATGAAAGTCCAGTTGAACCTGCAAAGACGCCTCCCTCTCCTGGAGAATCCACTGCATTAATTTCCTCAGACAGCAGCACAGCCAACCCCTATCGAAGTCAGAGTTCTGGGGAGAGTCCTGTCCCGGAGACTGAAAAACTGAGTAAGCACGTGCCAGTAAAACAGCAAGAAAAGGCATTACTTAAGACCATATATGTCACATTAGACATGATTGAACAAGATCATAAGAGGTGAGAGCAGTGAAGGTAAATGATGCAGATAGATTTGCAGTCAGTCAGCTGTGAAAGAAATAGATATGGTTTGATATGACTGTGTGTGTGTCATTAAGTTGCCTAGCATTGTGGAACAACAGGATACAAACATGTTTAACCGTTTTTGTGTATGTAGTAGCTGCTTTATTAGGTCATCTCAATGTATTCAGCCGTACAGGAAGAATAGGTTTCATTTAATGTGAAGAGATGAAAAGATTTAAGGATATGAGTTATCACCACTGAAAATATGATATAGTGTTCCCAGGATTTAGCATTCTAGACATGCTTTGCTATGACACTGATCCTGGTTTTATGTACAGTCTGTATTATAGTATTGTGATATTTTGTTGTAAATATTTTAGCCATGTATTATATGCTTGATGTTTGTTGAGGTGTGACTCGCTGCATTTCTTTTTGCTTTATCGCTTTGTGTCATTTGTAAACTGGAGGAGTCATTAAAATGTAAATGTTGTTATTGTGTTGATAAATATTCACCGTGCAGAAGCGTCTCTGCCATATGTCTTGTAAACAGACAAAAACAAAAAAGTATGGAATAAAGTGAATAAATGTTGTACTTGACACCCTGTTTTGTTATTTGATGACAAAATGTTTGAAGTATTCTGCATGTAACCATATATTAGTGTGAGCAAGGCTTTGTAATGTGCATGGCACTGAGTGTAATTGGAGAAACCACAGTACACATTCATAAGAAAGTGAGCCAGCTCACTTATATTTTCCACTAATGCACTGTTAGACTGGTGAAAGGGAAAAATGTGTTAATATTTCAAGATAAATTATGCACACATACACCAGTGTTCTATGGTGTTGTGTGGTGTACACTCACCTCCTCCATGAATTTGGCATAAACAACAGGATTGGATATATCCTGTCTTGTATCAGTGGTGCAGGCTGCTGCTGCTGGCGTATGGTTATGCGGGAAAATTTTTCAATCACAAAGCTCAGATCATCGCAAACTAATTTCTTCAACATGACAGTGAATTCCCTGTATTCAAATGGCCTCAACAATCATCAGAACTCAATCCAAAATAGCAGCTTTGGGAGGTGGTGTTACAGGGGATTTCCATCATTGATGCAGTCGGCAAATTTGCACCAGCTGTGTGATGACATCATGTCAATATGAACCAAAATCTCAGAGGGATGTTTCCAGCACTTTGTTGAGTCTATGCCACAAATAATTAAGGTAGCTCTGGATGTAAAAAGAAAGTCCAATCCACTGTGTCATACGGATTTCTATCACTGTTTATTGTACTGCATATGTCTCACTTTATCTGGTTGGTGTAAAGAGATCTGCTGAAGTTGCCAATAAACTTTTGAAAACCTTTCAAAACAGAGCCAAACGACATGAGACAACATGCAATAAAATAAATACTAGCGATACAAGATATTATATGTATTTTTTAAGCCAAGTAATATCTACCCCACAGCTAAAACAGATAATCAATCAAAGACATGTAAATCTGTCAAAATAAACTAAAAGAAAGGTATGAAATATAAAGACAGAAAGAAACACAATACAGAAAAACAAATTTCTGTGTATTGTCAACAGGTGGGGGAAATAAAAAAAGAACTATAGGTCTACATAAAGAGGAGAGGAGCTAAACACATATAGAATAGAATAGAATAGAATAGAATAGAATAGCCACTTTATTGTCATTCAGAATGTATACCAGTTAAAATCAGAATTAAATTTTGGAGCATTTACTCACCATCAAACTGTAGAATATAAATAATAAATAAATTTAAATTTAAAGCAGTGTTGACAGATAAATAAAAGAATAAGGTAAGAACGTTTGTGGGGTTTTTTCTTCTTCTTTGTAAATAAATGAACTAGCTTTCAAGCTGCTGCAGCAACCATTTCAGTCCAAAGGGTGGCGATAATGCACGGATACGATTTGCCGCCGTATAAAAATACCAGTAGAAGAAGAAGAAGAAGGCTCACTGAGGTGTTGCTAGCTGATTGCTAAAAACCTAGATTTATGGTAGACAAATGAAAAAGATAGCTGAATTTCTTCAGAGGCTGATCTGCAGTGGATCGGAACAGCCTGCGTTTCGTGTAAAATGCCTCCTAGTCTGTCAGAAGGTTAACCGGGCTTAAACTTGCTGGCTGATTCTCCTGAATTAGGAGCTAAAGGGCCCTGAGTCCGCAGTGCTCGGGTGAATATCTACCCAGCATCTGCTGTGGGGGAGAGAAGCAGCATCAAGCAACGGGGTTATTGATATTAGAGGCTTTTAGATATTACCAACCTCAACTCAACATGTCAAATAACGGACCTCCTCCTCGATGGCGCAATTGTCCTAGAAGAGGGCAACTTGTGGCAGGTTAGTATGAATTTAACTAAGAGAATAGTGTTTTATTTACCAGATGAAGCTATTGCTACTAGTTAGCTTCGTTCAGTTGTGTTGCTGTGATGCTTGTTGCCTGATATATATCAGTTATTTATTATTTTAGACTGTCAGATTTAAGTAGCAGTAATGGGCTGTGTTGGTCCATGTTCGGTCTGTAAGTACAGAAAGATTACCACATATTTAAGCTCTGTTTCTCTGTTGTAAAAATGAATGCGTTATCTTTTAAATGAAGTGTAAATCAAATCGCCGATTTCATTGAATGACGTCAACATATTTTGTAAGCTTGATTTAGTTAAAAGGGTTTGTTCTTTTGGTATTTATATGGAATTAACTTAATTTTGGCATATTTTTAATGGAAATTTCTCTGACACTGTATTCGTGCGCGCTCTTTTTGCTAGGTCGCTAACGGTAACTATTTAGCAATGTTTTTCGCTTCTTTTCAGCGTTTAGGGTGACTTTAATGTTGAACAAACACAACGTATGGTAGTCCATTGGTTTTAAAAGAAAAAGTTTTAAAAAGAGCTTCAGAAAAGTGCTGCTAAGTTGGTATGCTTCACCGTTAAAGAATCACGTGTCCAAACAAACCGGGGCTATGGCTTGAGGAGCTCACGGCGAGCATACGTGTGTGACACATTACTAATGCTGAGAGGCGTTTAGCACGAGAAGCATTTTATTTTTTTAATGTATTTGAATGCCACCTTTCTTTCTCTTTTGCTTTTTATAATCTATAAACTCTTAACTGTTATTGCAATTGCTGTTTTTGTCTGATAATACTATGATTTCCAGTAGGTATTTTGGTGTTATTCTGGTATAGTCTTTGTATTCTTCTGCTATCTGTACCTGAGCTGTGGTAATGCACACATTTCCCCGCCGTGGGATCAATAAAATCTTCTCTTATCTTTATCTTAGGTATGCACCCATCAGCTGCTACATCTGTTTTTGAGCTTCAGGTTTCTTTTAAGATCCAAAAATAACTGAGAAAAAAAATGAACCAAAGTATCGGAGAATTCACCTTCCACCAGTTTCATACAGTTATTAGATGTTTTAACTGACTGTAGCTGGATTTAATTTTAGTTGCGACTGATATCATCATATTGCACAAATCTGCGTGGCTTGTAAGTCTGTGGTCACTTGATGTTTTCTGTGAAAGACTTGTTAACCTGCAAGAGATGGACAATGATGTTCTTTCTTTAACCTCGGAGTCCTTCATTAAAAGCCAGAATTTAGAAAAGTGTCTGAGTTGTAATGTTGCCTCTGTAAAACCTAAGCCAGGCAAAAAAATGTGGATCAAGAGCATGAGGGAGAGAAATGCTGTACAGTTGGGGTATCTTTAAAACTACCTCCCAGCTTCTTTTCCTTGACATTGATGAAAATGTCATTGAGGTTAAGGAAAGGAGCTGCTTCTTGGAGTGTAGTGTCTTGGAGCAAAGACAGACAGGTGGACAACTGTGCTTCATAGCTAAAAGTGTACCAGTGTTTCCTGGGACTGGTCAGTGATAGACAGCCTGAGTATATCCTAAATAAATGGTAAATGGCCTGTATTTGTATAGTGCTTTACTAGTCCCTAAGGACCCCAAAACGCTTTACACCAGTCATCCACCCATTCACACACTGGTGATGGTAAGCTACATTGTAGCCACAGCCACCCTGGGGATATCCTAAATAATTCAGTGGTCAGTAACAGACTTTGGGAATGTGTGCAACTTTTACTACATTCTGTTCTGTATTAATAGCTTGAAAGGATAGATGTGGATAAAACTGTGTTGATACGAATGCCAGTATGGACTGTGGATATAGATCTGTTCCTATATGTATTCCTTATTGCAATGTACAACTGTCAAAATAACAGCCCAACATAAGTAGAAGGAAGTTATAAGGTCAAAGTTGGACAGTGCAAGTCTAAGTTCCCAGTCTTAAGTGATGCAAGGCTGTCTTGTTAACACTTTATACAAAAGTATTGGTGTTACTGTTTTATTTCGCCCATTCATCATTGTTATCATTACAGTTATGTGATGTTGAGACATTTCTGTAAAACCTGCAATTGCAGGCTTGTCTCCTCTCCGCCTCAACTTTATAACAGTGCAACAGTTTACACAGATGCTGTGTTTAAAGGCACAGCTGGAGTTGGTGGCACTTTTTAATCCAGGCTTTTATTCTAAGAAATTCTGTGTAGTTTACACAAATGGATCCACAGTTTTATTGGCTATTAACCAAGTTCTTTACAAAACAAATGCACTTGGGGTGCTGTCTAATGCTTAATTGAATGTGACCTTGACAAATACTTAGTCAGTGATTTTATTTTTATTGATTTATCTGAATTTGTAGATTTGACTTTGTATGAAGTTAGACTCTTAGCCGTAACCCTAAAAACTAGTCATTAAATTAGGGACAAAGCTGCTGTCCCTGCTCATACAAGATTAGTTTACAAGAAGAGTTTTAATACTAGAATACTGCAGGATTTTTTGTTTCATTCATTACATTTCTCCTTCCTAGAGAAATTCCTGCCAATGAAAACGATGTTAGGTCCCAGATATGATGACCAAGTTGCAGAGGAGAACAGGTTCAATCCGAGCATGCTGTCCAACTATTTAAAAAGTCTAAAGGTAAGTACCCTCAGCAAGGACATAAGTATTAAAGTGGCACAGAAAACCTTCCCTCACAGTGCCCATTTCTCTCCTCCTCAGGTGAAAATGGGTTTGCTCGTAGACTTGACGAACACGACTCGCTTTTATGACCGCAGTGAAATTGAAAAAGAAGGGATAAAATATATGAAGCTTCAGTGTAAGGGGTAAGATTAAAAAGCATTGTCACAAATTAACTGTCCAAATTCATCATTTTGCAGAACTGTGGATGCTAATGTGTTTTGAATACTAATGTCATCCTGTACCTTTTTAGCCATGGGGAGTGTCCTTCAGAAGAGACCACTGAGATGTTCATCAGGCTCTGTGAACACTTCAATGAGAAGAATCCCACAGATTTGATAGGCGAGTATTTCACCAATCTAATTGACAGACTAGGTGCACTTTTGAATCTAAGGTACACCAGCAGAAGGTATATCTCCCAAAGCTTGCTATTGTAACAGGAAGAGTAAAAGTTGTACTGATCATTGCCGACAGCAAAGTAACAATTTAGCAGGTAGCTAATGAGAATGCCAGGGTTCATTTGCTTTGCTTTCCCCGATATCTATTTGCTCTTTTGTGCCTGGGAAACTAGGGTTGGGCGATATGTAAAAATTTTCCAACCAGCAATCTAGGCTATCACCAGCTTCTGCAGCTCCATCAGCATTTGGGCGCACTCTGAGGAGGGTGCATTTGCTCGCCGATGAAAGAGGGTCCTGTTAAAACAGCACTTTTCTTTTCTGTTGACTGCTACTATTAGCTCCATCATTATTAGCAAACTTACTCATGGGCAAATAAATAGATAAATAAATCGCCCTTGTAAAAACTATTGACCATAGGCTCAACCTATCGTCGATAGTCGATATATTCGTCCAATCGACCAACCCTATGGGAAACAAACAGATGCATATTATAAAAACCTAACCAACTCTTTAGCACACTATCTTTAAACACTTTGCACAAAGTATCCCTGGTTACTTTATTTGTTGTGTCACTTTACATTTTTCATATATTATAATGTTGGATCCTGTTTATTAGTGGTGCTACGGATCAAAAGTCTCACGGTTCGGATTGGATCATGTTTTTTTTCGTCACAGATCGGATCAATTTTCGGATCAGCAGAAAAAAAAGAAGACAAAAATTTAACTCGTCATTTACTTATTTAAGTATTTTTTTGCCTATCAAAAAACATTCAACTCAAGACTCATTCCACGCAATTATATAAAAACAAATTAAGGTGCAATATAGGGCAGTACAGGGCTTTCTATCTACCACGCTGCTGTGATATAATGAGCGGTCACGGTCACGTAGCTTTCCGTTGCCCTGGAGGTCCACCTACTTTTAGTTAGGGCAACAGAAGATGCCTGGGACAGCTCAGCCATAACTTTAAACTTTTCCTGTTCATACATGCTTGGAGCGATCTTGTCACTAAAGTGGACGCGCGATGGGATGTCATAGCGTGGCTCAAGCACCTTCATCATAGTTTAAACTAGTGCTGTCAGCGTAAATCTCGTTAAAATGACGTTAATGCCATAACTGCATTAACGCGGCAAATCTCTGTTAGCTAGTTACTGCGGACCGGCCCGTGCGTGGGGCTGCACAGCGCCAATGCGTCAACTAACGCGTTGACTAGTTTAAAACCCTTGTTTTGCACAACAGAATACGGCCTCCTGTCTGCAGCTAAACACCCCAATAGCTTTTGTAATAGCTTTAGCCCGGTCGGCTTAGGTAGCAAAGGGCTGCTTAAATACCCCAAACTCCTCTGCTCCTCCACTTGGACCGCTAGCGCTGACCATAGCTATCGCTTGACAGACTGACCACGCGCACCATACACAAACTTTTTTTCTTCTTTTTCGAATCTTCGGATCACGTGCGTGCCGAACCGTGGAGTGGGATCGGTTTGGATTACGGATCAACCGTGATCCGTTGCACCACTACTGTTTACTTATTTGTGGAAAATTATTCAGGTTTAACAGTATTTTCTCTTTGACTAAAATGATACCAGAAGCTGAGTATTTGGCCAAGAGAAGCCTCTGAGTGTGTCTGTTTTTCATTTATTAAGATATCAGATGTGCCAGTGTGACTGGAACCCATTAAGTACTGTGTTTATCACCTCTGCACACAGAAGGATATGAAATGAGACAGAAATAGACTTTAAGTGTAAAAACATCTGGTGCTGTAAATGAGTTTGCACTGTGTGTAATTTAGTCAGACAGTTGTAACAGCTTTGCTTCAGCAGTAATCAAATTCTGGCTATGACTTATCCCAGTCAGTATGAATCTTAATGCCTGAACATCATTTCAAAAACCCACATTTAAAGTACATAGAGACCTTCTGCTTCATTTACACTGCCACTTTTATTTTGCAGTAAAGAATAAAGTGTCACTGTGTCCTTGTAAGTTTTTTTTTTTTTTTTAAGAGTTTAGTGCTATGTCATTATAATACTACTGCAAAAACTTTGCTACACCCCTTAAAAGTAGACATCAACATAGTTTACTCGTACATTACAGAACACTGTTATTTATCATTTCTAGCTCTTATATTTTAACATATTGATCATATTCTTGCGTATGTACATTCAATCTTGTTTATTGTTACTTCTTAAAAATAATTTTATTCGTGGCTTGTGGGTTGTAAACTTCAAAGAAACTGCTGTTTTTGCTTTGATTCTCTGATATAAGCGTGGTTGATCATTATGCTGATGCCTAGGCTTAGGAAGAGAATGAAGATCTGTATCGTGTTGCAGCTTCTAAATTCATACGCATACTCTCAATAGAAAAGTTTGCTTTTGGAAGAACTGCCTTTGCACTAAATGATCACTATATTAGGCATACCTTGGTAGTACTGGGTTAGATCCCCTTTTTTGCCTTCTGAATTGCCTTTTTTAGTTGATTATTTTTTTCTTTCTTTTTTTTGGTCCAAGTTAAAATGTTAGCATTACACAGCTGCTGGAAAATTTTGGACTGCCTCACTGATGCAAATCTCTCTTTCCACCACATCCCAAAGGTGCTCAATTGGATCAATATCTGGTGACTGTGGAGGGAATTTGAGTACAGTTAAATTTTTGAACTTCCAAAGGATTTGAGCTTTATGACGTGGCTTATTATTATTATTATTGGAAGCAGCCGTCAGAAGATGAGTACACTATAGTTACAAAGGGATGGACATGGTCAGCAACAATACTCAGGTGCATCGTTGGTGTTAAGCTGTGCGAGGTTTTCAGTTGCTTTGGTGTTTGCAATGTTGTGTGTTCAGAGATGTTCTTTTGCATGCATAGTTAGTGGTTATTTGAGCTACTGTTGCCTTCACATTAGCTTGAAGCACTGTCCTCTGACATAAACAAGGCATTTTGGCCAGTGAGCTGCTGCTGACAGCATAGTTGATCTGTTTCAGACCATAAACTCTAAAGACAGCTGGACGGGGAAATTCCCCTAGATAAGCAGTTTCTGAAATACTCAAAGTAGTCCGTCAGGCACCATCAGCCACGCCACGTTCAAATTCACTAGAATCATCTTTCTTCAGCTCAGTTTAGGCGTCAATGACTCATCTTGATCATTACATACACTAAATTCATTGAATTGGTGTTGTGTGATTGGCTGATTGGTAACGTTAGCTTTTGTGTCCAGCAGAGGGCAGCCTTACTCCAGGATTGGTTAAACGCAAATTGGAGCGAGGTCTTGTCAGAATATATTTTCACTGTTTAAAATTTCAGCAAACACTTTCATACACTCATGTCAAATATCAAACAGCCTCCCAGTACAACTAGTGCTCTTCTGATGTCTGCACAGTAGCACCATGTTCAGCCCTCACACAGAGTGTCTTTGCACATTTTTAAAATATGCAGTCCTGTGCAAGTCACTATTTTGTCAGCTTGTGGAGGAGTTGCATATCGCAAACAACACTCATCTCCCAGTGAACACTGTGTAGGTGATTTATAGGTGAAGGAATATCAATGAGCACCTTGGCTAAATAGATTTGATCTAAAAGGGAGCGATGTAGATGCTGGTGTGTGGGAAGGTTATTTCCACTGTCCCCCCCCCCCTTTTTTTTTTTTCTCGAACTAGATTATTATTATTTTTCCCTGTAGCTCTTCAGCTTGTTATTATGAGCTCAAAACAAGCTATTCTAATTTCTAATGCAGGTTGTGACAAATTAAGTTATTATGGGTTTAGTTACAAGCTGAGTATAGGCATAGTTAATGGGTTAAACACATGCACAAGAAAGGAGCACCTTGCTTCGCCTTTAAATTAGGCTTACACTGATACTGGCTGATAATGGCTTAGTGCATGCATATCGGTATCAGGCCTGTGTTTATAGTTGTGCCGAAACACCTTGCTGCATTTTACATTTACATAAAAAATAGTTTGCCCATTGCTTTATTTGAAGTCTTTGGAGTGTTCTAGTGGCACACATGATATCCTCAATTGTCATGTAAATGTTTTTAGTGGGGAATTAAAAAAAAAAAAGTTAGCGCCTTCTATTGTAGTGGTATTGGTCTGTAATGTCCTTTGCCTGAAGGTTAGCCTAGGGGGTTACTTACCGGCCGAAGACGGGGTAACGTCGCTGCACTTTTATGCTACTGGCAGCAGGGTGCTCTCTTACACCTCATCCTGTCCAGATTTGCTCTTAACTTGTAACTGCTGCCCGACTTTTAAATCAGACTGCTCGAACATCAGAGCAGAATGTGTGAATGTCATCCCAGCAATCTCCTGCCTTTAGCCAGCTGGTGATTAGGCTTTGTTTTCTCCACAGTGCACACGTCCAAATTAGACAATTGGTCTGTTAAATGTGATTTCTTTATCGCTGCCGTTGCCAGGCAAACATCCTAATATATTGGGAGACATGCGAGTCAGGTTTCATTTTATATGTATTTTTTATTTATTTTTTTAATCCTGCTGTGCACCTGCTGAAGGGATCTCGTCTGAATAAATGTCAGTTCGTCGCAAATTAGGAGGGTTTTTGTGAGATATGACTACAAGCTTCAGAGTGCTTTTGTGGAGGGTTTCCTTTCCAGAATCTTTTCTTCTGAAAGAGCAGAATTTTCTCTCCTTGTGTTTTTGTTGTTTTTTTTTTTCTCATGCTCTTTCCAATCCCTGAATGTTTCATCAATCCCTGGGTCTTTTCTGTGCGTGCAGTGGCTGGTGTCAGATTTTTTGATGTAGGTATAAAGGCAGGACCCCCCTCTAAGGAGAAAAGGATCTGCCTGTGAGTCCTTTGTGTGTGACTTGATGCCCCTCCTCAAAACATCCAGTCAGCCGCAGTATATCTCAAAGGCGAGCTGGGTTTATTGATGTGAAAGATGTTACATTGGATGAAATTGTGCCCAATGGCTCGTTTGTTGAAATAAGGGGGTCTCGTTCATAATTGCCACGTTGAATTGATTGAGCGTAAATTGAGGTGACGGCACACACATCCAATAAATTGGCAAGCTGCGTGAAATGGAAATAAGAACACTATTCATCGTTAAAAAATAAATGTAAATCTATTATTTATGTGAAAACAATAGGGACAGAAAAACAACAAAACAATATATTGTGTAAACTTGAGGTGGAGTTTTTTGAAAGGTTTGCATATTTCTTTTTTCTTTCTCTCTCCTGAAGGTGTTCACTGCACGCATGGCTTCAACCGGACAGGCTTTCTGATATGTGCGTACCTGGTGGAGAAGATGGACTGGAGGTAAGGGCTGACACGCTTCAATCACTTGCACTGCTGGGAGGGCAGTCTCACAATCTTCAGTCGTCTTGCATGACAACACAAACCCTACAACATGGAGCACCCACCAGTGTTACTCTGGTTTCACTCTCCCAGCCGTATCAGTATTTTTTATTTTTTAAGCTGATATTCCCATCTTCTTCTCAGCATGTGTGTGACTGCAAGAAAGGTTACTCTGTCACTACTAGTCTAAATAAAGCTTTACAAAGAGGCTGACTGGTTTTGAGTGACCGAGCAGCCGAGATAAATAATTTAGAGCAGCTGAGCAGGAGGGGTGAGGATGCATCTTTTGTTAGAGGTGGAGCAGCAGTCTGTGATAGCAGAATCCCTGGAAGCTGCAGACATGGAGGCTGGATAAACACCCTCCCACCGCCCACTACTTCCTGTGAAATGAATATCCTGAGAACATTTACAGCTGTCATCCACTATTACGTGTTGGAAGATAAGTAACAACAATGGGCCTTTTTAATGCGTATTACCACACGTAATGTTAAATGGCTTCAAATTTATTTATTTTTTCCTCTGGGAAAAAATTACTATATCCGAAGGGAAAATGACATGGCATATTTAGTGCACAGTAAATGGTACAGTATTAGCATGCTTATTCTGTGATTAAATGCACATAATAACTTTATGCAGGAATGTCTACTGTCTGGTAAATAATGCAGTTTTATTTCTTGTAAAAGCAGGTTTAATTCTGAGTTGAGAAAAAATGATTTTTTTTCTCCACAGTCACCTTAAAATTTTTATTCCTAGCAGAGATTGTTCTTGAGAACAGACAATAATCTGGCAGTTCTCCTTCACCTTTAGTCAGAATAGTTGGCATGCAGTCCCTCAACCTCCCGTCTAGGCACACAGGTCAGAATCAGACCTGCTTAATTTTCAGCTATTTGAAGCTTCTGCATTGAATAAGATAAGAACTTTATTTATCCCGAGGGAAATTCTTTTGTCATACACATGCTCAATGCAGCAAGAGAGACAGAGGAATAAGATTTACAATATGTGCAATAGAATACTAGTATACAGTAATATACAGATGGATGTTTTTGTCAAATCCAAGCATTACACAGCCTGCTTTATTGTGTTTCAAGGTCACTATTATTTGCTTCAATAAATTTCATATTTAACTGTGTCACGTGACAAATTTAACAGCTTTAATCTCGGAATCAGATAGATTAAGCTCCCCTTTTAGAACCTGACACCAGCAAATGCTCCTGTAAAGTGGATTCAATTACAATTTGATCATTAGAATATCTGCTTCCCTAGTTTTCAACTGCAAGTAAGAAACTTGTAAAAAATATCTTTATGCTTTTTAGATTTTTGATGGTTTTAAGTGAGTACAAGGTGAGCACGAGTTTTCATACGCCCAATAACAGTTTAAACACGTGTAGAAGTGTTTAACAATCAAACTGCTCTTTCTGTGTTGAAAGGTCTTTCAAACTTGAAACGATTGAATATATTTTGTTTTCAGCTTACAAACATGTTTACTTCAAGAAAAGTGTATTTTCTTTTTTTGTCTCGACTTATTGCAAATGCGGTTTGACATTTCATTTAAAGTGGTAGCAATAATCTCCTATACAGCTTTTTTTTTCCTTTTTTTTTTTTTTTTCCTATTGCATTAAATTATTTTTAGTTTGTGTTATTCTGCAAATGTGACTGTTGTTTTTAAGTGTTCCTCCATCCCCGCCTTTGAAACGATGTGGCCTCCGGTTTTTGTCGCGTGGTTCAGCTGCTGCTGCTGCTGCTGAGTCAAGGCAGTTGGTTGGCGTCCCTCCATCATGGGTTTTAGACAGACACTCGTTTAGAAACATTTGTTCTTGGTTAAAGTCAGCTCACTATCTTCTCTTTTATGCTTGTTCTACTCCACCCCTCTCTCACACATACTGAAGTCTAGTTGTAGATAGAAGTTAAGAGACACTAAATGATCATAACATTAAGGAAAATAAAGCAAATTAAATATTTCATTCTTTTTGTTTCCCTTTGGTTTCATGGGAGCTTCTGCTTTAGACACCCTGGTATAAAGATAGTGCCTCTACACCATGTAAAAGGTCCACTTATTGTACAGAAAATCATCTATATACCCATATCTTTCACCCACTTTCATGATCGTTTGGTCAACTTGAAACTAGTCTGAAGGTTTTTAAAAAAAAAAAAAAAAAAAAAGTCCTGTCTCTGTTATTTGTTCTTATCAGCATCGAGGCAGCGGTGGCTGCTTTTGCCCAGGCTCGGGCCCCGGGGATCTACAAGGGAGACTACCTCAAAGAGCTTTTCCGTCGCTATGGTGACGGGGAGGGCGCACCACCTGCCCCCGAGCTGCCAGAATGGTGCTTTGACGACGACGACGGGGACGTGGACGACGACGGCAACGCGGTTGGCCAGGAGTCGGGCCCCAGCTCCTCTGGGTCGGCGCCCGGCAAGCGGAAGAAAGAGAAGATAAAACTGGTAAGGCCTCTGTGTTCCAGGAAATGGACTCTTAAGTAGAAAATATGTTGATCCCTTTGCTGCGTGACTGGGTGATTTTTGGGTCTACGGGGAGGCCTCCCTTTTTAAGAGGCACAAGTATATAATAATCCTGTAAGTCTGTTGCTGAATCCAATAAATCTGATGCTTAAATTTAGAGAAAATTACACTTTCCATTTTCTCAGCTGCTGACAGAGGTGTAATTTTGATTAGATAAAAGCTGCCTGCCAGTGTTAATGTATAGTATTCATCAGTGCCATTCTGAGAAATTAGAAACCTTGAATCATCTCCTCTTGCTTGTAATCAGTTTTTCCTTCTGTTTACATTGATCTAATGCTTCAGAGTACTTCAAGGAAGTGACTGTATAAGAAGCCTAAATCTAAATGGTGAAACAACACGAGTAGCAGCCAGTGTAGAGGCAATGAAAAGACAGAAGCGGCACTTGTATGGTGGAAAGTATTAAAAACATATTTATTGGTGTGAAACATTTGTTCAGATTACAACAGCAGAACATCTGTTTATTACTTTTATTGCACACAGAGCTCACTGACAACCTGAATGGGGCCAAATCTAATATTTGAGAATATGATACAGCACAGGCGAGGTCCAGAGGAGAGAGGAGGAACAGTATACTGTCTCTTGGTTGAGTGGCCGGCTTCGCAGTCAGACTAGTCGGCAGCTATGTACCTATCATGATCAGGAAGATATTTCGAAGGATAAAACATTTCCACAGTTTCTCTATATGTAGATTTTAATGGGTGAGCCACTTAAGGATATTTGGTGACTCATTTTGGCATGTTTTTATAGAGACCCATAATCCAGAGTCAGTTTTCCAGAAGAACCGCACCCCTCACACCCACATTCCTATGTTTAAAAAAAAAATCATTTGCTGCTTCCTTGCTGTCCCTGGTTGTATCTGTCTTGCTTTTTCTTTACCAGATGGCTCCCTGGCCAAGTAGTTGTTGTTTTGGTTCTTGATGATTATTCAGTTTCTTCCTCGGAGATTCAGAGAGGATCTCTTCCCACGGTTGGACACGTCCAACTGCACTGTCTTGGGAGTGCCGCTGGAAACAGGAGTTCTGTTCTGCAAGCCAGAACGTTATCCCAAGCAGAACCTGAGGCAGGTGGAGAATCTATTCATGTGCCTCAATGCCAGATTCACTGTGGGTGCAGAGCAGAACAAGACCTACAGTCTCCAGCTGTTAGTAAAGTTTCCTCACTTAGGTCAAAGACTTCTAAGGAGAAGGTTAAATTAGATTCCTGTCTCCTATGCACTTAAGAAGTAGCATGGATATATAGCTGATCTTATATATATATATATATATATATATATATATATATATATATATATATATATATATATATATATATATATATATATAATCCCCACTCGCCCTTGTGGGCGGTCAATCCTTCAAGCTCGGGTCCTCTACCAGAGGCCTGGGAGCTTGAGGGTCCTGCGCAGTATCTTAGCTGTTCCCAGGACTGCGCTCTTCTGGACAGAGATCTCCGATGTTGTTCCCGGGATCTGCTGGAGCCACTCGCCTATCTTGGGAGTCACCGCACCTAGTGCTGCGATTACCACGGGGACCACCATCACCTTCACCCTCCACATCTTCTCGAGCTCTTCTCTGAGCCCTTGGTATTTCTCGAGCTTCTCGTGTTCCTTCTTCCTGATGTTGCTGTCATTCGGAACCGCTACATCGATCACTACGGCCGTCTTCTCATGTTTGTCTAGCCACCACCATTTTGCCCGTCTGTATCTGGAAGTCCCACAGGATCTTAGCTCGGTCATTCTCCATCACCCTTGGAGGCGTCTCCCATTTTGACCTCGGGACTTCCAGGTTATACTCGGCACAGATGTTCCTGTACACTATGCCGGCCACTTGGTTATGGCGTTCCATGTATGCCTTGCCTGCTAGCATCTTGCACCCTGCTGTTATTTGCTGGATTGTCTCTGGAGCATCTTTACACAGCCTGCACCTGGGGTCTTGCCTGGTGTGATAGACCCCAGCCTCAATGGATCTTGTGCTCAGTGCTTGTTCCCTTGCTGCCATGATTAGTGCCTCTGTGCTGTCTTTCAGTCCAGCTTTGTCCAGCCACTGGTAGGATTTCTGGATATCAGCCACCTCTATCTGCCAGTGGTACATACGTGCAGGGGCCTGTCCTTCCATGATGGTTCCTCGCCTTCCTCCACTTTCTTGGGTTTCTGCTGCCTGAGGTATTCACTGAGCACGCTGTCAGTTGGGGCCATCTTTGTGATGTATTCGTGGATGTTCCTTGTCTCATCCTGACACTCACCAGTCCCCGGCCCCCTTCCGTTTTTGCATTACAGTCTGATTGTTTTTACTACATTTTTTTAACCACCGTATTTTGACAACTTCTTAACGCTTCCAACCAGTTGCGGCAGACTAATGCCTCTGAGCCTGGTGCTAATGGAGGTTTCTTCCTGTTAAAAGAGATTTTTTTCCTTCCCACTGTCGCCAAAGTGCTTGCTCAAAGGCGAGGCGATTTGATTGTTGGTTTTCTCTGTATTATTGTAGCGTCTTTATCTCAAAGAGTTAAATCTTCACAATATGCAAGTTATAACGGCAAATTCTTCTGAAACCATACAACATGTCCTGACCTGCTAGACCTCGCTAGAAATGTAAATACACTTTGTGTGAATGGAGCCAACAGCTACTGTGATTGGCTTTTTCAGTACTGTTAATTCCTCCTCATCATTGTTTCTTCCTTGGAGCATTTTTGATAGATAGTGACCACTGCAGACTGGAAACTCCTCACATGATCTGCATAAGAAAATCTTTATGCTTGCTCATTTGTCCTGCTTCTAACACATTAACTTTGAAAACAAAATGTTTGCTTACTCCCGAGTATAAAGTATTATAAAGTAAGTTTTGTGTCTGATAGCAGGGCGTTACAAACCTACAAATCTGTGCCAGAACAAACAAGTGTTTGTTCATAAAAATGAGCTCAAATCAAATAATTTTCCAATTGTAGCTCAAACCTAATTCCACTTCTTTCACTCATTGATTAACTTTGTGTCCAGTCCAATTTAAAGTCTTCATCAACTCAAATGTGCTTCACTTACAGTGGGGCAAAAAAGTATTTAGTCAGCCACCGATTGTGCAAGTTCCCCCACCTAAAATGATGACAGAGGTCAGTAATTTGCACCAGAGGTACACTTCAACTGTGAGAGACAGAATGTGAAAAAAAAATCCATGAATCCACATGGTAGGATTTGTAAAGAATTTATTCGTAAATCAGGGTGGAAAATAAGTATTTGGTCAATAACAAAAATACAACTCAATACTTTGTAACATAACCTTTGTTGGCAATAACAGAGGTCAAACGTTTACTATAGGTCTTTACCAGGTTTGCACACACAGTAGCTGGTATTTTGGCCCATTCCTCCATGCAGATCTTCTCGAGAGCAGTGATGTTCTGGGGCTGTCGCCGAGCAACACGGACTTTCAACTCCCGCCACAGATTTTCTATGGGGTTGAGGTCTGGAGACTGGCTAGGCCACTCCAGGACTTTCAAATGCTTCTTACGGAGCCACTCCTTTGTTGCCCGGGCGGTGTGTTTTGGATCATTGTCATGTTGGAAGACCCAGCCTCGTTTCATCTTCAAAGTTCTCACTGATGGAAGGAGGTTTTGGCTCAAAATCTCACGATACATGGCCCCATTCATTCTGTCCTTAACACGGATCAGTCGTCCTGTCCCCTTGGCAGAAAAACAGCCCCATAGCATGATGTTTCCACCCCCATGCTTCACAGTAGGTATGGTGTTCTTGGGATGCAACTCAGTATTCTTCTTCCTCCAAACAGGACGAGTTGAGTTTATACCAAAAAGTTCTACTTTGGTTTCATCTGACCACATGACATTCTCCCAATCCTCTGCTGTATCATCCATGTGCTCTCTGGCAAACTTCAGACGGGCCTGGACATGCACTGGCTTCAGCAGCGGAACACGTCTGGCACTGCGGGATTTGATTCCCTGCCGTTGTAGTGTGTTACTGATGGTGACCTTTGTTACTTTGGTCCCAGCTCTCTGCAGGTCATTCACCAGGTCCCCCCGTGTGGTTCTGGGATCTTTGCTCACCGTTCTCATGATCATTTTGACCCCACGGGATGAGATCTTGCGTGGAGCCCCAGATCGTGGGAGATTATCAGTGGTCTTGTATGTCTTCCATTTTCTGATGATTGCTCCCACAGTTGATTTTTTCACACCAAGCTGCTTGCCTATTGTAGATTCACTCTTCCCAGTCTGGTGCAGGTCTACAATACTTTTCCTGGTGTCCTTCGAAAGCTCTTTGGTCTTGGCCATGGCGGAGTTTGGAGTCTGACTGTTTGAGGCTGTGGACAGGTGTCTTTTATACAGATGATGAGTTCAAACAGGTGCCATTCATACAGGTAACGAGTGGGGGACAGAAAAGCTTCTTACAGAAGACGTTACAGGTCTGTGAGAGCCAGAGATTTTCCTTGTTTGAGGTGACCAAATACTTATTTTCCACCCTAATTTACGAATAAATTCTTTACAAATCCTACTATGTGAATTCATGGATTTTTTCTTCACATTCTGTCTCTCACAGTTGAAGTGTACCTCTGGTGCAAATTACTGACCTCTGTCATCATTTTAAGTGGGGGAACTTGCACAATCGGTGGCTGACTAAATACTTTTTTGCCCCACTGTATTTTTGTTTGTTTTGGACTTGATTGGATTTTTAAACTTTTAAAAGGCAGTTTTTAAATTCCTTTTACCCAATCAGAAATTCAAAGAACTTTCGCAGAGACTTTTTTGAGTGAAATATGAGACATCTTGTCTATCCTGACGCGCAGATGGTTTTTTACACAGACCCATCTGGGAAGTTATCTTTGGGAACAGTGTGGGGGGAAAAAAGGCAGACACTAAAAATAAAATAATATATGGCAAAATATTGGACCATATTAACCATCTGTCCATTACAGGCTTACTTTGACCAGTCGAGAGCAGAGCTGCCTGGTACAGCATACTTACAGAGCCAGTCAGGAGACAACAAGGGAAAAAATTACTTGTCCTACAAGAAATCTGCCTAGACGTAGTTGTCTCAAGAAACTTGTTGTAATGTAAAGACTTTACAGAATTTTTGTGAATGCCCCAACAAACTGGTGTTCCCTAATAGAAGAACTTCCTTTTAATTGTTTAATTTTTTGGGGGGGCAGGGATAGCTCAGTAGGTAGAGTGGTTGCCCCATGATCGGAAGGTCGGGGGTTCGACTCCACTGAACGGCCACCCTGAGGTACCCCTGAGCAAGGTACTGTCCCTACACACTGCTCCCCGGCCGCTGCATTGGTGGCTGCCCACTGCTTGACTGGGTGAATGGGTTAAATGCAGAGGAGTAATTTCCCTACGGGGACTAACACATACACATTATTATTGGAAGAGCCTTAGAAGAAATGAGGAGAGCACAGAGGTACCAGAGCAAAATAAAGGAGAAAGAAGGCAAGATCTTATAAACACATGACTATTATATGTGATATTAGACAAGCCTTTAAAAAAAATAAAAATAAAAAATGCTGATTTAACTTTAGTTTCTGATGTCCTGTACTCTGATTCACTTCACCTTTACAAGGTCATTAGAAGATCATCTGGTGTGAACGTATCAAGAGTCTAGAATAGATGATAAATATATGTATATGTGCAGTAGCCCTAATATGAAATGCACATTGTCCCTCCTAGATTTAAAGGTGAGTAATTAGCTTTATACAGGGAGAAGCTCATACACAGGGTGAAAAGTTGTGTATGAGCAACCGAGCTGAAGTGAAAAACGTGCACATTAAATAGTAATACTAATAAATAAATATTTTCCTTTATATTTGTATTTTTTTTACCCTTCAGTTTCTTAATAGGTCCTTGGATACTGTGTTGTCAGACTACAGAACAGAAATCATAATTTATAATGTATTAGTATACTAAATAGTATTTTCTATTTATTAAAGCGTGTAGCACAAACCTTCATCATCACATGGTTTTGTGATATCAAGCATTTTGTTCATGAGCTCCCTAGAAATAACCGGGAATGGCAGATTTCTCATAAATAAGGTAACACAGACCTTTTGCCATATCTTTATGCAGAACACTTGTGCTTGAGTGTGTAGTCAACCCCCACAGGCTTACATTGAGCCAGGAAAAACCCTGCATCTGTTTCCATCACTCATACTGGGAAAAGGGGGTTGATCCAGAGTGAGATGCGGATTCTTGAAATAATTAAAGTGAAAATAACATTCAAAATAGAGAGGAGTGAAAGCAGGAGTTTTAATATTTGTACCTGTTGTCTCGCACAGGGATTCATAAAACAAAGAGGCAGCTGTTTGGAAAAGTATCACCGGTACTCAATGTGTTTTTCTTCTCTGTGTAGGAGGGAATAAATGTTTCTTAAAATTCATTCCAAGTTTAGCCTTCTGCTTTTCTTCTTTTATCTTCCCAGGGTGCAGTATTTCTTGAAGGTGTCAATGTGAAAGGCGTCACACAGGTCACCATACAACCCAAGTTAGGCGAGATCCAAAGAATGTGCCAGGAGATGGCCGAGTGGGACAAGTAAGAACCTTCCTTTTACCTTTCTTATTTTCCTCTGGGAAAGTGTGTGTGTCTGTTTACACATGTGTGGGTGTACTGTACTGTGCTATGAGTGACTCATTTGTCTTAAATCACCTTTTTTTTCCAGAGAAAAAAATCTTTACACTCTCTGACAGGCGGCAAAGTCAGGAATAGATGTTGCTATTCTGGAGAAATATGCCGCTGCAGCTTTTTTAATGAAATTGCAGAGCATCAGCTCGACTGCAGTGACTTGTCACAGCGCAAGAAAACAGCCCATGCTGCGATTTCCATGGCCTGCTGTTAAAATTATTTTTGTTATGTCTTTGTTTGCTAATATACTAAAATCCTCACATATTTATAGTTTAGGAAGTTTTTCAGTGTGTAGCGCCAAAGTTAGTTGTTGTTCTCTTAGTGCACTAGGTTGTCATAAACTATGTTATGACTTAAGCCACAAAGTAAAGTGTCTGAGAGGTGTTTCTTTAATGCATCCAGTTGCTTTTGCAGAGATTATATTTGTTTTTGGGAACCTGTGTTTGTGCGCACAAAAACTCTGTAAAAAATGTCTTCCAATGGTCTTGAGTTAAACAATAGATTTGACTGACTCTGTCAGAGGTTATATGTCAGTGTTGCATCCCAGCTGTAATATATTGAATATTCAAGACAAATAGTTCAGATGTATTTGCAATTATCAGCTTGTTCTCTTTGAACTGATGAGAGAACTATTAGGTTTGCCAGCTGCCTGTTGGTATCCTATCATATGTATGCATATTACACTGCCTGGCCCAAAAAAGTCACCACTGTAATTAGGCAAAGGTAAGAGGCTTCTTCTGGGTGACTCCTGCAGTGATTCATGTTTTGGCTGGCAACAGGTGATGTAACCCTAACTGATGCAATGATTCGCTTTCTAAACAACCGTGTATTAAGACATTGTTTTCACAACCATGCGATATCTCCTTTCAGAAGAGTCTAATTATTGGTTTGCTTCAAGGAAAAAAAACAAAACAAAAACAACAAGGGATATTGCTGAAACTACTAAAATGGGGTTAAGAACTCTCCAAGGCATTATGTGGTTGGAGAGGATTTAAGAGTTTGAAATCATGTCATCATAAGCACCAATAGTAAAACGTATGACTATGTTTGAGAGTGAAGAAATGTGATAGTATTTTCGCATGCATTCTGCAAAGAAGGATTGGGACTAAACGGCAGCGCAGCTTAAAAAAAAAACCAAAAAAACTGAAGCTAAATCAAAAAAGGCTTTAGTTTGCTAGTGAGCTTAAATATTTAAACATGCACCCATCATGTCTTGTGCCTACCATACAAGCCTGTGCATGGTGGTGTTATGATCTGGGGTTAGTCAGGTCGAGGTTAAGCCCAAAAGAAATTAGGACAGCTGACTACCTGGGTATACTGAACCACCAAGTTTGCTCTGATTTTTTTTTTCCCCCTTCCCGATGGCACAGGCATAGTCCAAGGTGATGATGTCAGGATTTAAATTGCAAAGGACTCGTTCAGAGAGCATGAGACATTATTTTTAACCCCACTGAAAATCTTTGGGATGTGCTAGAAAAGACTTGACTCCCTGATCATTAATAGAAGATCCTGAATGGAATAAATGTGACATTTTGTAAGCTTACCGAAACAGCCAACCAAAAATCTTCTAAGCTGTGTTTAGAGCCAGGCTGAAGATCAGGCACACATGTAAGGGCTGTTGTTGCTGTTTTTGCAGGTCTGGTTTTCCTGGTGCGCAGCCTGTGTCCATGGATAGGCAAAATTTGCGTTTCCTCGAGCAGAATCCATACAAAGTCAGCTGGAAAGCCGACGGCACGCGGTGAGTTTATGAGAAATGACTGCTTGTCTTCATGTGTCAGTACAGGTATGAGACTGTGTGTCTCTAACTTCATTGTGTTCAAAGTTCAATGGGTTTTCTTTTGTGTCAGTAGGCATACCGTAAGTTTATGTCCTTCAGAGTTGTCCATCAGAGATGCTCGTTCTCATTAGGTTTTAATTACAGTGATTTTACATGGCTAATCAGCAGGAGTGCTCTTTGATATCAGTGATGTTCCCTGCATAATTACCTTCATATAACCTGAACAGGATTACTGACTCCAGTCTCTTACCCCATATAAAAGAGAGAGCATGGGGCACTTCTTCTGTCTGGTCACATTTTAGGTTGAATTTGTTGTTTTTCTTTTGTTTTATCTCTCTGTTACGTAAAGCCAGTGCTGAGGGAAAAAGAAGTGTCAGTATTCTGGTAGTCCGCTGTGAAGCCCTGTTTCCCTCGCTGGTGCAAATGTGCAGTGTGCTGGTGAATATTTAATGACTGCAGTCATTTTAAAGAATTTTACATATCGGTGCTTTAGTTTCCCCTAAGAGAGAGACTAGCAGAGTACAGATTTGGCCTCTGACCAAGATCCCGCTAATGTGTGTAATCAGCTTCCATTATTTTCAGAACATCTTGAAATTGTTGTTCAGCTCTGCTCTGACGTTTGACTGAAGAGGGACACTGACCTCTTCCTCTGCTGCCTCTGGCTCTCGTCTGTCACCTTATTTCCCTCCAGCACTTGATTTTGAAAAGTAACCTGATATTTTTTTCAGTTGTGAAAAACAGATGCAGATAGAGGCTCCGTATGCTATGAGTCACCACTCAAGCACAGGATATATTGAGGATATAATGCACCACCTTCTCCTCAAATTTAGCAATTTAAAAATGGTAAAATACTTTTTACATTTTTAAATCCAGAGGACATATTGCTTGAAATAATATTTAAAATAATCAAAGAAGGTGGGAAAATCCATCTTGGGGAAATGTGCATGATAAAAACTTCAACTGGTGAAATAAAAGGTGTGCTACAAAAATCTATGAACAAACCAAAAGATGGAGCAAATATTAAATTGGTACATTGTCTGATCTTTGTACTATACATGAACTCTAAAATGAGATCATTCTTCCTTGTATTTAATTTCCCATTTTGAAGCATTATAGTTACTCATAAAGGATCTGTTAGACATAGTTCCTGAAATATCAGGAAGTATGTCTTCATGGTCTGGTCCGGTACAGTCTTGACTTGGGCCAAGAATTCCCTAATAACAAATGTTAAACTACATATCAGTATACAATGGATACATACCTGTCTGTCGGACACAGGAATTTAGAATGTATGACATTTAATAAATAGATGATTAATGGAAAGTGTATTTTTATGTCTTACAACACTCGTTTTGGGAGGAAAAACATGAAAACCAGCCATAATGATTTAATTCTATTTGCACTATTAGTAGTGGGAGGAATGCTTGCATGTATGGCATTCCCATGTGTTTAACCTCATTTAACTCAGAATAATTTTTATTGTTACATGTTGTGGCTACTTTTTCTGGCTAACTTCAAAATAATGAATTTAGGGCATTTTTACTGCTGTCGCATGTCAAAACTGGTTAGATTTGACCCGAACAGTATCTAAGGGTTGACTTTGCTATTGCTTGCCCTTTTTAATAATGTGTTACTGTCATAATTGATTATGTCTTAATCTGCATGTGCATGTGGTTCTAAATGGCTCACTCTTGTCTGAGAAATACTGAAAACAGCAGTGACCACAGTGATCTAGAGTTGATAGTTTTACACAGACGGTGCTGTGGTCTTACTGCAGAATCTGGCTTTGTATGGTTGATGTAAGTACTGTGGAACACAGGGTGAGTGTGGAGGGCTCTAATCCCATGTATGGCAAATTTCTAGGCCAGTGGATTGGTAAACAAAGTAAATTCTTCTGCTAGTTTATTTCCAACACCACCTGATTTATTTATTGATTTATTTTTAACAGCGTCGACTTTCCTGAGCTGTTTGTTCATTTAGAGTCTGCAGATAATCCAGCTGACTGCTTCTTTTAGATCCTTTGGGTGGCTTGCTTGCTTGTTTTGACCTAGTTAAAAAGATAGTAGACTGTTGGAACAGATTCTACCCTAGTAGGATCAAGACACATTCTTCTGACTGAGGTCACAGGAAAGTCACAAAGTATTCACAGACACATATAACTTTGGTCTTTCATGGCGTTTGTTGACAAAAGGAAAAATACAAGATAACACCTTTAGCTTCAACTATAGTGTGTTTGAGGTTGAGGTGAGCAACAGCAGCTTGCTGTCTTGGTAAAGCATATATTGGCTTGGGCTGTGTTACAGCCTCCTGTGATACAACGCTGTATTCAGACAGTGATTTGCTAGATTAGAAGTGAAAGTGATTTCTAAATCCTAGCTGTAATGGGATGACTAATTCAATTGGTGTGATCCAGTCACTTTATCTGGTCTTGATTTCATACTTCCTCTAACCTCAGTCAACTCTTTCTTAAACTCTCCTAGTATAATTGGAGTGCTGGAGGTCCAACTGTCATGTTTGGGTTGTCCTAATACATAGGTGTCAAACTCTGGCCCGCAGCCTAATTACATTTGGCCCGCGAAGCCATACCAAATTACTATTAGAGCTGGCCTACTGGTATTATACAGCTAATATATATATCGTTTAGTATTAAGCTTTGCTTGTTCCATATTCAGTTTTCCAGCAAAACTTGTTTGAGTCCATAAGAAAAGATTCATTCTTATATCTGGAGGAAGATTTTTTTTTTTTTTCAATAAATATTAATGTTAGCCCGCGACTTTGTTCCAGTTTTGAATTTTGGCCCACTGTGTATTTGAGTTTGACACCCCTGGACTAATACATTCAGCTCCCTTTCAGTTACTGTTTTTTCGCTGCGACTGCTTTCCAAACAATTGGGGCATCATGTAAAAGAGGAAGCTTGGAGATGTTTCGTGTAGAAGTATGATATAAAAATGTTGTCACTTTTCAGCCATATGAATTAATGTCTATTTCTTGAGTTGTGGTAAACAATGTGCCCCATCTTATGTTAATATATAAATAAAAATGTTTTCTGGCTTCTTTTAGAATACCTGCAAGTTCTTGAAACTTGTTGACACTCGGCTACAGACATACATATTTCTTATTCACATCCTGCTTTGTGTGTGCGTGTTTTGCATGCGCATGTGTGCGAACAACATCAGAATGCAAACCACAGCATATTTACACGGCAAAAGGTTTGATATGGTAGACTTTGATGGTCTTTGTTGTCAGCATAGCGTCAGCCTGCTGTTTGCGGTTCTCGTGCTTTTTCAGCAGTTCTCTTTATTTATCATTGTTGTCTTTTTGACACACGGTGCATGCAGTACGTCTGACAAAAGCAATGGGGTTTTTTGTAAAAGGATCATGCAGCATTGTGGATATTCACAACGCAGTCTTCGCTTTGGTCTACATACAAGTAATAAAGTTGCGCTTGGAAAAGAGAGGCTTTTGTTCTCTTTGCGAGGAACAGCCTCTTCTGATGTTACTTTATTCTCCAAAGCCAAGGGATGGATGAAAGCAATCGAAAATCATGTTTCCTTATTAGTGCCCGTGCTTTTTAATTTATCCAGTAAATAGCCATGTGTGTCATACAAGTTTATCTTTTGTGTGTGAAATTGAATTTACACAAAAGAAGTGATGAGGAGAGGCGGTTTGGTGAGAAATAGATTTTTCTTCTTCTTTTTATTAAATCAGTGTTATTAAATTCCAACAGTGTAGATCTTCATTGAATCTGGACTGTAGGTTGGACTGGACAATATTAGTGGACTGTGATTGTGAGTCTTCTAGAGGGTGCAGAGCAGGGCCATGGCTTAGTCCTTGATGAATTTAATTGGTGTGACAAGTCTGGCTTCAAAATAAATGTGGCAAAAAACAAGTAAATGTTTATTGGCTTCTTTCCCCTCTCTCTGCACAAGTGCAGTGAGCTAAATGTTTTGCTTCTTGTTGACGAAGAGTTGAATGTGTGAATAATCTAATGAACAGTTAAAGGAAGTTGCAAAGTTTTAATGTAGACATGACAGTGATGAAAATGTTTTATTCCTCCTTTGCTTGGAGTCTGTTGTATTTCTTTACCATGCTTGAGTCAATATTGTTCCAGTAGCAGTAGTCAGAAAACCTAGCTTTGCCTCCAGTAAGGTGTAGTTATTCAGTTGTTCCATTTAGAGTAGAGGATCATTGTTGTAGTGGTCACAAATACACAACAGTGGGAGTACAGATTACAAGTTCTACAATTCCAACAATCCCACTCTTGCATTGCAAAGCTGGGATTGTTGTGACTTGTCCAACAATCGAGTGGCAAATCTGACTCATGTGGGAGCACTCCAGCTGAAAATTCCAACTGGCATCTCAAATTTTTGGCTGTCCACTTCAAGTGTAACACAGCATTAATCTGTTTGTCATATAATTGCCATGATGTGCTGTAAGATCAGTGGTACCTGCCTTGGTGATCATCAGTATGAAATGGGGATGTGTCCCGCAGTGATTCTTACATTAACATTCAATTCCCAAAATTTTCAAATGCAACTGTATAAGCTTTTTTATTTATTTATTGGTACTGTAGTTGTTGTGGGCAGCATATGCACCCAGATGGCAATTCTTCAGGAACTGAAGGGAGCATACAAAAGGATCTAGTCTGCCGTTACATGCTAAAAAAAGGAGAAGATGCAGAAGGAGGTCCACAAGCACAGGAAAAAATACAAATGGAAGATGGCAGCTAGTGCACCTGCTGCACTATGCTTTGGTCCATTTACCTCAGAAGGCTTCACCCCAGAGTGGTGGTGGCAGATAATTGTATTTAACAAAATATTAATGTGTGGTGTCCTTGTATTGATATAATGCTGTCAAACAAAGTGTAGTGATACAATAGTGTATATTTTTTTTTTGTTTCATTTTTTACCCACTCCTGTTGTTCACCTTACAAAATAGTACCTAAACTGTTTTTTTGTTTCGGTGTTATAAGGATAAGATTGAACTGAAACGGGGAAAAGTCAAATGTTGGAGCTGGGAATGACATCACTCCCGATTTAAACACGTTCCAGTAGCAAAATTGGAGAAGCTAGATTTGTTTCACTGATTTGAGGTGATATAACTAATTTCCTTCGGGATTAATAAAGTATTCTGATTCTGATAACTATTGAATTCCGACTCGGAAACCTGGAAATTCTGACTTCCATGCAACACACTTGTAGCTTTGCTTTGACTCGTTAGTACAAAAGGCAAAGTAAATTATGGAACTGCTTTGCTGTTGACACATTCATTTGCAACAATTAAATATGCAATTTTGCATTATGTTGGATGATAATTGTAAGTAATTAACTAGGTGTCAAAAACGCATGTACAGTGGGGCAAAAAAGTATTTAGTCAGCCACCGATTGTGCAAGTTCCCCCACTTAAAATGATGACAGAGGTCAGTAATTTGCACCAGAGGTACACTTCAACTGTGAGAGATAGAATGTGAAAAAAAAATCCATGAATCCACATGGTAGGATTTGTAAAGAATTTATTCGTAAATCAGGGTGGAAAATAAGTATTTGGTCAATAACAAAAATACAACTCAATACTTTGTAACATAACCTTTGTTGGCAATAACAGAGGTCAAACGTTTACTATAGGTCTTTACCAGGTTTGCACACACAGTAGCTGGTATTTTGGCCCATTCCTCCATGCAGATCTTCTCGAGAGCAGTGATGTTTTGGGGCTGTCGCCGAGCAACACGGACTTTCAACTCCCGCCACAGATTTTCTATGGGGTTGAGGTCTGGAGACTGGCTAGGCCACTCCAGGACTTTCAAATGCTTCTTACGGAGCCACTCCTTTGTTGCCCGGGCGGTGTGTTTTGGATCATTGTCATGTTGGAAGACCCAGCCTCGTTTCATCTTCAAAGTTCTCACTGATGGAAGGAGGTTTTGGCTCAAAATCTCACGATACATGGCCCCATTCATTCTGTCCTTAACACGGATCAGTCGTCCTGTCCCCTTGGCAGAAAAACAGCCCCATAGCATGATGTTTCCACCCCCATGCTTCACAGTAGGTATGGTGTTCTTGGGATGCAACTCAGTATTCTTCTTCCTCCAAACGCGACGAGTTGAGTTTATACCAAAAAGTTCTACTTTGGTTTCATCTGACCACATGACATTCTCCCAATCCTCTGCTGTATCATCCATGTGCTCTCTGGCAAACTTCAGACGGGCCTGGACATGCACTGGCTTCAGCAGCGGAACACGTCTGGCACTGCGGGATTTGATTCCCTGCCGTTGTAGTGTGTTACTGATGGTGACCTTTGTTACTTTGGTCCCAGCTCTCTGCAGGTCATTCACCAGGTCCCCCCGTGTGGTTCTGGGATCTTTGCTCACCGTTCTCATGATCATTTTGACCGCACGGGATGAGATCTTGCGTGGAGCCCCAGATCGAGGGAGATTATCAGTGGTCTTGTATGTCTTCCATTTTCTGATGATTGCTCCCACAGTTGATTTTTTCACACCAAGCTGCTTGCCTATTGTAGATTCACTCTTCCCAGTCTGGTGCAGGTCTACAATACTTTTCCTGGTGTCCTTCGAAAGCTCTTTGGTCTTGGCCATGGCGGAGTTTGGAGTCTGACTGTTTGAGGCTGTGGACAGGTGTCTTTTATACAGATGATGAGTTCAAACAGGTGCCATTCATACAGGTAACGAGTGGGGGACAGAAAAGCTTCTTACAGAAGACGTTACAGGTCTGTGAGAGCCAGAGATTTTCCTTGTTTGAGGTGACCAAATACTTATTTTCCACCCTAATTTACAAATAAATTCTTTAAAAATCCTACCATGTGAATTCATGGATTTTTTTTTCACATTCTGTCTCTCACAGTTGAAGTGTACCTCTGGTGCAAATTACTGACCTCTGTCATCATTTTAAGTGGGGGAACTTGCACAATCGGTGGCTGACTAAATACTTTTTTGCCCCACTGTATTTCTACTGGTATTGGTACTAACTACTAAATTTCTGATACTGTGACATCACTAGTATGAAATCCCTCCGGTCATTTTGGTCCTCAGCACCCCCTACATCAGTGGTTCTCAAACTTTTTTTACTAGGCCCCCCTTTGTTTGACAAGAAAAATGTTCGCGTCCCCCACCCGCACGCACGCACGCACAAACACACCCTCCAACCACACACACCCATATTTTGCTCCAATGCGGTTTATTTCACACCTCAAACATTTAGTAAACAATTAAGTAAATACAAGTAATCTGCAATAAATTACAGGTAGTAAGAAAATGAACTACTAACTCCTTTACACTACGTCCACACCAACACGGGTATTTTGAAAACGCAGCTGTTTCTATGCGTTTGGACCTTTCGTCCACATGTAAACGGCGTTTCGAATCACCGGAAACTGAAATTTTTTTAAAACTCCTTTTTTCCGTTTACGTGTGGACGAGGAATACAGAGTTCGTCTCGCAACGTCAGAGGTATGTGCCTTTTTTCATGTCACACTGTGCACCACGTTATTGTTTACATGAGATGAATTGCAGAATGGCAGATATTCAGATTAACAGTGACAGTATTTTGTCTCTATCTTCAGATTTTACATGCTTACAAACACACACACACACACACACTGTCATTTTATTTAGAAAGGCAGAGGCGTCACGGTGTAATTATTTTACGTGTAGTTGTTTTTTTTTCCTGTGTAATAATATTCAACATTGATATCAATACATTTTTCAAAAAAATGCCTCTCTGTGGAAATTGGTTTAAAAACATAAACAGCTGTGGGATACTGTTTGTCCGGGATTTGAACCGGGGGAACAAATTGTGGCAGGATCAGCCTGATATTATTTGTATCCCGTGTTAACTTTACTGTATAAAGAGCTAACATCTCCAAAATGTCATGAGTAGTTAGTCATTACAAGAAGTGTTTGTGAACTAAAAATCAAGAATGTGTGATACTGTTTGTCCGTGATTTGGAGAGCCCAGCGCGTGCTCCCGACGAAGGGAAAACCAATTATGCAGGGGAGACCTACCTCGGCACTTGTGCAGGTGAAGCCAGAGGGAAGATATGCTTCACCATATTTTCTAGTCTTTGGCTTAGAATGAAGTTGGTTTGGAATAGGGCTGTGCGATATGACCAAAATCTCATATACCGATATAAGACCTCTATCGTCCCGATAACGATATAAATCACAAAAATGTAACATTTTCTGTAAATTCTGTGAATCTCGGGCAGCTCAACTTGCCTGAAGTGTTTCCAGCTGGGCGCCGTATACCTGGAGTCCAGTGTTTTAACCGATGCATGAAACTACACATTTTTAGACACAAGTTGTAACAGCCGCCGTTTTTTTTTTTTTTTTGTTTTTTTTTTGTGTGAGTGTTTATTACACGGCGTGCTGCGGGGAAAAGCCTGTTCTAACGTTTGAGTCTAAGGTTTATTTCTTAGCACCTGGCGGCTCTTTTTAAATTCTCATCCGTAAACACTGCATACTCTTTCACGTGATTCAGCTTTTATTGTGAAAGGTTTATGTGGAAAATAAACAAGCGGACACGCGTTGGTTTTACCGTCATTGTTGTTAACGACAACGCATACAAACAGGTACTTGTCCGTCCGTAGTGTGGTTATATTAAATATAAGAGAAAGAGAGAACTTTAAGAAATTAATATAGCCACTGCAGTGACCATCAAAACGATGAAAAAATATTGCCGTAAACAGTTTATTTTGTGACACCACGAAACAAACGATAGCGTAAAATGAAACGATAGATGTTTTTATATCTTCATCCGATATATATCGTTATATATCGAACAGCCCTAGTTTGGAAACATATTCAGCTATGCTTCATCTCATGCTTTGCGTGTGTGTGGGAGCCCCATCAAACACCAGTCCATTACGCTAGCAGTGTCCAAGCGTTGTTTTTGCTTTTTTCCCTTTTCAATGGCTCTGCGCCCCCCCTAGGGGCCGGGCCCCACACTTTGGGAAGGTCTGCCCTACATGTTGAATTCCAGATGTTTCTGCCAGGGGCGAAGGTTTGCCCTTCTCAAAACTAACACCAATAGATTTGTGGTCATTTGTTCGATGTGCTGCTGGGGTCTAATTCTAAAATTTCTCAAAGGATAAAAAAAAGTATACATAAGCAACAGCAGGACTTGCAGTCTAAGATGATGGAAGATTGTCGAGTTGGTGGGTTTTCATTAAGATGGCAGTGGTAGGGCGTGATCTTAAATTGTCATTCTCTTGATGGATTACATGAAATGTGCAGAGCATTTCTTATTAAATGTCCCACTTTCTTTCCAGTGGCATTTTTAAGGCCTGAAATGGACTTTTAATAGGAAATTTGTCTCTCCAAGGTGGCCGTGAAAGATTTTTCTCTTTGCATATTGCTAGGGGTCCTCACTTTAGTTTTACATATTCTTAATCCCTTTGTTACCCTGGTGAGGATAAAAAAAGTTTCCAATTCTAATGAAAGCAATTTTTACTTTTAAATGAGTAATTTCTTTTTTTTTTAAATATCACATGCAAGTATAATTTTTTTTTACAGGAAAAGGTTAAGTGAGGAAGAATGTTAATTTTCAGCAGCCTGTAATGGTCTAACAGAGTTGCTGTCAGGATCAAATCGGTGTTTCTGGCAGTCTCTTCTCATGACTACAGGGCAACGCATCAACATCTGTGACAGTTAAACTACCTCACTCAGTACCATGATAACATGCGTGACGGTGACAAAGTACTGACGCTTCCCCACTCACCTAAAAATATTATATAGCTTTTCTCGATGCAACCAGTCATACAGTGAGGGGGGAAAAAAACAAGACAAAAAACAAACTTGTCACTTGCCTGCAATCTGCCAAGGGAGGTGGCTTCTAATGGGCTTTGGAAAGACAGCAAAATTAGTGGATTTGCCAAGAGGGGAGACATAAAGTGAGTTGGGGTTTTTTCACCTCTTCTTATACAGCCTTCTGTCAGGGCTAGATTGGTTTGTGCCCCAGAGATGAAGGGCAAAGAGAAGGGAGAGAGCCAATTATGTTCTTAGGCATTTAAACAAACAATGTTGCTCAATTTGGACTCAAAGAAACTGGACTTGAGAAAGTTTTGGACTTTTTTAATTGTCTCTTTAAAGTCCTGTTTCATCCCTGATTACCACTCCAGTGATTTATTTAAAGAGAGGACACCAATCCAGTGTTTTTCTTTTACATCCCAGATGAAATAATGTCAGTGAAAAAGACTTCAGTGCCATCTTTCCCATTTTTTTTTTTTTGGCTCTTTGGTTTTCTCCGTAAGACTGCCAGTGTTTTATATAACAAAATAAAATAACACAAAGATAAAACATTTATTCATTAATTCAGTATGCTTAATAAATAATTACAAATGCATATGTGTGTTTGTGTTTTATAGTTTCTGTTTGTTATTTAGTTAATTTCTTATTTCTTACTATAACACACAAAATCTTTAAGTGTGTGTATCTGTGTGCCTCCTGTGGGGCCCACACAGTCAAGAGTTCAGCTGCCAAATGGGATTAAAATGTGAAAATTATTATCTGTATCAGAGTATTTAAATCAGATTGATATCCACAAAACTTCAGTAATGTATTAGGTATTAAGGTGCCATCAGATTTCCAGGCAACCACCTCACAAATGGCTAAAATTGGGGGTGGGGTCTTTGTTTGTTGTGGTTTTTTGCCTTTTGTGGACAGCACAGCAAGCTGCATTGTATCGTTTTAATTTCACAGAAACATCTCATTTATATTAACAGAAGCTGACTTTTACATGATATATAATAAGGTCATCATGTGTTCTACAACTACCGGTCAATTAGCTGATTTTACTCTTTCATTTCTACACCCTTCATTTCATAACCAACAGCAAAAACAGGCCAAACAACACTGTAGCAAGGGCGTGTACTAGCCTAGTGTCTGTGATGCTAATGATGATAATAGACTGCACCAAAATTCTGTCTTGTAAGTTATTGAAATTTTGTTTCAACAGGGAACTTGTTGTTTACATGCTCCTCACATTTAATTCACTAGTCTCCTAGTCAATTAAATGCATCCCCAAAAAATGTTTAACCAGTCAAAAAAAACCTGTCAAAATTGAGCACAGTTAACATTGTCTATACAATTATAGTGTGTGTAGTTTTTGAACCCATAGTACTGGGTTCCTTAATCCTTGCCCAAGTAGTGGGCAACAATAAAGGATTAGTTGCCTTTGGCTGCATATGTAAGCCTCTTTATAAAAGCTTAAATTTGTAAGTATTTAAATAGTATTTTGAGTCACATGAGTACTGCATCAAGCAAACAAATACAATATGTACATCCATTTGTTTTGCCCACTTTTTCTTTTTTTGCGCTTCCGTCTAAAATGAGAAATCACCCCGCCCTCCCTATGGGGGAAAAAGAAAGCACCGTCCCTTGAGCAGCCCCTTGACGCATCACTAATGATGTGCAAAGCTGTTGAATCTGATCTAAACCCTCCTCTGGAAATCAGCTGCTGTCAGTCATGCCTTGTAGACTTGCAGAGCCGATACAATGACCGTCTGTGCCTCATTAGGGCCAAAGAGTTTGGGGGATGTGGCTCGGGAATGCGCATAACATGCGAAGCACCCAGAGAGCCGAGGAGGAGGTGGGCAGAAGCATCCACTTGTCTGAATAAATGAGCATGTTATATTTCACAATTTCCTGTTGTCCATAAGAACAGAATAAAGTATCTGCTGTCAACATAATTTAATAGAAGGAAGGAGGGGAGGAATGGTATTGGTATGAAGGTGTGACTGTGATGAGGAGGAGGACCACTGGGAGTTACACAGAACTAATGGTCTCTACTTTCCTCTGAACGTACTTGACAGCCGTGGCTAGTTGGCTAATTAGACAGCGGGGGAACTTCTTCTGCTCTGTGCAGACCTGTTGTGTCCCCACTGGTTGACAGATCTTCTCTGTTGTGACACTCAGCGTTTCTGTTTGATCTTTTTAGCCATTGTTCCTTTTCTGAGATAAAAGATATTAGCCCTGCACACAAGTATATCTTTCTATCTGCAGGAGTTATCATTTTGCCTAAACTAGGCAACACAGGCATTTCCTGTTCCCTTTCTTACCCTGCTCCATCCTCAGCTCCACTGAGGATGGAGTCAATCCTCTCCCACCCAAAAAATGTAAGTGCTGGCCCACTCACCATTTTTTTTTTTTCTTCCCTTCTCCACCAACATTTCTTTTCTTTTTTCCATCCCCCTGCAGTATCCACAGGACGTGTCTCCACCTGCTTTATATCTCAGGATTAGTGTGTTTTTACGCTTTCTCCTGTCAGGGAGGTAGGTGTGTGTGTGTGTGTGTGTGGTCATACTCTACACATAACACCATCTTATGACGGCCACTTTTCTTGACCAGCGTATTCCATAAGTTGTACAGGGTGGGCCATTTATATGGATACACCGTAATAACATGGGAATGGTTGGTGATATTAAAGTCCTGTTTGTGGCACATTAGTATATGTGAGGGGGCAAACTCCTCAAGATGGGTGGTGACCATGGTGGCCATTTAGAAGTCGGCCATCTTGGATACAACTTTTGTTTTTTCAATAGGAAGAGGGCCATGTGACACATCAAACTTATTGGTAATGTCACAAGAAAAACAACGGTCACATATACTAATGTGCCACAAACAGGACAGAAAGTGTCCTGTCTGTGCATTAGAAACCATTTGATTTATTTTAATAAAATCCTGGTTCTCTACAATATTTGAAAAGGATTATTTTTTACTTGTTTCTATCATGTCATGGATAATAATTTAATGTATTTAATGAGACGCAGGTGTCTGCGCAATAGGGAACCCACGCTTTGTTGAAAGATTATCTTGTCATGTAAAAAGTGGTCTTCTGGAAATATGAGTGGGCTCATATTGTGACAAATAATCATAATGACCCCTCAGGGACTCCTGCAGTCAGAAGTCAGCTCCACCTTCTTGGATGGGAGTAAACAATGGTAGTCGACATTCTGCTCTACACCCTTAGAAAACTTTGCGCAGAGTCACGTGAACCAGAGCTTCAGCTGCAGGTAGTTCTGGTTAGTGTGTCTGGGCAGGTTGTCAGTTATGCAGGTCATGGTAGTCTTAAGCACTTTAGTTGAAGGCAACTGCACTTCTTTTTAGGGTCTTGAAAGTGGATATGGACGCCTCTTATATGAGAGATAAAATGCCTTCAAGAACCTACTAAAAAAAAAATCCACTTGCCTTCAACTCAGGTACTTACACTGTCTAAGTACTTTGAGTGCTTAGAGTGGCACTACTATTTACATCAGACCTCTAGAGCATGAGGACTACTGCTTCACGGACGATCTGATATCCTCGTGTTAGTGTTGTTCCCTCGTCATCATAAATAATGTTGTTCCAGTTTCAACATTGCAAGTGACCAACCACCTTCTGCTGACGTCATCCGTGACCTCAAAAAACCCCCCAAACAAACGCCTTGAAAAAATCGACTTCACTTGCGAGAAGAGAAACCGCCTCTGTAAGGACAATATTTATAATGCTTACTGTTAAAGGAAAGCATCCTGAAATGCAAAGAATTCAAGTTCCTAGATCGGCGGACAGAAGCAGTTTCTCTTCTCGCAAGTGAAGTCGATTTTTTTAAAGGCGGTATTTTTCAAAAGCACAAAAGGGGAATGTCACAACAATGTGATAGGTCACTTACAATGTTGAACCTGGAACAACATTTATTGTGATGATGTGGGAACAACACCGACACGAGGATATCAGACCATCCACTGCTTCACCATACTGTGGCCCAGTATGGTGACTGTGAAGTCCATCTGACCCCAAGAGTGGAGAGGCAGCTGAATGATACCTATGGTCTCCACGTGTTTCCTGTCAACCTGCTTTTAAGACATACTTCAGGGATTCATCTGACAATTAAATTGATTGAATCCAATTTTACTTATCTGGCACCAAATCACAGCAACAGTCACCTCAAGGCACTTTAAATTGTAAGCTAAAGACCCTACAGTAATACAATAAAACCCCAACAATCAGACAACACCCCCTGTGAGCAAGTATTTCGCGACAGTGGGAAGGACGAACCCCCTTTTAACAGGAATAAAACTCCAATAGAACCAGGTTCAGGGAGGGGCAGTCATCTTGCATTATAATACATCTATTACAGATGTGCCCCAGCTGCTGGACTTTAAGCAGATTTTAAATAAATATGACCAGAATGACTATTTGGCTAGCAGCTCCCCAGATGTCTGTGTGTGTATCCATGTCTGCAATGAAGATTAAGGCTTTAGGGATGAGAGGGGCTAAGGCTAGCTAGGGAATTATTAACTAGTACATTGGCTGATGACCAAAATAAAACAAGACCATACATAAAGACGCTCATATATCATTATATTTCACCAGATATACTTTGGTGCGGTCCGTGTTGGAGGTCCTGGGCCAGACATCTCCTTTGAGAGTCAGCAGGGTAAATGGCATTGGCACATTACTTGTGTAACGCACATCACTGTTGCTGGTGTAAACTTCCACACACCCTCACTCTTGGCATCTTGACAAGTTTCCCTATTTGAACCAGCTGGTGTTGGTGGCATATTTATTAGGTCTAATCCTGTTGTTTATAATCGTGGAGAGTCACAGCAGGTATGAGAAATTTGTGTCTTTGTCCTTTGGGAAGTCATTAATCTCAAATTCATCTCTGTCATCCAAATTGGCTTTCCGACAATGCGTAAATCCCTTCAGTGTGTGTACTAGCTGTAAGTTGGTATCACATGAAAGTCTTCTACCAATTTTCTTCTGGTTTGAAATACAAGATAATTTGCTGCAGTTTTTACTCACATTGATTAGGATACTTAACCTTTCCAAATGCAGCAGGGCTTTAGTTGCTCATTACGACATATTAGTTCTGCTTTATTCAGCACTTGGTATTTTGTTTTAAAGAGCAGCCAGCAGACTGCAGAGTGTAATTGAGTTCATAAGAGGTGTGTAATGAAGCCACCAGATTCTCTCTCTCAGTGGAATTAACAAAGACAAGCCTACTTGACTCTTAACTAATCAACCATTAAACAGAATAATGTCACGCATATGGATGGATGTTAAGTTAAACAACAAAAATAAGTTGAGTGACATTAATGGGACTTGTCAACTATGGTTGAGTTTCTGGGTTTTGTCATTCTGTACATATTGTTCTTTAAGTAAAAAAAAAAAAAGACAACAAAGAGAGCCTAATAAAGATCTATTTGACATGGAAAATCTAATCAAAGCAGTTGGGTAAAAACAATGCTGAATGCTCACACCTGCTGTTATACTTGGAGACTGTTCTGGAGGAAACACAAAGGCAACAATGGTGTCTGTGTTTTTGGGTGTGGCCCATCTTTTTTTAGCTCATTTTTGGGGAACCAACAGAAGGGAAGATCAAGGATTTAAGTCTGTTTAATGTCCCTGTTTCGAAACTGCTTTTAATTATTTGCCAGCTCATTGTGTTTATTGATAAAGCAGCAAACACAACTGTGCCTCTCTGGGTATTCTTCAGGTATTATTTGGTACTGAAATGTATGTATTTTATATCTATATAATATTGTAATATGTATAATATCTTTAAAACTAGCACCCCAAAACACATCATTTGTTAGCATTTTGTATTCAAATAATTGAAAACTATCAAAGGTAATGGAGTTTGACAGTAAAAGAAGTGTATGTATTAGCTGAAAACTTGGCATATTCTGACAGTGGGTGTAGTGTGTCCTGGTAAAGGTGCTACTATCTAATAGAAAACCCTAAAAACTGAGTTAAGTTGAGTCATGGATTGGCCTCCTCAGAGCCCAGACCTCAACATTGTTAAAATCATTTTGACAGAGAACAAACAGCCATCATCCAAAGAAGAGTGTTAAATGCATGAAGAACTATTCCTGAACACTGCTTAAAAAAGTACATAAGAAAGCTTATATACTTATATAAGATAGTCATACTTTCATATTGACTTTCAAGCTTGTTAGAATTGTTCGAAAAAAAGTTTTTGCCTTATTTGCTGCACATTTTGATAGATCCTTGCACCTGTTTCTCATTTTCCTTTTAAAATGAAAAGAAATGAGGAACGGCTCAAGGCTCAGTATTTTCGAATATTGTTCGACCTCAGTTTTATGTATCTTAATGAAAAGATGATAAAGCAACCTGGCCCGATGCACAAAATTCATCTGGCACAGGTCAATTTAGCCCCAATAAGAAGAAAACGTCTCATTAAATGAAATACATTAGGTCAGTTTTTCTAAATTAGACAGCACCAGCAGAAGGATGGATCCTTAAATTATAACTGGGTTCCAAATAATTTGGATGACTTATTTTCCAGATGGAGTGTCTACAAAATAATAGATTAACATGCATGTGGTGGGAACCCATATCCAGTTAATTTGTAAGCCCCACGCCTCTAAAGAAAATGCCTGAGAGAAGAACATCTCAGCTCACCTGTAGTGTTTACTTTGGTTATTCAAAGATACCCCCACCCCATCCTTGTAGTGGTGCAGATGGAGAAATAAGGGTGATAAAAATCTAAAAGGGGTCTTATCCTTCATGCGCTGGCAGTGCGGCACACCTTATGAGTCAAACTAATACCAGCCGCATGCTCATATCATGACCCATGTTTGAAAGCTGGCCTGTTTTAACAGCTTTTAACAGTCCAACAGTCGCTGCTCTCAAGTTTTGAATCTCCCAGATTGGCCTACTCAAGGGTGGAAAAGTAATTTTCCAGCAGTGGATTGTAGGGCTGAACGATATATCGCATTTGCGATAATATCGCGACATGATCAAGTGCAATTTTCTAACCGCAAAGGCTGCGATTATACTGC
Source organism: Mchenga conophoros (assembly GCF_057382185.1). Taxonomy (NCBI): domain Eukaryota; kingdom Metazoa; phylum Chordata; class Actinopteri; order Cichliformes; family Cichlidae; genus Mchenga; species Mchenga conophoros. The sequence continues at coordinate 15,962,816 of NC_140540.1, forward strand.
GATTATATTATACAATTCATGGGCTGCATCCTCCTGAGGCCGCATTTGTAGACCGATTACGTCACAGCGACGCGCCGAAGGCTGTCCAAATTACTACCATATCCCAGAATTCATAGCGCGGCCCAGCCAAACTCCAGTTTCCAGCAATGGCGGCCGCTACTAAGTTTTAAAATTACTCATACTAATCTTTCTGGGTCACAAAATAAACTTTTAACATATTTTCAGGCGAGAAAGTAGTTGTGTAAACATCAAATATCTGCTCGGTTTATCAAGATATCCCATATTTGCAAAAGTGCTTCGACGTTTTCAGAGGCGTCTGCTACCCACCAGCTCGACAGCTAGCCGGGAGCTCGAGGGTTACTGATGCGGCCGAGAACGGCACAACTCCCGGCACATCATTTTCAGATCACCGCGGAGTTTCGCTGCTCGGGTTAAACGTAATATATAAGTCACTTAGACAACCTAAAAATGTTATTGTTGGGCTTTTTTCAGTGTTTTGTTTGTTCGTGAGTAAATCGGTTTGGCTGAGATTAAAGTTATTAGATTAGATAAAATAAAACTTTATTAATCCCCCGGGTGGGTTCCTCCTTGGTTTTCACACAGCTGACTAAACGTCAAACAGAAAACTTATTAAACAGAAGTATGAGACAGTCGAGAATTTACACCAGTGTCTGGTTATATTTTAGATAGCAAGAAGCAGACGGCCGAGTTTATTAAACTCCACCGAGACAGCGGTGACGCTAATCAGAACTAGCCTTCTGATAATCAGAAGGCTAGACTTTAAACTTTAAAGGCGTGTTTGTGTGTGTGTTTATACAATTGCTATTATGTTTGCACTTTATGTGTAATGTTACTGACTGCAGAGATCAGTAAGATGTGTGTATTTTTTATTTATTAGTTTTATTTATTTAATATTATTTTTTAATTGAATGACTGTCTAGTAGTTCACAGATGTCGAAAAACTGAGTGTGGTAAAGCCACTGATTTTTTTTATGTATATTTCTGCAATCTGCACATTGTACTGACTTTCATTTTAATGTTTACACCAGGGTTCCTTGTCAGCACTTTATGCTCAGATGTTTGTAAGCTAAAAATAAACTATTGTGTATGTTCAAATATACTGTTGTGATTGAAGAAGTTAAATAAAAATGTCAGTCATCAATTCATGCATCACCTCATGTCATCATAACAGAGGTCTGTCTTCCAGGAAAGAACAGTTTAAAATTAATGTAATATAGTATTGGCCATACTATATGATGTATTGCTTGTCTTTGTTTAATAATACAGAAGACAAAGACCTTAAAAAATAATCGCATATCGCATCGCAATCGCAATATTGGGGCAAAAAATCGCAATTAGATTATTTTCCATAATCGTTCAGCCCTAGTGGATTGTCTTTTCACTTTCTGTTTTGCTTTTACTTAATATTACTTTTGAAGAATCCCAAAGCAGAAAAAATAAAGATTATGATGGACAAAATACCAGCGAATCCCTTGCAGTGTAATACCATTTAATCCAATAACACAAACAAGGTGTGACCCCAGACTGACCATGTTGGTTTTCTTTGAACAAAACAAAACAAAAAACCTTTAAAATGGTAACAGTAATAAATATATACTGTAGAGACAACAGCATGAAATCACACAAGGTATGTTACGTTGCTTTATTGCTGCAAAAGTTTAGCTTGAGGAAAACAGACTGTAGAAATGTTGTTTTGTGCCTCTTTATCTCACCTGCAAAGGCGTGCTGTGGATTAGCTGAGCATGGGCCACTGGTGATGTATGCAGTTTGAAGATAGGTTATTACTCTGTGCTAACAAAGTGTTTTTGTGCTAGTGGAAGATGCTAAGGGACTTCTGTAATAAGAAAAATAATTGGTTTACCATCGAGTAAAAATTTTATTAAGATGCTTTTTGTAAAAAGAAAACAAGTTGTAGTATCAGCCACCTTTTATTCTTTTTAGAAGTAAAATAAGCAAGCTTTTATGTGTCTGTTCAGTTTCAGCCACACTGATCACAGCTTTTAGTTTGCAGTTCTCGTTAACTGCAGCTAGATAAAAGGAAAAATGGGTGCTTTGGTAATTAAGCATCTGTTTGGTGATCTTTCCTTTTTCAGACACGATTAAAAGCTCTTGCACCTTTACCTATGGTTTTTTTTCTTTGTTTGTTTTTGTTTTGCTTTTTCAATTGAACACAGCTCATTTGCACATTGGAGGCATACACAGACTCTGTGTTGTTTCTCTTTGCCTACAACAATTAAGCTTTAAAGTATTATTATTATTACCATACTTAATCATCCAAATAAGCTAATGAAAGAAAATTATAGGCCTCTTTGCTTGTCTGGAGAAATTACATGAAAACAAGCAATACAAAACATTTTAATAAAGTGGCACAAAGGCTATAATAGTTTACCCCAAAGAAACAATTAAACATACTTTGAGTGAAATGGAAAACATGTACATTTTGAAACAGTTATGCTGAGATGCTGTTTTTCTAATCTATTCTGTTCCTGTTCAGTGAATGTGTTGTGAAGGAGCTCTTGATCGACAGGGTCGAACACACACACACACACACACACACACACACACACACACACACACACACACACACACACACACACACACACACACACTCTTTACCATTTTAGTAGTAAAGATTCAGCCAATAGGTGAGGCCAGTGCTTTGCTTTTTTGGGGTTGAAGCTGTTGTCTTTGTTGCAATTTAAATCCCCCCTTTTGTATAATGGAAACAAGGAAATCATTATTCTTAAAAAAAAAAAAAAAAATCATTCAACTGCTTGGGTTAAAATTGATGGGAGACACGTATAAATATAACGTTTTTTTGGGGGGGGTATGTTGGAGATGTACGGATTTATGGATGTATGGATATGTTAAAAGATAAAAGCTACACAGTACTAAACTTAAGCTAGTTTGTGATGACCATCCCTAGTTGGGCTTTTTTAACACATACAGAAAACATACCATAGTTAGAAAACAACTGATATCGCATAATTTGTGCACCAGCCAGGATTTTGTAATATTTAATTTAGACATTTGTGACGGCTGGGAGGCTGTTTAATTAGTGCTGATGAAATCTAATCTAATCAAAGCTCCCACTTGTAGTTCTGATGAGGATTAGCTTCATTTATGAAGATCCCAACCAAGTAGTCCCCAACAGTGTTTTTGATTCATAGCATATAAAAAAATGTAGGATTTATTGCCAGGATTTTATTGAATTTATGACAGCGTTACAGTTTCCAATATATTCTTTATAACTACTTGAGTTTGGGGTTTCAGTGGTTCTTCTTATAATCATTGCTATCACAGCGATTAACACAAATAAAACTTGTTAACTTGTACTTACAACTAGCTAATGATGCATCCTGTTTTTCCACAGGTACATGATGCTCATCAATGGAAAAAACGAGGTGTACATGATCGACAGAGACAACGCCGTCTTCCACATATCAAATCTAGAGTTTCCTTTCCGGAAAGAGCCACGTGTCCACCTATCAAATACTCTGTTGGATGGGGTAAGTTATGCTTCTTGTCCAGCGTCATCTCCAATTCCAAATTTGCTGTCATCCTGCTCCTGCTGCGTAGTCTTTTTACGAAATTAGAAAAGGCTAATTGACACCAGCTGTCAAACCTGGTGCGAAAGGTGAGCACGTTTCAGTTTGAAACAGCAGACTCCAATTGCACACATCCTGGGGAAAGCACTAATGAAATGTTTCAGTTTTCAGTCTTTGTTCTGCGTTGTGTTTTTGTTGTTGCGCTCTGCTGTGTGCTCAGCAGGGGTCGGTGACTTATCCTTCCACTGTAATGCCAGGCTCTGACTTCCACTGGCGTGTCTGTGCAGCGTGTGTCACGCAGGTCCAAGCTGCACCACTGCAGCAGGTGCACATGTATGAGTCATCATGAAAACATAGGAAACTGCTTGCACGTTCATGTCATCAGTGATTATAAAGCCAGCCAGACTTTGTTTTTGTCTTTCAAATACTGAAGATTACAAATAAGTTGCCTTTCATTCTTTATGTGTTGCTCCTGGCTTTGCTTCGTCAAAGTTTTGAGAGTTTATGCAAACACCAGGTTTGCGCTTCCTCTTAGCTTAACAGTTTCTGATTGATGTGGTGAATTTAAGTTCCTCACTCAGGCAGGATGTCTAATTGCAGCGTGTTAAGTGTTCCTTTGAAGAAGCTGTGTGGCCGTGTGTTTAGATTGCTGCAAGGTTTGTTTTGACTCGTGTTTATTAATCTGTTGATGCTTCTGGCTCTTAGCTGATAGAGGCTGTATTTTTTAGTTTATGAGGATCCCTTTAGAACCCAGCCGTGTTGTCTGATATTCTTCATCTTTAGCCCAGAGCCTCTGGTCTTTGTCTTTACATGCTGTTTTGTGTTACAGTTTTAATGAGCTTTACATCAACTTGGGTTCCAATTTTGGATGAATGCACAGTGTAGATTGAATTCCTGGCAGTTTCCTTTGGTCACATTAATGTATTCATCCGCTGCTGTCTGTCTGCGCCATGGTTCAGTGCACCAGATCCATAATGATGGCAGCAGCCTCCTGGAATTACATCATTTCTCCTCTCCAAATCCTCCTTCAGAGCTGTGCATGCCTTGCATTCACACCTTTTCTCCTCTCCACCAATCTAGCTGTGGAAATTTAGTTGTGTTGTCTGGTCCTTTGCCCTGTGAGATGTGAAGTAAAATTACGTCAGCCAGCAGGGGGAGTTTTTATTGTAACACACTTCAAGTAGTCATTAGGATGCAGGTACTCAAGCAGAAGTTTCTCATCTTGGGAAAGTGGCTGGTAGATGACAGGTCTATAACAATTTTCCATTGCACTGAAGGCTGCTGTTAAATGTTGAAATGTAAAGAAATTGTTGGCTTTGGGTTCTTTTAAGTCAAATAAATGTTAAAAGAAATGTTTTGACATACTCACTTTTTGCCAATAAAGCGACAAGAATAACACTCACGTTTGTAAAATACCAGTAATGGGCAATTCGCTCAGCTCATCACATAGACCGCTTTTACTGCCAGCAGGGTTGGAAGTGAATATCCATCAAGTTACCAAAGGATGGTAGATGTCCAGGCTCTACTGACCAGTCATGTTTGAACCAGTAGAAGAAGAAAAAATAAGAAAATGTTCCTCCTACAGTCATTGGAGTAGTTGATTGGTTTCAGAATAGCTAGGGATGGGTATCGTTTAGGTTTTATCCGATACCGGTGCCAAATCGGTACTTTTGAAACGGTGCCGGTGCTCAAACGGTGCTCAAACCGGTGCTTAAAGAATAGAGAACACAAAATTGGTCCAAAAACCTCTCATGCTCAGCTGTTTTTTGTAAAAAGATAACAATGTTAGCCTTTTCTGCAGCTATGGGGCATATATGGTATGATTCTTGGCTGGAAGCAGTGCTTAAACAATGGAAAAAACACAAACTTTGTCCAAAAACCTCTCATGTTTAACTGTTTTCCACTTTTTCTTTGGTCATTTTAGCCTTTTTGGCCAGGGTGAAGGGAGTATCTGCCATCAAACAAGAAGACAGCCGCATGTAGCTATGATGATGTTTGCTAGTTCACCTTACATGCATTAATGTAATAACGTGGTTAGCCTACTCAACGTAATTACACACGAACAACATTTAGCTACTCACGCAGAGAAGAACGGCTGCTGCTGCATCATCATCCGTCATCATTTCTGCTACACTGGCAGGGCTAGGGGCCAGGACTCTCCTCTTCGTGTTTTTGGGGGATGTTGCATAACAGGCAACCCACCCGCAGTAGATGTGCTCGGTGTGAGGTCTCGCAGCAAGCTATCAAATACGGCGCATTTCTGGGCTTTTAAAAAAAACGCTATGCGTCGCCAGGTGTTTCATCGGATTTGATAAACTACCGTTTATGGCACCGGACACCGGTACCCATCCCTAAGAATAGCTATAGGACCCCCCCCCCCCCCAAAAACAACGAAAAAAAGAAGCTAGTAAAGGTTAGTTTCTGATCTCGGTAACAGAAGCTTCATACTTCATACTGTTGGTATTGTTGATATGAGCCTTTCGGCCTCCAAAATACTCATTTTGCTTATTTGTGTGTCCTTGAGTGATGTCTTACCTGTTACTCGTTTATCTGTCAGGTACATCACTAGAACACAGTTAGGTGCCTCTATATTTTATGAGGGGCGAGGGGATAAATATAGTTCTCTATACATAGTGAGTCAGTCTCAAATATTTATCAGCTAAAGTGTAAAACGTTCCACTTCCACGTCATCTTCACTGTTACTGTTGTGCACATCTTTTAAAACTAATCACGTGTTTCTTATGAGTGTCAACCGTCATGACTGCACCTGACCTCGACCTGACAGCCTTGCATAATAAATGTGCAGTGCTATTTCTGCTTCATGTCCTCCTTGACCACACAGACACACCCTTGTGCACGTACTTACACACCACACACCTGGCTTGCTATCTTTTTGCACCGCCACAGGCATCTTCCTCTCTCAACATACATCCTCTAGAGAGTTCCCACACTTTCTACATAGCAGGTTTCAAACAGGAACCTCTTTTATTATGCTGTAATGTTAAGACCTCACGTAATTCAGAACATTTACTTTCTATCCACTTTCTGCATCTTCTCCCCTTTCCTTTGTCGTTTGTCCATCCCCCTTGACCGAATCTTTGTCTTACTCCTTGCAGGAGATGATCATCGACAAGGTGAACGGTCACCCCGTGCCTCGCTATTTGATATATGACATCATCAAATTCAATGTGAGTATGAGAAGGTATCGTCTTTTCTTATGGTTTTTATTGCGGAAGAAGTGCCAGGTCAAGATGTCAGGTAGAATCAACTAAAAGGACATTGTATGCATTCTATTAATGCTGCAGTCCGCCTGCAGCTGCTTCTGCCCTCTGCTTTTTTTACTCTTTATTTAAGGTTCAGCAAAAAGGGTTTCTTATTTTGTGGTCTTAGTCGGTAGCAGGCTGTATATAATCCAAACGGGGGACTGTATTACGTGAAGAAGCACTGACATGGTTTAGGATTTGCTTATCCCTTATACCTGAAAATTCAAACTCGTGGTTGAGTTCCTTCAGTGCTATAATGCAGCAGGCAGCAGAGCAGTGTTGATCCAGGCTTTGCAGTATTTGCATAGAGATGACAGAGCTTCATCATTCTGCATGCTAAAGGGAAAGCGTGGCTCCGTTTGACCCCTGCAACATGTCATGACTAAAGCCTGACCTTAACAACAAAGCTGGGGCTGAACTGCTTTTGACCCATAATTGAATATTAATTAGCAAAGTTTTTTCCTTGTGATTTTTTTTTCTCTTGTACTTTCAGTTGAAATTGGTTTTGCCAGCTACACTGACCTGTTTTTGATAACCACTTAGACAAATGTTATTAAATATTAACCTTTAACATTGTCAGTACGATGCATTGTGCAGGATTGACCTGATGAGCAGTCCATTATTTGCTTCAGTGTGGCAGTAAGTGCCTGGTGCGTCTGTGTGTTCTTTTATATGTCTAACAGCATGTTTCTCCTGTTAAATTATTATGACCTTTTTCGTGAACTGCCCGGGAACAACACTGCGAGGCTGGTAACTACTTGCACTCTTTCGAACTCTAAATTTAATTTATCCCTTTAACATGTCTGCATATTGCTAATGGCATGCAGATAGTCACAGATACAAACGAGCCTGCATGTTTACCCTTAGGAGCCCTCTGCTGTCTTCTTTAAAAAGAACTTGATGAATACCTTGGGATGAAGTTGGTGAGGGGGTTACCTCCGCTATTATGTTTCTCTGTCGCCTCCCCTTCTCTATCGATCAGAGGATCACACAGGAAAGCGGCTCGATAGAGGGCTCCAGTGGCGAGGGGAACGTCTGTGTGAGATGTTGTGGAGGTTAGCAGCTCCCCATGACTCCCCACCCTGCTATCAGTAGAGCACTGTATTGATCCTTTCTGGCCTTCTCTATTACCTGGGGTGGGCTGCTCCTTGGTACTGAGGCTTTATTCTGAGATTGAAGGTAGAAATGCAGCAAGTGAGAGAACACAGCACCAGCCTGGCTCATGACCTAATGTGACCCCCTGCTTATATTTAAAGTTGGGTTGCAGCTTAATAGAGGGATGCTTTTGATTTGAGTCTAAGGAGAAGAATGTGCCCTCTCGCCTTGTTGGGTAATTTCGGGGCATCTAAGGAGTCAGTAAAAAGTTTTACTGACGTTTTAAAAAAAACTTTGATTGGAAAAATAGTTGTGCCTGGTTACACTCTGAAAATGACCCTAAGCTAGGGCTAGGGAGTTCTCTTACTTCACTTGTTGTAGATAATTACAAATATTTTTTGTCTTTCTTGAAAGTTGTTGCAGCTTGTCAGTCACTGTCAGCTCCCCCACAGTGGGGGAACAGACAAGACAACAGCATTTACATACGTGCCCCCCAATTTTCTGATTTTTTTTAATTAATTAATTAATTTTTTTGTTGAAAGCTGTTATTTTGAAATAAAAGCATGGAGGTTTGCAGTTGACGTCGCTGCCTATGTGCTGACACTTTGATTGACCTCATTATCTTTTATGCTGCTAAAATAATCTTGCTTTCGGTGCACAAGTAGACAAGATAATTGGCTTAACTTGATAAACGGGTTGAGCAGAAAGGAGTGCTTATAGCATTCACCACAGAGATGCTATCTGTCGAGGCACGGGCAGGTTTTACAGCCGTCAGGTCCATTTACTTCTGCTTGAAAAGTTAATCTGCAGGTACAGTCTGTAGCTATTGAATCTGCTCCATCATTTCTTTCAGATCAGCAGACTGATAACCTGCAGTCTCCTTTTGTGCAGTTACTTAAAAAATATACTGCATTAACATACACCTTACATCTTTATCAGTAATGACTGTTACTTACAGCAGAAAAGATGAAGTACAAGTTGCACAGATTAACACAAGACCCAGAGCTGGGTTAGTGTTGGCCTCTAGCTAGTAAAAGCTGCCATTCGATAATCGTGCCTTCTCAGTTGACCTCACGTGCTATAATTTGCTCATAAATCACATCCATTCTGCAGGGAACACAAGCCCTGGCTGCCTTTATTGAGTGTGGCTTACTCAAACAATGCTAATCCACCAATTCATGTTGTTCTACCGTGTTAAATACAAGTGGATTATGCAGTATATTAAGAAGAGTAGTCATAATTCTGAATATGTTGTAGAAGTACTTATGAAGTACCTTGCAACCCCTTGTTAAACATAGCAATATGCTTAACTCTTTGCTGTATCTCTAGATGCATTTTTTTTCCCTGGTTTTGAACTCTGTCTGAGAAGAAAGCTCATGACAGCATTGCAGTGACTCATAAAGGAGCGGGAACTGTATGCTTCAGGGACTCTTCTCGTACACTTGGATAGAATGTCGTCATAAAATCTGGCCTAAGACCTGCCAGTCTACAAATTTAGACACCCAATGTACTCCCGAGGCCAAAGGGAGCGACCCCGGCTCTCAGTGATGGAGGTGGATGACAGGAAATACATTTTCCGGAACTGTAGGCTTTTGTGTGTGTTCAAGGTTTAGATCAAATCTGCCCACATCTGTTGAGATGTGGATGTAAAGCCTGAATACTTGCTTCTTTTTATATCAAGTGTTCGCTCATTAATCCGACTGCTTCTAGTCTCAGAAAAATATATAGAGAAAAAAAATCGAGAAAAAGTGTTACTCTTCCTCCTTAAAATCTAACTGATGCACTGTATTAGCAGTAACTGATGTTGCCTGTTAAAATAATAGCTTGCTCCAATATTGCTTTAAAATGTTGTGGGCCTTTTCTTTTTTATAAAGTAGTGCTGTTGTCAAACAGGATGCCGAACAGTTTTAGTCCAAAACATCCCGAAAGCCTCTGTTTTTGTCACGAATATCCCAAGGGAAGCTTGGCATTAAACTTGCTTTGACATCTCTTATTTTGTCACCGATATGTAATGTAATTTATCCCGAATTATCTGCTTTCAACAGGATTTCAAACACTTTCATGTTTTTGCTGTATTTTTTTAGCCTTGCCAACCTCATGCTATTATCCTTTATTTCTCATTATATTGCTCTCTGGTGTTTAAAAGTTAATGTGTATATATAAACTGCTCAAAAAAAATAAAAGAACACTTTTAATCAGATGCGCAGTTGCTCTCGAAGAGGGCAGGGCTTTAGAAGGTGCTTGACGCATCAGCAGAACCGGTATCTCCTTCTTTGTGCAAGGACAGCAGGATGAGCACTGCCAGAGCCCCACAAAATGACCTTCTGCAGGCCACTGGTGTGAATGACCAAACGAATTAGAAATGGACTTCATGAGGGTAGCCTGAGCATCAGCCATTATTCCTTTAGGGTCATTCTCAGGCATGGATATAAGGACACAGGGGAAGTACATACTACAAATACCATTTTTGAGCTGCTGCAATGAAATTTTGGCAGAATGGTGTAGACTACCGCATCAGTTTTTCACTGTGATTTTCTTTACATTATCCAGTTCATGTTAGTATAAATGTACAGCATGATTTCTTTTTCCTCCCCCATTGCTAATCTAAACCATGGTTGTTATTGTGACAGCAGTATCAATATGGAGGATATCATAAATGGCATATTTGCATTAATGATATTTTCTGTGACAGATTAACCCCTGGAGTCACAGCCCAAAATGATATTTAGCCCTAGAAATGTTTGGTTAACAGGGTTTTTGTCTGCTGTTTCCCTGTTGAACAGTCGTGGACAGCACATGCCTTGAATCATCCACACTTACATCTTGTTCTGTCCCGATGACACGGCTGACAGATGGTGCCGAATGTGTGGGACATGATACCAGCTGTTGCTCCAGGAGGATGTAGTGCGGTTTTGCAGTCACCCTAAAAGAAAAAGAACTCTTCAAAGAAATGTTTAAACAAGAGTATCTTGAACTTCAATCTGTCTGTGACCTTATTTGAAGTTCCCAAATTGCCCTTATAACATTGTTAAGGCTACATTAAGCAAATTGGAGAGTCTATCACAAGGACACAGCATGACTGGCTTCTCATTTCTCAAGTTGTTATGGTTAATCTGTTTGCAGACAGTTGGCAACTTAAGCATCCTGCAGACACAGATCAGCATGGGCATCCTAATAAAGTCGCATCCTGATGAATGCAAAGCCAATATTCACTTTATTTCCATTTATTTTTTTTATTTAGTTTCCTGTTCTTAGCTGACAACAGTGACATCTGTAGCACCTGTAGCCTTCTGCTGCCGCAGCTCATCTGCTTCATGCTTGGATGCGTTGTGTGTTCAGAGATGCTTGTCTGCATACCTTGTTTTTATCGAATGTTTTTTTTTTTCTATGCTTTTGTGTCAGCTTAAAGCAGTCTGACCTTTCTCCTCTGACCTCTGACATCAACAGTGTATATTTTCTCTTTTTCAGAGCATTCTTTGTCAATCCTAAATATGGTTGTGTGTAAAAAATAAATAAATAATAATCCCAGCAGATCAGCAGTTTCTAAAATAATTAGAACACCAACAACCATGCCACATTCAAAGTCTATTAAACCATTCACTCTGTTGTCTTGACCATGTCTACATGCTTAAATGCATTGAGTTGCTGCTATGTGATTGGCTGATTAGGTATTTGTTTTGATCATGAGCCATACCTAATAAAGTGGCCAATAAGTCTACGTACCATTAAGTGGGTCAGATTTTACCTGTATTTCTAAAGGCATACACATCATAGTGTGTGTGTGTGTGCGTGTGTGTGTGTGTGTGTGTTTATGTTTATTAATATATTAATATATATTGTGTGACTCACAAAATAGCACACTCTAGTAATGCGTCTAATCATAGCTAATTCTTTGTCATTCACTGTCTCGTCCTTTTATTCAGAAATCTTTTCCCCTGCCATTTCCAATAATTCCTTAGAAAGCTGTTGAGAAGAGAAGTGGCCTTTACCAAACACTTCGAGTAGAATACAAATGCTTAGGTCTTAAGCCTTTGGGCCTCTCGATACACATGAGAGAATATTGATCCATCCTGCTGGTGTAAGAGCTGTAAAAATTGCGAATGTTTCGATGAATTGTTTTGATAAATCGATGTTCTTTGTCTAAGAAACTAAAACCTCATGAAATGGTCCAATACTCGAATAATTGCTGCTTAAAAACTGGCTTTGCATTAGGCTGTACAGTAGACCTGTAACAGTCAGTTCATCGATTTGTATATTTATTTATTTATTTTTCATTCATGTTCAAAAACTTTTGCCAGTTTCAGTAGAAAAAGTGGCTGTTGGAACTATTTCTTTTACCCATTTTTTTTCCTCGTCTTAGATTGCCATCATTTTAGAAAAATGTGTTAAACTTGTTGGCAATCATCCTTTGCCAAAACTAATTATCTAATTAACAAAACATAAATGCTTTTAATGTAGTAAAGATCATCTACAGTAAATTAATAATTACTATCATGGGCTTTAAGATTGTTTATTTAAGCCCTACAAAGGAAAGATTATTGTATTTTCAATAAGCAGATAGAATGATGTTTGGAACAACATGCTGCTGTTATCGGTGCCAAACACATTTTTAAATTCAATTCCATTATTCTTTTTATTTAGTGGCTGTACCAGAGCCAGTGATTAGCATAGAGAATACTGTTGTGTAACTGCTCGGTTAAAAACAAGTCTATCTTGCCAAAGTATGTAGTTTTCTGGCAAATCATAAAGTGGTTTGAAAATGGATTCTCTGCTTAGTCTTTTCTTTCTTTTATAATAAATGTCAATTTTAACAGTCAAGGAGATGTTTGGGTTAGAAATATTTTTGTGCTTATCACAGCTGGGTAATTTTTTTAAAAAAAAGAAAAAGCTTTCTGTGATTTATGATGTGTTTTGGCACCAAATAAATTGCAGCTCAGTTGGAGTTTGAGCTCATTTTTTTCAATTAAATGTCAAATTGTTGCCACGTATTTGGTTCATGATCATCTGGCAGATTTTCATCACTAACGTCAGCAGTTTTGATAAAAGTGAAGTCTGTGAGTCGTTGTTTTTAATTGCTTTGTCGGCCGAGCAGTAGAAAATATGTGGCGGTAACGAGCCGTATCAGGCTGTTTTCATCTCAAACTCCTCGGCACCATTTAACACTTTTACATTTTCCACCTGAGCTTTATTATTTATAACCCGGGACAGGAACAAGCTTTGCTGTACTTTTTCCTGTCAAAGTCACAGTGGACCCCGTCTGTGTAAACGAAAGTAGTGGCTCAGGTTGAAATGCTTGTCTATGTGGAATAACAGTGATTGACCAACATTGTGGAGAAACTGTTGTCATGGTGACAAAGAAAAGCTGATTTAGCTGTGCAGTGTACTTTTTTGGGACGAGTTCAGCTGATGTTAAAGTAACCTTTTCACAGGTTACCATATATAAAAGTATTGGGCTACACCTCTTAATGATTGAAATTAGGTGATTTCTTGCCCATTACCACAGCTGTATAAAATCAAGCACCTAGCCATGCAGCCTGCCTTTATAAACATTTGTGAGTGATAGTGAGTGATTTTTCTGTGGTAGGTCGAGGGGAATTTTAATGCTTCAGCTTACCAAGAAATTTTCTGGGAACCATTTGGGAATGTAATTTTCTGTCCATAAACTCATGGTTGCATGAGTTTTGGTGTTTACTGGCACACACAGACTCCTGACTTGAACTCCATCAAACACTTTTGGGATGAACTAGAGCAAAGATTGTATTCCAGGCCAGCTCATTCAACATCAGTGGTCTGACCGTACATACACTCTTCTGGATGAATGGGCAAAAATTCCCACAGACACATTTCAAACTCTTGTAGAGAGCCTTCCCAGAAGAGTGGAACCTGTTATAGCTGCAAAGGACGGGAGCAACTCCATCATTATGCCGATGAATTTAAACACTCAATATTGGTCAAATATTGGCGAGATATGTAATTGCATTTACACATTTATGGAGTATTGTTTTGTGGTCTAATGTCTGATTGAATATCCCTAGCAGTTTGTTCGCAGTTGACTGGGTCATCATGAAAAAAGTCCCTCATCCTATTTTCATCAGTCTGTTCATTCTGAGGAAAGGATTCCAAGAAGCACCTCAAAGTGTACTTTATGCTACTGTCACACTAATTGTAAAGTTCTTTTTGTTCCCCTTTTGAAAATGCCTGCCTTGTTCAGATGTACAAAAGTCCTAGTCCTCAACCCCACGAAAAGTAAAATTACCAGTGTTGCCATGGTAACAAAACTGGCAGTTCAGTAATCTTGACATATCTGTAATATGTTTTCACAAAAGAAATGCATTTTAAAATGTATGCGCTAATCTAGCCTTGGAACTACTGCAAAGTTAAATCCAAGTCCAAATAAATACTGCCGCATTCATATAGATGTTAATTGTTCTTGTTTGTGAATAGCCAAGCATAGAATAACCTGTGAATGTTTGCAAGAGGGTAGAGTTGAATAACTGATTTTGTTTTGTGTTTCAGGGACAGCCTGTTGGCCAGTGTGATTTCAATATCCGGCTGTTATGCATAGAAAAGGAAATAATTTCTCCCAGGAACGAAAAGATGAAGACTGGACAGATTGACAAGACCAAGGAGCCCTACAGTGTCCGACAAAAGCCCTTCTATGACATTCATGCTTCACGCAAGGTATTGTAATCAACGGTGCTCTTTTCCCTTTCCAGTCCATTTCCCTCTCCATTTCTTACACAGATGGCGCCCAGTTGAAGCAAAATCCAGCTTTTCAAACAAAGAAACACAGACGACCCAAATTCCTCACATATTGTTTCCTAAAATGAATTTGTTGAGCTAGTTGTGTCCCAGTTATATCCCTAGACGTTGTTTTCCAGGGCAACAGTAATTCATGAGCAAATTGGTCTGAGCTGGTGGGGGCAGACCAAGAGCAGCTGAAACACATCAATACACCAACTTCTTATAGCAAGCCCAGTCTCATAGAAGGAAGCAGGCGCCCTCTTGAGGTTGGGCCTAAGGGAGGGAACTCACAGCTACCTAGGCTGGGATGGATCATAATAGGTCTCAGGTGTGTGGTAGCTGTAAGCGTAACAATACACTGCTGGTGTTGCAAACTCTGACTAGGAGGAAAAAAACGAAACCTCACTTTATAACATTTTGGAGTGGTCGTCTCCTAGCATTGCTTTAATTAGCACATTAATACCATGAATAAACATAAAATACATTTCTATGTTTACTCAGATATATTTACTGTCTATTTTGGGTGATGTTTTTATGCTTTTGTCCTGTCGTACATCTTCATGGCCCAGGTTAGAGTACTGTGCTGTTCATAGGCTGCAAATGGCAGTGACTTTATTTCTCTCAAAAGATGTTAAGCCTCTCTCAAAGGCCTGCTCTTGTACCCTACAATCAGGTCTGTGGGAGGTCAGAGCACAATTAGTTTCATGTTTTGCTCGGACAAAGATCAGTTGGGAATGTTGGCGCTCCATATTCGGCGACGATCAAAGTGTTTGGAGGGGGTGAAGTTTTTGACATTTCTTCTGCTTTTTCCACTTCTTCTTCTGCCAACATTGATATCTTGGTGTTTTTCTGCTTTTGTGCAAAATTCCTAGTATGAATGGTTGCGTTACCTCTGGTCTAACCCTTTGCTATCGTCTTTTCTAAGACACTTTGTAAGGCATAACCTCTGCGAGCTTTGGGGTTCATGCTGATCGAGATTTTCTCGAAATGAAGTCAGAGCTGTCTGGTTTCTGACTGCTCTATTGTGTTTTTTCACTGGCCATCTGCTCCCCATACAGGCATATCTCTGTTGTATGGGACATTAAGAGGGAGAAGCTGGAATCTGTCTCATTAATTCATAGCAGCACAACCATCTACTTCATGGCATATCAACCAGAAATTCCATTTTGGGGATATTTCAGTCACAGGCTGGAGTTGTATGATAGCTTTTGTCTGTTGCTAGGCTCCTGTTTTTTATCTCGCACACTTACACATTCATGTCGCCATTTCCCCACCAATTGGGAACATTTATTCTTTTTGCTTCCTCCACTTTTCCAATTATCTTACAAAGAACCCTTTTAGTTTTACAGAATTTGTCCATCGGGGCAACCAGATAATATATTTTTGGAATTTCCCTCTTATGAGGATTGAGTGGACTTGGCTGACAGTAGCCAATAATTCTGATCTTGCTCTACAATTAATTGTATTCATGGCATGTTTAATTTAGTTTGATGTGATGCACACTGCTTCTTCATTAGTTGAAGAAAAACTGTGGCCAAATTAGATTTTCTTACATGAATCTGATATAAATCAGGCCCTTCAATTACAATTATCATAAATTACAAAGCTTGTGAAAATAAATTGTGTGTAATTTGTTTTTTCATCATTGAATACAGCAAAATAAAATATCGAATTATAATTTTAAATATCTTCATAAACTAATAGTATTCGTTTTCGGGTTTTTAAAAATTGTGATATAATTTTTTTTTAATTGAAATTCAGTCACGGCTAATATTTATTGTGATATTGCTCGATGTTTAAATGCTGCAGTTTTCTCCTGGTTGTTATGATGAAATCTTTAACTAACTGTCAAATATGCTCTTATCTCAACTTACTAATAAATGTTCACAAGTAAATTAGTTTGATCTGTGCACTTGTACAATATTCTAAATATCATTTTGGGATGGCTGATGTTTCACAATAAAAACAAAAATGCACATTATTCTCAATACATTAAAAAAATTCTCTGGTAATTGGACTGAGAATGTATTCGGCAGAAATCTTCCCTTCGTGGCATTAGACATCAAGTCAAGACTGGAATGTCTGGTCATTTTCTTGCTTGCAGAGTTTAAGAGTATTGGCAATTTCCACAGATGATCAGTTTACAAGGTAGAAATTCATATTCCCTCCTGGATTACAGAAAAGAGTGTTACAGTCTCAGCCCACTGGAAGCTGGCAAGTTTCCCTTAAGAGTGAACTAATCATAAAACTCAAGTCTAAGTTTTATTAACTTTTTGGTGTGTGACAGAACTTTTTCAAACAGGTGGTTTTTGACCTTGATGATGAACTCTTAAAAAATTGGAGCTTATTAGTCCTGAAACCTAGCAAAAATTTGGTGGTTATTTTTGGCAGGTATGGGCGTCAACAGAAGGTATTGTGTGGTTGAGCACCAATCAGAAATATATATCCACACATGCACAGTGCTCTGAAGAAGAACAAGAACAATACTAGTAACACAGTGTCTAAAGACGCAACTTAACTTGTCTCTTTGCCAAGCTGTCTATTATGTCTAGTTACAGTCCGGGTTCATTCCTTAAAGATGTTTTTTCTTTTTTTTGTTATGCCTGAATGGTTCATAGGTCAGTGTTAAGGGGCTTAACAAACAACTAAAACAAAAGACAAACAGCCAATGTCCAAAGAAAGGCTTTGAAAAACCCTCAGAAAGCCCGTTGCTGAAAATTCAATAATAAAAAAAAGTGTAGAAGAATTCAAGAAAATTATTTCATTTTTTTTAAGCTACTAAAATCCATGTTTTTAGTAGGCAAAAGAATGCAGAATTTGTTTTATTTTAATGAATAACATGAAAATGAGTTGCTGTTGTGAGCATATGAGCAGATGTCTTCTGGTGGAAAGGTCTGTCTGTGAGGGGAAGAAAGAGAAACAAGTTACATCTGTTCAACTCAATTAATTGCTCTTTAAATTAGGAATAAATTTAAACGGGCTTTTCTTCTTTAAATTTCTGTTTTTTAATTCATTTTTTAAAAGCAATCATGCAGTGAGGCCTTTTGTAAAGCGTGCAGTAATTAAATGTGGTTCAAGGTGTATTCAGATTCAATTAAGTCACAGTTTAGTAACCTTAACATTAAAAAAGGATATTAGAAGGTCTAGGTTTCGCTGTGCCCTTTTTATAGAGTTTCTAATATCTCACCGTCATGTATCCTATTTTAGGCCTAAGATGAATAAAGATCCCCTACAAAGTACTAGAGGTGGGAATCGCCATACATCCCACGATACGATATTATTGCTATTTTTAAAAAATATTTTGCGATATTCAGATTCTGTACATAAAGGTAAACTTTATCAATATTCATTTTATCTAATATCAAAGTCTCACACTCAGTCTTTCTCTCATTTCAGTTTTATTGTTGACAAACTGGACGGTTTGTATTACAGTCTAGTCCAACTTAACTGAATGCAACCGTCTGGTACACTTATAGCTATTCTGAACTTTCGCAATTTATGAAAACTATGCAGCCCATTCAGCAACTGAAGAATTTGAAAGTAAATTAAAACAAAATATAGTTTTACATTAAATAAAAAAGTTTTAAACTTAATTAAAATAAAACATGTCTTAAATTAAAATAAGTAAACTGTCATGTTTATTGCTGCCAAAAAAAAAGTTAAACACATTTGGACAGTGAAGGAATGTCAGGATTCTTGCTCAGAAAAAGGATCAACATGCTCTGAAGTCAGCATGTTCCAGTCCACAAAAACTTTTTTTGTAACAAAATATCGATTTCTGCTGTCCCTGTATCGATACATTATTAGCAAACAAAATATCACGATACTACACAGTATCGATTTTTTTCCCCCCACCCCTACAAAATACCGATATCTCCAACACAGCTAGCATCTTCTCCCTGGAAACTAGAAAGTCATGAAATGGGGAAAGAAGAACCAACTTTCTTAGCTGAACTCAATGTCATCTTGAAACACCTTTTTTTTTTTTTTTCTAACTGAGATTGAATTTGGATAGAGACCTGAAAAATGGTTATCTGGATACTTTTTTTTTGTGAGATTGCAATCTTTTCACAGAGCACTAACCTAATCACACTGGGCGAGATTAAGGTTTAGAGTAGCATGCTGAATATTAAAAAAAAAGCAATGAAATCGACTTCCCTTTAAAATGTAAGTAGAAAAGTGAAATAGATTTTAGGGCAAATGCTCTATAAAATCACTAGGGGTAGATTTTGAATGAAGGCAGTTTTGTTTGGTTACTTTTTGTTTGTGTGCTGCTGTGATGGCTGCTTTTCTCCTGCAGTTTCCTGATGACAAAATAAGTTGAAAAGTTGGACCGAAAGTATTCAGAATAGTCGCTTAGAATATCTGTTAGTTTGTGTGCAGTTCATCTTGTCCAAGTGGCCCGAATAGTTTCCCTTGTTGGCAACATTGTGCTTTGCTTTAGATTTCACTGGTATTCCTATTAAATGGTCAGTGAGTATAAATTAGTAGTGCACTGATTGTCAGCAGTTGGTGACATATGGCCTTGAGGCTGCCTACACCTGATAAGCAGCTGCAGAATCTGTGCTGAGAGTTTAACCTAACATCATTTGAGTTGTCTGCTTTATACTTTAGGCTGTGAAAAAGGCAAACTGAAACGCGTGCATGTTTTAAATTATACCGGGAATTTATCTCTGCAAAGCCAGAAGGAGACGGAGTTTCTACGTAAGGTTTTAACTAAATGGAAGCACTTTCAAAATTCAGTTGGAAAAAGTTAATCCCCGATGGTAGTGGTGCAGATGTGCGAGACTGAAGCAAGCTACACCAACATTTCTCTTGTTAAATAAAACTAGTTCATGGTCAGAAGGCCAAAGTTACACTTTCAGATGGCCGATGGCCAAAATGTGATGAGAAGCCTTTTTATTCTTTCCCGGCTCCCATTCCTCAGTATTAATGGTTCTTGATTTCATGTAAACGTCCTCCCTTCATGGTGCTCTTGTTGCATTTCCCTGACTCATGAGTCAGAGTTAATGTTTGTCAGTCGGAGCAGGTATACTGTGGTGGGGCCGGAGGAAAGTAACGCCTCCGGAACAGCATGTCTCATTAGCTGAAGGCTGTCAGTCGGCTGGTTTCCCGTTGCTCCCTGACCTCACACCTCTGTCAGTCGAGTCTCCAGCTGTTGGTGCTGAAGAAGCAAGCACTCAGGTTTCCATCTTTTTTTACCTCCTTCATGTGGGTGTTTTAACTTGGTTTAAAAAAACAACAACAACACAAACACGCTTTTATCACAGCTTAATATAAAAGTTCCTCTGTGGTGATCTACCCAACATACTGGATAATGGGCAAGCTAGTAAGATCAAATCTACATTATTGACCTTCATATCTACAAGATTTATTCGTCCTAATTAAGGCCAGAAAATTATCTAATTTGAGGCTGGGGGAACTCTAACGGCTCAGCTGCATGTCCCACCTACTTTATGAAATGCACTGCAAAAAAAAAGAAGGAAAAAGTGTCAGCCTGCACCTAAAGCCATGGTAATACATCCTCCACGGTTAGGTTCAAGAACAAGCTGCACTTCATAACCTGCGTCCTCACTCTCTCTCTTGCTGCTGTGCCTGCTGCTGCACCCACTCATAGGGAAACATGTTGACTGTTGTATAAGGGCTTATGCTGCGTGGAAGAACACACAACATGGACTGGATGACTAATGTTTGTTTACCTCAGTTGCTTTGAGATTTTTTAGTTTTCTTCAAAGCCTCCAAGACATTATGCAAGAGCTGATGATGCATGGCATATCTATACAGTAAAGGTCGGATTCACTAACGGGAAAGCAGCTAAATATGTAGCAAAATCAAGTGAGGCAGCTTCTTTTATTTGTTCTGCTTGCCTGCTCTCCTTCCTCCTTCCAGGCTCAGGGCGGATGACGAAACACGTGTCCTCTGGGTCAGGTCAGCAGGTGTCCTTGCATTTTGCTACTCTGCTTTTAGGCTGCTGGTTTCTTCTTCTTTTTAAACCATGGTCGTTTCAGGGTGTCCTTGTCCCCATCCATCCTAATAAAAAGCCAGCAGCACAACTTCTATTATGTTAAACTGATTTTTTTTTAAATATAATTTTTAATCATTTCTGTGCTGTGAATTTTAAAGTCAAAATTGTGTTATTATTATTTTTTAATTTGTACAAGGACATAAAAACCTGAGTGATACTGCAGCTATTGCATTATTTCGTTTTACAAAAGAGGAAAAAATGTTTTTGAACATAACCATGGAAACAGCATCTAAGCTTCAAGCTCCAAGTTGACATTTCCCATGGCAGCTGCTGGCTGGCTTGAACCTGAAAGGTGAAATTATTACAGACACAGTATAAATTCCTGTGAGGCCCTATGGACTACAAAATGTCACACTGTGTATCTGTATAGAGAATGTTTTTCACCCTCTTTCCAAAACATGATCCTATTAAATGCATCTGTTTCAGAAGAAGGACCTACATAAAGGTAAATATCAATAAAGTCTTGTTTAAATTGCTTATGTAATACATGAGTGATAATCAACAGGAGATGAGAAGCAGCCAATAGACGGTGCCTGTTCATTTAAAACTCTCACACGTGTACCCGTCTGTTTTGAAATGCCTCCATAACGTGTTTCAGACTAACTAAAAGAAACTGCCCCAAATACATTATTACTACTCACCTGTGTTTGATATGTATACAACATATGTGTTATATGTATGCAAACTGCCACATAAAATTTTTATAAACTTAAAAAAATATATAGACATATTGTCTTCATGTAGGTAATCAACCAGAGAAATTTCGTGGTAATTTCTAGTAATTCAGGCCTTTGGAAGTTTCCTGGGAATATCATGCATCATTAGTTTTTACCAAGTTCACTCTCATCCCTTATAGAGGCATTTTTACAGGTCTCTGTTACAGAGTTTTTGCAGACACATTTTGAGTGTGGTGCATTCACATACTTCGTAATTTTCCAGGAGCAAAATATACATTATTTAGTATAAGGTTAGTACTGCTACATTTGTTAGTATTAAAAGGTTGAATTGTATCCATTCTGTTGATGCATATACATTTTCTCCACAGCCCAATTACACATAGAAAGCAAGTGCAGTTGTTTTTCCTAAACAAGAAGGGTAGTCTAAAATATTTATGCTCCAGCGTGAAGCAAGAAATTTACTCAATTAATGATCCAATTAGTAAACAGAAGAAAAGGTCATCTGCAAATATTTTAATTGATTAGAATAGTTTCATTTTATCTGACAAGTAAGCCTCCCTTTTTCTTTTAGACTTTTAGTTGTCTAGTCATTGGACAAACACACAAATGGAATGACTTTTTGGTTAACGAGGATTATTTGCCAGTGTGAGCTGTATGCGTGATTGTTAGGGACATACGAGATGTGCCATTACCAATGGCCTGGGTTTGATTGTCTCTAGTCTACACACTCAACTGTCAAATAAAGTGAGCAGTTACTTAAATCAACCTTTTTCTGCTAAAAGTTAGTTGTTTTTTTTAATGCTTTGGAGTATGCCTTTGCTATTCAAGGTTTTTGTTTAATATCAAAGTTTAAGGTCAGTAATAGTATAACCACATCTAAATCCTGACATGTAACTCCTTTGAACTCTTCTACACAAAGTCCGATCTTTTACCTTTCAGATATGCAGCCAACTCCAAAACCATCACACTCTCTTCTCTTACTGACAGCACAGCATGCTATCGGAGCCCAGTAAAAGGCTGCCTCCTGGTCATTGCCTTTTCACACTGACACTCTGTCTGCTGTCTGTATGAATGTGTCTGAGTATGTGGGCTGTGTTCAGCACTGCTGTGCGTTTGCAGTAGTCAGTTTATCTTTCCTGTCTTGGAGGCAGACCGGTAATGCGTCTAACTGGCAGTGGTGTAGCTTCAGCACAGACTTGGACTGGCTAAAGTCCCATCTCTTTCCTATGATCACTTAATTAATGCCCAAAATATTGATATTGCTCAAATATTGTCATTTTTACTGTCTCTTTGCAAAGGTTTCCACTGCTTGTACCAACTTGTAATTTTTTTTTTTTTTTTTTTTTGGTTGTAACCCAGTCTTTAGACCCACTCCATACCCTTTTACCTCTTGACCAGTCATTGATCAATATGCAAGTATTGCATTACCTAACCATCAACAATACCTGGTGGCTTTTTTTAATAATGACTCACAGAGTTTGCTTAATTAGTTATCTATATTTTACAGATGTCCTCACAAAGAAAGCCCAGTAAATACAGTTACCTATATCTCTAAAATAGAATTCAGTCCAATGCAGAAATAACACTATCAGAGAGGTGTTAATGAAGCTCTGCGTTAATAATTCTTTAGTCAATAGGGTTACTGAACCAGACTTAATATTATTCATTATTATGCTGAAAGTTTTTCATGATCTTGTAAAAACTTTTTCCAATTTTGTGGCTAGAAATGTTGGACCATGTCCATCAGTCATCAAGACACCTGTCCGGTTAAACCAAATTCCCCTCATAACACATTTTAATTTCACGCTGCGCCCTTGTGATTTTTCATCATCTTTGGCCTCTTCTAGTTTAATCGTCTAAGTGTTAATAATTGAGTTTTTTCTGGAAGTGTCAAATCAAATACAATCAATTTTCTTTTTTTTTAAAGACACTGACATTTTCAAGACTGGATAACCATGTTTAACTCCAGGCCAGCCAGTGGTTTAGCTGCCTTGCACACTCTGATGTGGGCTTTTCATCTAATAGGCAACTGCACACAGCCTTTATAGAACCATTCACATTAGGGTTGAAAGTAGGGCTGGGCGATATGACCCAAAATTCATATCTCGATATTTTTTAGCTGGATGGCGATATAAGATATATATCTCGATATATTTTTTTAAAGCCATAAAGTAAGAACAAAAAGAGAGTTCTTAGTCAAAGCTGTGTCCCAGATGTCACACAGGCACTTTTATTAACATAGAGCAGATGTACATAAAATTTACTCAAAAATAAATTATGAGCATTTATTAAATAATAATGCTCCATAAATAAAAGAAAACAATGTTGTTTTTGTGCATAACAAAAAGCTCACAATTGTGCAGTCAAAATGTAAACTAAAAGATGCTGAGCACAATAACAAAGACAGATTTCACAGCTGCTCTGTTCCCAACTTGTACTGCGTGACTGACAGCCTGGAGTTTGAAATCCGCTTCGCAACCGCGTCTCTTAACAGGTGCCATTTATAGTCCTTATACACAGTAGGGTAATATTACGTTGAAGCACAGTACGTATCACTCCGCGAGGCTCAGCCGTAATGCTCCGACAATCCATCAAGCGGTGCAGCTCCGTAGCTTACTAAAGTCGTACTAAAACATTTTTTGACAGATTGCTGAGCGCCGTGTTCCACATAAAATCGGTTCGCGGCCATCAAGCACAACCAGAATTCATACATAAGGCGCGCTGTCAACTTTTGAGAAAATGAAAGGATTTTAGTCCGTGCAGCCCCTCTGGGCTGCATGGCGTTAGCGTGGTTAGCTCGTTAGCGTGGTTAGCTAGCTAACACGTTGACGCCGTCCAGCCCCACGCACGGGGCGATGCGCAGTAACTCGTTAACGGAGATTTGCCGTGTCCATCTTGTCGCTTCCTGCAGGTGAAGCGATGGGGGACGAGGAGTTGTGTTCAGTGAAGGAGAGGCGAGGCCGAGTAACATTGCGTAAAGACGAAAGTGGACGAAAGAGAGGCAAACCTGCGGCTCCACAAGTATAATTATAACGTAACATAGACTATATCGATATAAAGGATATTGTCACATCTTATATCTCGTATAAAAATATATCGATATTTTTTAAAAACTCGATATATCGCCCAGCTCTAGTTGAAAGGTTCCTCCAGCAACAGCCCCACAGTATGACTGGAATATCAATCCATCCTTTCCACCTTTGATTCAGCCCCCGCACCTAGACCTCCTTAGAGTAAAGAGGATGAGCAGGCTGCAGGAAAATACAAAGGCTTTAGGAAACGAAAGTGCTTAATAACAGTCCAGCTGTGGTGAGGAAGAGATTGTTATATTGCACAAAAAATAAGCCAGTGTTACTTTAATAAGAATGAGCTGCATTGTCCTGAATGCTTGGATCATTTCTATAAAAACACACCATAAGATGCATTTTGCATACATTATCCTATTTCTACTCTTTATAAAATGTCACTGTAGATATTCTTCATTACTTCATTACAAACATTCTGGGACAGATTCCTTATAAATATTTTCACACGTAGCTCTGTTTGGTCACTTGCAACTTTCGCAGTGGAAACATCAATTCATTTGTTTGTTTGTTTTTAGAAATTGAATAGTAAGAGTTCAGTACACCTTTAATGCCTCCTGGTTTATTTCATCTTGGTAGGACTGCACGGCATTTTGACTTTTAGTAGAAATGCACAGAAAATGTTTTTACCTTTTGTCAGTTTCATTTTACTTGGTATTTCACACAAGCATTTGTAGTTCAGCCTAATACAGTCTGTCATTCTTAACCACATGGGGATGGGTCATTCAAAGTCATCTTCTAGATCACAGCTGTAATTTTGACCAATGGGATATTTTGTGGAAGCAGCAGAAAAGCTAAAAATGGTGCAGACTGGAGAAGACAACTGGATTAAATAAGAGTAATAAGAGAAAACTGTTAAAATCTTTACCACAGTAGTGATTCCAGGTTTTTTAGACCAAAAAATCCCCAAAGAAAAGCAATTTCACAACTTTTACGAAGCCTTCATTTTCAGTTTGTTTTTGAAGGTGAATCTGACTTTACTGCAGTTAAATGGATGAGAAATTATGGCGACACAGGTCGAAACGGTCCGATATCAAACTCCAAATGTATTTGATAAATTTGTTTGTTCTTCTCGGTTGACTGGTGGCATTTGCACATTTATTTCTCTGTCACTGTCATTTTTCTCCTTGTGCATCAAGTCATCAGAGCGTCAGGGCCATTACCTAGCTGGCTGTCAACAGCTGTCACTAGAGCTAAAATGATCAGTAGATCGAAACAAAAGCAATCTGCAACACTTACAGTATCCGCATTCCCAAAGGGCAAATGCCCAGTAGTCTTTTAGTGTATTTTCCCTCCTAAAATCAGCTGCTTTTATTTTTTTATGTATCATGAGGTAGTGAGTATCTCTAAATGCTTTGGAGTGTTGGTCAAAGCAAACAACTTATCTGAAATTATAAAAAACGTATAATTTATGTGTATACTTTTCACAACAAATTATTATTAAGTTATTCATGAAAAATATTAGTTGAATTTCAGTTCTGGTGAACTGAAATGAGCTCACTGACATAATCTCTGTGCTCCCGAAAACGTTCTAGTCCATCAAGGCATTGACAGAGGACCTGCGTGGTGTCCTGTGTGGTTTTACACTGGGATATTTACAGTGTGTCCTTTAGATGCCTTGGGCTTCAGGGTGAGGCCTCCTGCTTGTTCCTGCTTAAGGCTCATTGTTGTGTTTCTCAGCTCGTTCCCGAGCCATTTTTGAAGTGTGGTAGGGCCTAATGTCCTGCTGCGGCATGTTGTTGCTCTCTGGCAGTGTCATAGTCACGGTTGGTCTGCCAGGACTGAAGGATTCTCAGCAAAGCATTGCATTCTTCACCAGAGAGCAGTGTTATTCTCTTCACCTGGGAGTGGTTTTACTGTTTCGACTGGTGAGTGTATAGCTTCCAATAAATATCTATGTTCTGACCATTATGGCATTTTTATTTTATTTTATTTTACTGAATCTGTATATATTCAGATAACCTGAAATGACTTTCTCCTGTGTCCTTTGCTTATATAAAATATTCCTTTTACTCTGTTAAAGACGAATCACCGTAAGAAAAAGAGGGAAGCAGAGTAGCATACTTCATGTCATTTCAATCCTATCAGTATTTGCTGGATATCATTCATCACTGTGTCCCTTTGTGAAATGAGCTCGAACGTGAAACACTGGTGAAGAAATTGGTCTGACTTCCATCACTCTGTCATTCAGTCTCTCTCAACCTGAGAAAAAGTGCTCTGTATATTACTGATTTATCTCCCCGAGCGTCTTCGTTGTCCTGTCTCTGCCGTGGAGTCTACGATAAAGTCCTGATCTCTTAATGGGGCTTTGCTATTCACCTTAACCTACTTGTCCCAGGCTCAGCTCTGTTTCCTTCCTAAAGAGGTTTAACCATAAAAGCAGGGTCGCTGCCCCCTCTCTGCATTATCACTCCAAGGAACTTCCTTACTGTAGGAGTACGTGTGAGTGAAAGTCTTCTTTTCTGCTCATCACTCCATCCAGGGTTCACTGTGCTTGCCGAAGGTGGTGGGTGGGTGTGTTAAGATGGCAAGAGAACTGAAATGGAACTCCCAGATCTTACCGCCTACGTGCCATTTCTTCATAAAGACACCATTTCTTTTAATCTGGCTACCTGCCTTCTCCATGTCAGCATGGTTGTCAAGCTTTGTGTGATCTGCTGTGACTCATTCATCATTCTGGAGAGCACTGATGTTGCTCCACTTTCTTTGCAGATATGGCAGGGAGTGAACACTTTGCCGTTGCTTTAGATAAATGCATCTGCGCCCCTCTAAGGCTAATGACTTCTCTTACTTTCCTGGAACACATCGTCTGAAAAACGAAAAAGTATTTTGTGGAACTGCTCTAGTGGTATAATAGACATGCTATTTGAATGCAAATTCATCATCTTTGAAGAAGAACTGAATGCTGCTACACGCTTTATGCTGCAAATGACCCAAGGATCACACCATTTTCCATAGCATCCATATCACTGAGATCACCATTTCAGCAAAGGTGATGAGTTATTGTGTAAATCAAGTGGTATAACAGCAGGACAGAGATCAGTGGATGAACAAAAGAATAGATAACCGCAAGATAACTATTGATAATAGTCACACTCTCTAGTCCTGCCGCGCTGGTAAAATTTCATAGAAGCTGTCAGATTTTTTTTTATGCTACCAAATGGATAAACTTGACTGTGGAGCCTTTTGACCACAAGTAATGCAATGGAATGTTTTGAGGTTTTTTTTCCCATGAGTGGGTCCCCTTTTCATTTTTACTGTGCACACAAGTGTGTGAAAGCAGGTTTTTGCTTCGAGCTTTACATACTCCACTGTCCTAACTGCTGGTTGCAGCACTGTGGAAAGAATCGTAGCAATATGTGAGCAGTAGAGGTAAAAATAAATAAATACAAAAATAAAACTGGCTTTGCAGATGTTCAGTGGAAAAAGAAACACCTCAAGGACAAAGACTAATTATAAAGCATAATGTTATTTTAACCTTTAACTTCTAATAACAAGGCTGTCAGAATGTTTTGGCACCATGAATATTTTTTCTTTCAGTAAATAAAAGGTGAAAGTCTTTATTTAAAAATTACAGGAAAAAATAGTGCCATGCATGTGGTATAACAGGTAATTTCTATATTTGTGTCTTAATATCAGTATCTTTGTATCCCCATTTCTTTTTAAAAATGCAATAAGTGAATAAGTGTCCGTCTTCACAGCAGATTTTTTCTGATGTATTGTACAGCAGAATCTGCTCTCTTCAAAGAGAATTTTTGTGGCAGAGTATATCATCATAGATCACAGAGCAGCTCAATCTGTTGGTCTAATGCTGGACAAAATACTCAGGTCAGCGGGACCTTAACAGGAGAGACCGTCTATATAAGAATTCTATGGTCTTCTGGTTTTAACAGGCTTTTTGAGCCCTGCGCTGAGTGGAAATTTAGCTGTCTCATTCCACACTTTCTTGTATTTGTGATTGAGCTTATAATTTTGTTTCTCTCCAAGCAGCACCAGGACAGATGACAATCTCTCATCTCCTATACTACGAGTGTGTGTTAGCTCATCTTGGCTCTAATCATAGTTGGCAGTCTTCATATCTACTGAACACTTTGCTATCTCCTAGTCAGCAGGCACTTTACAATGTTCATGGCTGCTTATTGAAATGTCATGGCTGGACAATAAGTGGAGATGTATGCAGGCAATGTTAATTAAAGTTTAATGACCTCACTTTATTGTCTGTCATTACAGCAAAGACATGATAGAATATATTATAAAAGGTCACCCCTGTTCCACCTTTCAGTACCTTTCTGCATGGCTAGAATGCATTGCTTTCTGCTGTAGCACATCTTGATGGCTTTGATATGATACCTGATATCTACTGCAGTGCACTAATGCATTTGCTTTCTGTTTTATTGACCAAAGCCATTTCCTGCTTGCCGAAATATATTTACACTCTGCATGAACATACCAAATGCCAAAGATCAGTGAAGGTTTGCAAAAACAGCATAAGAAGCTTCCTCCAGCATAACTACAGCAGATAATGATAACGCAGATTTTTTTGTTTTGTTTTGGAGTTGTTGTTTTTTTTTAATGACTGATTTATCATGTTACAATTTCATTATTCCTTTTTAAGATAGTTCCTAAAAAAACATCTGATGTTTCCATATTTTTTATGCATTTGCTCTTGGCCAGCACAGTGAATTAAAATACAATACTGACACAAAGATGTGGGCCACGATGAACTGAGAGGAACTGCAAAGAATTCCCTGTGGGTTCATCTGTATGAGTCACACCTCTCATAAATAGTCACGTAGCTGATCATTCATATAGTGCATATTTTTGCAACAGAGAGTGTGACATTTCTTGCTTTGCAAGCCCTCTTTCTCAGCTGATTTTGTATTTTCTGCTTGAAATGCTTATATTCAGTTCTGCAGTGTGTAGCTGTGCAATCATATATTAGGTTTGACAACTGGCAGAATTTTCCATGCCACATGACACGTTTCTATATCGATTTCTCCCTTTCCCAGCAGTAGCAGCAGCATTAGTAGGTTTCGCTTCCTGCCACTGTGAACATTGACTTTATATTGGCAATATTTCACAGCGAGCACGACACTAACATCCCAACATCACATTAAAGTCTTTGCACAGTTTTATTTTTGTGGAAGGTTGATTTGCCACTCGATTGCAGTTTCATCTCGTTTCTCTTGTTCACTCTTGAAACATTTGTTTGAAGGTCTTGCATTTCAGTTTCTTACATTTTCAAATATCACTGAAGATGGAGTACTCGGCTAACCCTGGCTGGCCTCTTCACATTGACCTCCCCCCGTCAACCACACAAAAGCCTCAGTCTTCATTTTTATGCTTGACTGAACATGATTTTTTTTTTGGGCATTTTATTTCTCTGCTTACAAAGTGTTTGGATTAAAGCAATTAAAAGTTGTTTAATTTTCACAGTTACAGAGTTGTATGCTTCCATTCTCTACATTAAAAAAACACAAGGAGGCAGTACAAGAGAACATAGCTTATAGTGAACCTGCAATGAGGCACTATATTTGTACTGCAGAATATGCAGGTTTATGAAATAAATACACGTTTACTGTGCAATAACAAGAGTAGAGTATTACATGTTTCGTCTAAGGCATCCTAATAGGTATTAAACTAATTATGTTTTTGAGTTTTTCAAAAGTTTGCTTGAGTATTATGGATTAAAAAAGTTAAGTTCTGCCAGGATTTCAGCAGATCAGTTGTTGGATCAGCCGAAATCCTTCTAAGCATCCACTTGAGAAATCTCATTCAGAGTGAGCTCATGAATCTGCTTTAACTACAAAAACTGCAAGCTTCTTTGCAACTCACCTTCACCCCAGCTTCTCTTTTCAGGATATATCTGACTGAATCAAGACCATTTGTCTTGCTCTGTAGTTGAAGAGGTGTGCTATTCCCTCTTTATGCTTTACATAGATGTGTTTGAAACAGCATTTGGATTCCTCCATCAGCTGACTAAAAGGGGAAACAACTGACTATGCTATGGGTAATAAATAGATCTCTCTATGCCACTTAATGGACAGGCAATGGAAAAGTGGAAGCTGATGCAGGAAATCTTTAAGTCATACCAATAGACCATATAAAAGATGGACGTAGCTACTGTGACATCATTCACCAGTTTTTTGAGTTTAATAGCCTTGAGATGAGATTTTTTCCGTCACCATCTTGAAATGTGATTTGATGACAAGAGACATGTCTAACTGTGAAACCTCACACTCATTGGCTAATGGCTTTCAAACACAAGGTGGAAGCCAGTGAGCATATCTCTGATAGTCCTTGTTTTTGATGCTTAGATACTAAAACCCACACTTAATGAAACCGTGGTCCTTCTCCCCATTTCTCCTCATTACCCTCCATTGATGTTTCCAAGAGTCATCTAA